>NC_138947.1:3317318-3694818 GCF_965226115.1 Aulonocara stuartgranti | reverse complement strand
ATTGTTCCAGCAGCTGTCTGGGTGGCTGGTCTCAGACGATCTTGGAGGTGAACCTGCTGGATGTGGAGGTCCTGGGCTGGTGTGGTTACACGAGGTCTGCGGTTGTGAGGCCGGTTGGATGTGCTGCCATATTCTTTGAAACGCCTGTGGAGACGGCTTATGGTTGAGAAATGAACATTCAATGCACGGGCGACAGATCTGGTTGACATTCCTGCTGTCAGCATGCCAGTTGCACGCTCCCTCATTGCTTGTGGCATCTGTGGCATTTTGCTGTGAGACAAAACTGCACATTCCAGGGTGGCCTTTTGTTGTGGGCAGTCTGAGGTACACCTGTGCACTACTCATGATGTCAGATCAGCATCCTGATGTGGCACACCTGTGAGGTGGGATGGATTATCTCAATATGGCAGATGTGCCCACTACCACACATTTGGACTGATTTGTGACCACTGTTTGGGAGGGATGGTTATATTGTGTATCTGGACTGAATTTTAGGTCTCTACGTCCATCCCATGGGGAATGGGAGCAGTAACAAAGGTGTTGCCTTTATATTTTTGTTGAGTGTATATATATATAGATATATATATATATAGATATATATCTATATATACCAGCTGTTCTCCACAGAACCAGCAAAGGTGTACTCTCAGTGGCAAGGGAACAATAAGAGAACAGCACCACCAAGGCTGGAGACGGAGCAATACTGGAAGAGCATATGGGAGAAGGATGCAACCCATAACGGCAATGCTCAGTGGCTAGAGGATCTGAGGGCAGACCACAGCGACCTCCCTGAACAGGGTCCAGTAACCATCACAGTGGCAGATATCCAAGAAAGGGTCTCCAGTATGAAGAGTTGGACAGCACCAGGGCCCGACATGGTTCACGCCTACTGGCTGAAGAAGCTGACTGCACTCCACGAGCGTCTGGCAGCACAAATGAACCAGCTGCTAGTTAACGAAAGACACCCGGAATGGCTAACTGAAGGCCGGACGGTCCTGATCCCCAAGGACCCCAAGAAGGGACCGGTCCCCTCCAACTACCGACCAATAACCTGCCTCAGTACTACATGGAAGCTCCTGTCAGGCATCATATCGGCTAAGATGAACAGGCACATGGGTCAATACATGAGCGGGACACAGAAAGGAATTGGCAAGAATACCAGAGGTGCAAAACACCAGCTACTGGTAGACAGAACAATCAGCCGAGACTGCAAGACCAGACTGACCAACCTGTGCACTGCCTGGATTGATTACAAGAAGGCCTATGACTCAATGCCCCACAGCTGGATACTGGAATGCCTAGAATTGTACAAGATCAATGGGACCCTAAGAGCCTTCATCAGGAACTCAATGGGGATGTGGCGTACAACACTAGAGGCCAACTCCAAGCCCATAGCACAAGTTACCATCAAGTGCGGGATCTACCAAGGAGATGCTCTGTCCCCACTGCTGTTCTGCATAGGCCTGAACCCCCTCAGTGAGATCATTAACAAGACTGGCTACGGATACCGACTACGGAACGGAGCAGTTGTCAGCCACCTCCTGTACATGGATGACATCAAGCTGTATGCCAAGAGTGAACGAGACATCGATTCACTGATCCACACTACCAGGCTATACAGCAATGACATTGGAATGTCGCTCGGACTGGAGAAGTGTAGTCGGATGGTAACAAAGAGAGGGAAGGTAGTCAGAACTGAGGGGATTGAACTACCAGAAGGCAACATTGCAGACATAGAGGACAGTTACAAGTACCTGGGGATCCCGCAGGCAAATGGGAACCATGAAGAGGCCGCTAGAAAGGCTGCAACCACCAAGTACCTGCAGAGGGTCAGGCAAGTCCTGAGGAGTCAGCTGAATGGTAAGAACAAGATCCGGGCCATCAACACATACGCCCTGCCCGTGATCAGGTACCCTGCTGGGGTAATAAGCTGGCCAAAGGAGGAGATAGAAGCCACTGACATAAAGACAAGAAAGCTCCTGACCATGCATGGAGGGTTTCACCCCAAGTCCAGCACCCTGAGGCTGTACGCTAAGCGGAAGGAAGGGGGCCGGGGACTGGTGAGTGTCAGCACCACAGTCCAGGATGAGACAAGGAACATCCAAGAATACATTGGGAAGATGGCCCCAACTGACCGAGTGCTCAGTGAATACCTCAGGCAGCAGAAACCCAAGAAAGAGGAGGGAGACGAGGAACCATCATGGAAGGACAGGCCCCTGCACGGTATGTACCACCGGCAGATAGAGGAGGTGGCTGATATCCAGAAATCCTACCAGTGGCTGGACAAAGCTGGACTGAAAGACAGCACAGAGGCACTAATCATGGCAGCACAAGAACAAGCTCTGAGTACAAGATCCATAGAGGCTGGGGTCTATCACACCAGGCAAGACCCCAGGTGCAGGCTGTGTAAAGATGCCCCAGAGACTATCCAGCACATAACAGCAGGGTGCAAGATGCTAGCAGGCAAGGCATACATGGAACGCCATAACCAAGTGGCCGGCATAGTGTACAGGAACATCTGTGCCGAGTATAACCTAGAAGTCCCGAGGTCAAAATGGGAGATTCCCCCAAGGGTGGTGGAGAATGACCGAGCTAAGATCCTGTGGGACTTCCAGATACAGACGGACAAAATGGTGGTGGCTAACCAACCGGACATAGTGGTGGTAGACAAACAGAAGAAGACGGCCGTAGTGATCGATGTAGCGGTTCCCAATGACAGCAATATCAGGAAGAAGGAACACGAGAAGCTGGAGAAATACCAAGGGCTCAGAGAAGAGCTCGAGAGGATGTGGAGGGTGAAGGTAACGGTGGTCCCCGTGGTAATCGGAGCACTAGGTGCGGTAACTCCCAAGCTAGGCGAGTGGCTCCAGCAGATCCCGGGAAAAACATCGGAGATCTCTGTCCAGAAGAGCGCAGTCCTGGGAACAGCTAAGATACTGCGCAGGACCCTCAAGCTCCCAGGCCTCTGGTAGAGGACCCGAGCTTGAAGGATAAACCGCCCGCAGGGGCGTGCTGGGTGTTTTATATACCTATATATAGATATATAGATATATATCTATATATATACCTATATAGATATATATCTATATATATCTATATATAAAGCCTAATTGGATTGCACCACATGCTTCATTGCCTGGGGGATGTTTCATGTTTGTTTCATTGTTTTGCATTAGTTGGTTATATGGCAGCCATCTTGTTTTCGCCCGTGTGTGTCATTTGGTTTAGCTAAACCGGTATTTAAGTTCCCCTGTGTGTCATTTCAGGAGGTCAGTTTGTCATATGTTTGTTTGAAGCTTTAGTTTAGTCTATTGAGTTGACCTCTTTTATTGGTTTGCCTGTTTAAGTTTTGTCTTTGTTAAATATATTTTCATATTTTTGGGTCAATAAAACCCCTTTTTTAAATTAAAACCACCTGTGTCCTTTATGCTTTACTGCTTGGTCCCTGACATCTATCTGGATATAGATATCTCCAAGTTATTTCTTATGGACTTCTCATTAGCCAAAATCACTAAATTCCTCTTTCTTCTATGTAACAGAAATGAACAAGCTTTGCTAAAATCGCTGTGATTACATCAGTATATGAAACGAGGAAACTGCTTGTTCATTTTTGTTACATGTGGTGTCTGACAGACGCAGATCCTCCAGTCTGCTCTATGCAGCAGACAGGCTCACAGAAAAAAACTCTTCTCTACCGGACTGAAACTGTGAGAAGAACAATGGACTAGTCTCCCATTGAGTGTCGAAAGATAGATGTATGTTTAGCTGTTAATTATCTTAAGAGTCGCTATGATTTTAACGACAGAGATGTGTTGCTTCGTTTTGCTCAGCCCTGCCTACTGAGAAACCTGACACCAGCTCATTGCAAACAGTGACTGGCTGTTCAGCTGGCGGGAGGGTGAGTGGGGGTTATCTGCCTAGGCTGTGCGAGCCTGCACAAAAACAACGAGGAACGAGCCAACCAGAGGTGAAACCTATCATCTCATGTGTGCCTTTTCCAGCGGATTTTCCAGCTACTGTAGCAAATCATGCCCATTTTCAGTTTTTGGGTAATTATTATTTTCTTTCTCAACTTCTAAAAGTTTGATTTAAGGATGTTTGCTTAAGGGAGAGTTGCCCCTCCTTGCCCCAGCCGGTGTTGTGCCATAAAGTGATTGCTCGTATTTAAACTGCTATAAGTAACTTGTTGGGCTATAATATGTGAAACATATGTCAAATGCATCCCTCATGGATGCCATAAAGTCATCTTGAGCCACAAACAACATTCGTGTAACAAGGTAGAAGCCGCAATCAGTTTGTGGCAGTGACTTTTATATAACCTTTATTTATGCAGTTAAAAAAATAATAATTAACATTAAAAATGTCTTTTGTAAGAGTAAGTTGGCCAAGAAAACAGCAGAAATGGCACCGGCACCGGTGTTCTCAGTCATGTGATGAAAACAAAGTTTTACTGTATTACAAGCAGATATGTCAGAGTCTGACATAAAACAGAGATGCTTCTTAAATTGCCTGAAAATATATAAATGTTTCCCTATTTTGGGGTTAGCCCTTAAAAACACGGCATTCTTAGATAATAATACATAATTTCTATTATGATTTTTCTCTGTACAGGCTGAGATCCTGCTGCTTTGGGGTTTAATGCTCTTTGTTGATTTAGTTGCATGGCTGAAATCACAAACATATCAATGGCAATGAGTGAACTGCTGATCGATCGTAAAATCACCCGTTCTCACTCCCGAGGCGTAACATGTCCACGTTTTGTCACGTCCCGCGGCGTTCCTGAGGAACACGAAAGGAGACCTTCAGCGTTCTTATGGTACGCGGCGGGCTATGGCTGGAATCCAGTGCAATGACGTTCCAGCCCTAAACCTAACCTTATCCTTAGTCCTGACCATAACCTTATTCCTGACCTTAACCAGGACTTTAATGATGTTAAATCTATACATCGGATTTATTTGTTCTATACTGACGGTACTAGAACACCAGTCCATCTAGTCGGCACCCTCTTACTCCTCTCTTCTTACCTTTGACATCCTCTCCAACTCTGTAGCGCCTTTGCTCTGTGGTGACTATGAAGGGCGATGGTGCCGTTTGTGGGCTCAGCCCTGATTGATGGGATTTCAATTCTTCACAACTGTCTATAACCAGACCTGAGCTGTGTCCTCGGATGAGTGGAGCACTGCACAACAGCAGCAATACAAGAAGATCCATTATTTTCCAGGCGACTCGTTACTGCAGTCAGTGAAAAACATCGAGTACCACGTACTACTGATGTATAGGGTGGAGCACTGCAGGTGCAATAGCTATTGAATAGGGATACTTCTGTTTCGACAGTGTGTCGAGCTTAAGAAGCGCAGATGTTTCAGGAACTCTGCTTCAAAGTGTGGGTCAAAACACCCACGTCACCATGGAGTTTCCCAAGGTGGCTTACCTGTTGCTTCTAAGCAGGGGTGGAGCCAGAGCGAATGCGTTTTAATTTTTTTTTTTATTCCTATGTAGTGACGGCTCAATCCTTTAGGCCGACAGTGTACAGGCAACGGCACAACACCGACTCGAAGGGATCCTGAACACCTGCCCTACAATTACTGACAGCCGCTCATTCGTACATTCTTATTACTGACACTGGATTGTCCAATCAGATCTCTTAACGCATTCGGTCTTTCGCTACCTTCCCATTGCGCTCATGCAGGTTGATAAAGATTGACAAATACAAGCGAAAAAGTCAAGCTGAAAAGGCAAGAAAGAACAAAGATAAAGAAACTAGAAACAGGTGAAGCAAAAGATGAGCGTGGCGGAGCTTCTGCAGTGCAGCAGGTAAAACAGACGGCGAGGAAGAGAAAAGCAAATATCTGGAGGGATGTAATAAGGATTAAAGAGAGTGAATGATTCAAGTAAAATTTATTTAAACTTTGAACAGTTTATTCTATGTTCTTCTTGTGTTACTCAACTTTACATTGCCTTGAGGAATTGCACAAATTTAACTGGACCGTCTGTGCTGTTTTGACCGATCATGGTCCCACACCTGGACCAGTGGCACACTTACTCCTCTCTTCTTACCTTTGACATCCTCTCCAACTCTGTAGCGCCATTGCTCTGTAGTGACAGTGAAGGGAGATGGTCCCGTTTGTGGGCTCAACCCAGAGTAGTGGGATTTCAATTCTTCACAGCTGTCTATAACCAGACCTGAGCAGCAGCCCCAGGTCAGTGGAGCAGTGCACAGCAGCAAAAATACAATAATAATAAACTTTATTTATAAAGCACACTAAAAAAAACAAGGGTATACCAAGGTGTTTGACAAAAATAGAATAGGAAAAGGGAGATGGGAAGGAAAAGAGAAAGGACCTGGCACGTATCAATTATAAAAACCTTGACAAGAAAATGCATTGCAGTTAAATTATTTTCCAGATGACTCATTGCTGCAGTCAGTGGAAAAACATGACCATAAATAACACAGTGCTGTTGTTAGAATACTGGGGATGAAACTGGGAGGGCCAGTAACTGATGACTGCATCATGACTTGGCAGTATTCTTTCAGGTTTAGATTTTCAGGACCAATTTGCAGTAAAACTCACTAATCAGCAACAATAAGTCTCTTTTCTCTGAAGAATAAAACTGGATAGTTCATTTTCCTTTTTCAACACCATCTTTCATGGGGGGGGTTTTCTCACTCCTGTGAGGTCAACATCTGGGGATTTTGCTTTAGGGTGTATTTTTTCACTAAACATTCAACACTACTTCTGATATTTATGATATTTTTTGATTATTTTAAACTGTGGCATGCAGAGGTTTCACACAGGATACAATCTTTGCTACTTTGAATAGCCAAACAGGTAAAAACATGAGCTAAATTATTTAAGGCAAGCCACTTTCTATTTCACTTTTTACAGTTTCAAAAATAGGAAAGTAAACAAAGCATTGAGCAAAGGTTTGGCTGCACAACATGGTCAGTACTTAGTAGCACCCCTCCCTTTAAATTGTGAAACAAAGCTTTTGCTGTAAGCGAGAACATAGATTATCAGTGTGGCCATTCCAGCTACAGGGGTAATGGAGGTGAATACCAAAACACCTATAGGATTTAACCTAAACGATTTTTTCATTATGAATAATCACTGGGGTGTCAGCTGTCACCGCTTCAGGGTCAGGCAGCATCTCCTTAGTTTGTCTTGTATCGATGACTAGATGGTGATCATCACAATAAAAGACAAAAGTCTTTACCTCAGTAAGTACAGCGAGCGATCCGAGTTTTCGTATAGCGGGCCAAGTATGGCAGTGTCATTGAGAAATTTGAAAATCAGATTACTGGGGTTACAGCTACAATCTATTTTATAAGAGAAACAGGAGTGGTGAGGTAACAGTCCTGAGGTACGCTAGTGCTGATGGATTTATAGTTGGAGAGCAAAGATAGGAAAAGACTCAGTTTCTGTAAAAACAGAGGAGGCTCCAACATGTTAAAAGCAGAACTAAAGTCAATAAACAAAATATGGGCATAGGCCTTGGGACTTTCCAGGTGCTTAAGAATCAGGTGAGCGATACTGCCAAATGTGTTATCTGGGCTCCTCCCCTGCCTATAAGGAAGCTGCGGAGGATCTAATAAAATTTAGGTCTGATTTCCTTATAGAGACTATATAAAATTCAAAACATTTAATGACAGGAGTCATAGCAGTTATAGTTATAGCCACTGGTCTATAATCATATAATCAGGACATGATCTCTTGGAATTTAAAATACGGTGGATTTTTTTCTAAGGAACTGTGTGTGAATCTGCAGATAGGACAATGAGCTCTACTGTAAACTTCTTTCCAAGAGAAGTTTAGAGGGCCTGAAGATATTATCGCAAATATCACTGAATGGCTGAATTTCAAGTAAATCAGCATCAAGGCTTAAACACTGATTAGTGGTTGTAATCGTCTGCAACACTTTAAGGCCCTGTGTATCTAACCTGAGGGAAAAAAAACAAACTCATTCAGTTCATTTGTTTTACTCTGTTTACAATGCACTTCATATTAGTCATCATCTTGCTGGTGGCTTTTATGGATTTAGCAGCTTTAGAGTCCATTGTGATTAAATTATTTAGATATCTTTATGTCATTGGTCTTTTTATGATTAATGCTCTTCTTAATGCCTTCTATAATGTATTGGTCATTGTTAGGATACAGTATAATGTCCTTCTTCAGCAAAGCAATCACATCAATATAATCTGTGATTGTTTCTTTGGCCTCATCAGTTCTCACATCATGAAAAGACATGGTGGTGTAGGGGACTGCGCCCTTAAGGATTACTGTACTATGGCCAGACAATCACTGTCGTAGTCTGAGCTTTACTGTTCTTATTATGGTCTCAATTTGACAAAAGGGGCTTTGATTGTGCTGTTTCTGCTTTTTTTTTTTTTTTTTTTTTAATATGTCCATAGCATTTGTATAGAATCCTATTTTCTTGAGTGCCACACTTCACACAAAAAGATCCTGGGAGGGTTACTTCAATTTTACAGTGGTTAATATCTCCCAGTATGAAGACAGGAGCTCCAGGTGTACTCTGGAGTTGGTGTGAACACACTTTTCAATACAAGCTGCTGCCTAGGCTGCATTTCCACTGGAGGGTATTTGAAAAACTTGCAAAGAATAGAGATTTAACAAAATTGTAAGCTGGATGTTGGCATTTTAATGGTCCCAAACTGTAAAGATAGATCCACAAGTTTATTTAAATTGAGTTGTACATTCATGAGAGATTGTTATTTGATTAAGGAAGCCATTGGTTGTGCTTTTGTAAAGCTCATCTGCTACACTATTGTTAAAAATAAATGTATACATATCGACAAACATCACACAAGCCTTGTTTTTTTATGTAACAAACTAGAGAAAGGGTCATTGTCCTATCTGTAGATTCGCACGCAGTTCCTTAATCAGGATTTGGTCATTCTAAACTGGGTGCAGTTCGTGTTATCAGTCTTCTGCGAAAACTTTGTCTGCGTCATTAGCCCATTGTTTATGCAATCATTCCCCTCCCCTATATTACTGCTGACAGTGTAGCCTCTTGTAAAATATGATCTATTGGCAGCAACATGACCATATGCTAATGAAATTTCTTTGTGATTTTGGAGTGGATTGACTCACTGCAATCCTCTCTGGAGAGGGACTTACCTTCTGACATGATCATGTGTCCCACATAGGGAGAGGCTTACCTTGTGGATGTTCTCAGAAAGACATTTCAACAGCACTTGTGTAGGTCTCAGAGGCCTGCTTAGAAGGACAACAGATCATCAAAGCAAGCTGACCCCACATGAGGAACAAAAACTGACAAGTTACCACAAACACTTTAATGTTAGGCGATATGGAAAACTTTTCCAACCGTCATTCATCAGCTTAATAAATGACGACAGGCGATATATTCACACAGGTGACTTTTTGATGGGCGTTGCAATGCAATCATGCACAGACTGATTTACTGTCACAGTTTGTGAGGCAAGCCGTGTGGGAATTATTAAAGGACCCAAGATGCAGGCAATGCTGATGTGAGTGAGCTTTATTGAGGAGGATGACATACAACACAAGGCGAGGGTCGCAAGAACAGAAATGACAAAACCTAAACTGGGAAAACTAAGAATAAAACAAACCTGAAACCTTGAGACACAAACGGCGCTGCAGGGAGACAAAGACAGATACAGGGGAACCACACAGATGAACCAGCAACGCACCCCAGAAAACACAGGGCTTAAATACACACAGGGCAGTCAGGTAATGGGAGGCAGGAGAGAGACACAGCTGGAGGAAATCAGAGCTGACGAGACTGAGGGAAGTAAAACAGAATACAATAACCTGAGACACTGACCTTCAAAATAAAACAGGAACTCACACATGCAAAGACAAAGACTAAGAAACACAGAGGGAACACACAGGCAGGAATGACTAAGCACTAAACTGACAAAGAACAGAACCAAAAAGCTAGAAAATCACAACCAGAATACATCACAATAATAGAAAAGACAAAACGCTGAGTCAAAAAAACCCAGGACCATGTCATTTACGCTTTGTGTGGAGGGAATATCTTACTTTCTTTTCTTTTTTCTTTCGGTATTAATATAGCTACTTTTTGGATTATTCATTTATTTATTTATTTGAGATGCGCCAAATCGCAGAAAAGACAACATTATGTCAGAGAATTTTTAAGAGAAATTTAAATAAAATGGGGTTTTTTTGTTTTGTTTTGTTTTCTGAACAGAGGCTACTGCCTTTCTTTCTCTCTGTTATGAGTTTGAGTAAATGAAATTGCTGCATTTGGGTGCACTCTGAAGAGGGTAGATTTGCTCGCAGCTGGAAGAGGGTGCGGTTAAAACGGCACTATTATTTTTTCCGTAGACTGCTTCTCTTAGCTTCAATTAACAATATTAGCAAACTTACTAATGGGCAAATAAATAAATGAATAAATATATCGCTCTTGCAAAAATGATCAATGAAAGGCTCAGCTTATTGTCAATGGTCGATAAATACGTCCAATCGCCCAAATGCAGCTCTTTTAGTGAGTCATCATTCATGTAAATGGCCTGTAAATGTATAGCGCTTTACTTAGTCTCTAAGGACCCCAAAGCGCTTTACACTACATTCAGTCAGATCTGGCTCATATTTATCCATCTGTGATATTGTGCTCATTCACATTCTAATCAAGATGTGTCCATTTTCAGTGTGTGTTCAGTCTGATAAAGAATATTGAAACTCTGAATCTTTTGCCTTTAACTATTTCTGATTACAATACCTGTAAACAGAAGGCAGTTGCCTGTTTATCTCTTAGTCTTTGATCTTGTCACCCCACTGTTGTCTTCCAGACTCTTGATGCCACACATTTATCTCAGTTTAACACCCAAATGTAAAAAAACACACCCTTCACCGAATGTTGTGCCCCCCGATAAATGCTGTGCCTTTGTTATGGCACAGGCTACAGCAAACCTTGAGAAACAGGATTTAAAGTATAATTTCTTCGATATGTTAACTCAGTAGAAAACCTCCTTCTCCTACAGATTTTATGCATCTACCTAAGTTTGGTTATGGAGTCAAGCCACCGAGCTGGTTAGCTCTAGTATTTACTGTAAAGTTAACCTGTTGTCCCTGGAAACTTGACAGGTAGTTGTGGCAAATCTGTGCGCAGTGGATGAACTCAGCATTTACTAACGTGCTGAATAATAGCTGTGTCTGTTAGGTTTTGTAGTTTCACAGTAATTTGAGAAAAGGGCGTGTTGATGAGTGTAAGCTGATCCTCATCGCATGTGTGTTCATGTTTTATCAAACTGACTATCTGTGCGTTTGTGCGTGTGTGTTATTTTCTTCTTTTGTTATATGTTTCACAACCTTTTCTTTTCTCAACCTCCTCCTCTACTCAGGTTTCTTTTCCAAACAAGAGTCTCTTTTTTTTTTTTTAGAAAAGGTTTATCTCCATAGCTATACAGTGATCAAATTGTTATATAAGGGGTGGCTGTAGATCAGAAGGTTGGTCATTTGAGCTCTCGCTATAGAGTCCCTGTGTGTTAGAGTGTTGGATAGAAATCACTTAATTCAGTTCAGTTTAATTTTTTTTATATATAGTGCCAAATTACAACTGCAGTCACCTCAAGACTCTTTATATTGTTAGGTAAAGACCCTGCAGTAATACAGAGAAAACTCCAATAATCAAACACCCCCTTTTAAGTAGCACTGGGCAACATTAGGTCAGAAAAAAAACCTTTTAACCTCCTCCTCTGCTATTCCTACTTGGATAGAAAAAACATAGAGAAAAGTGTTCGTGTGAACGGCTGTGAAAGTGCTTTGATTGCTCGAGTAGAGTAGAACAGCGCTATATAAGAACGAGTCCATTTGCCATTTAAGGTGCAGGGCATCGTATATCTGCTCCTGGCCCTTTGCTTAGGATTGTTTTCGGTTTGTTAGTTCCCCTTCATGTTTCCGTTGTGCGTTTCCTGTTCTGTCTCTGTGATTCTTTCTGTTTTTGTCTGTATCTCAATATTAGTTATTTCCTGTTTTTATTTTGTCTTCTGTCTCTCGTGCTTTTTATTTAGCTCTGCTTCTCTTGTCTTATCTTCTGTGATTTAGACCCAGCTGAGCTCCCACCTGTTTCTTCACTCCTCATTACCTGGTTTGTATTTATTGTCTGAGTCCTCTCTTCCTCTCCTGTATTCCTGACTCAAGCCCTGTTGAGATTTTGTATTTTATATTTTTTGAAAGAGACTTCAGCAGCTGAATACAGAAAAAAAAACCCTTAACAATCAGACATCCCTCCTAGCACGTACTTGGCTACAGTAGGAGAGAAAGACTCCCTTATAACAGGAAGAAACCTCCAGCAGAACCAGCAGTAGGTAAGGGGAGGGAGTCGGGACAAAAGACAGAGTTTTCGAATAATATTGTCTATGGGAAACATGTATTTTGTGAAAAATATGGGTTTCAGATAAATAAGGCTTAAGAGGCACTGCAGGACTTCTGACACGGTCGTATGTGTTCTGTTTCGTATTATTAATCTTTGATTTCCTGATGTACGTTTGTTAATTCTTAGTTTGGTTTCTCTGTTCCCTCGGTTTAGTGTCTTTTCCATGTCTCTGTGCATTTCCTGTTTTATTGTGAAGGTTCGTGTCTCATGTGAGTGTATTCTGTTTTGATTCATGTGGTCTTGTCTTCCCCAATCAGTCCCAGCTGTGTTGCCAACTGTTCCTCGTTGCCTCTTGTGCCTGCCTGTGTATTTATGTGTGTCATCTTGTACTCGTCGCTGGTTCACCTGTGTCATTTCTCTCCGTCATCCTGTGATTTCTCCCTGCTCGTTGTCTCCACTCGTGTTTTCCCTCGCGTTCAGGTTTGTTGTTTAGGTTTTAGTTTTTCCTGTACATATTACAAGTTCTGTTTCTCACCGCCCTGACCTTCGGTTTGTTATCACTCAGTCTCAATAAAGCCCTCTCTCTTCACTGCAATATTCACATCTTGGGTCCTTAGTTAAATTCTACACGGCTTGCCCAGCAAGCCGAGAAAGCTTCTCCAGGTCTACAGACTGAACCTTCCTTCACGAAGCACATGGAAAGGTCATTAACACTTAGCTGCATGGCAGAATATATCAAATTCTATGAAACGATTGTAACCTGAAAGAACTGTTAAATAATAATAATTTTAAAAAGCCTTGAGGTCTTGTGAAGAACTAACATGAGTACATCATGACCTAACTGTGAACCTGTGGAAATGTGGGCCGTGTGGACAGGGTAAATGATCTGAACAGTTCCTTCAACAGGTTTAGTCCACAGCACTCTGTTGGCTCCTCCATCACGCTGGTCTTCACATACTCCAACTACCTATACTTATTTTGCCCTTTTCCTTCTCTTCCCTCAAGTAAATTCTGTGTATCGCGCCCACCCACCAATGACAAATACTCCCTGTTGGACTGTTAGTCAGCTGGAGCTCCGCCCCATTTACAGTTCAGCCAAACTTCAGCTGCCCATTTTTCTCACTCTCTTCCCAAAGTTACTTTGTACATTAAGTACACAGTTAAACTGTCAGTGGTGAGGCCTGCTGACAGTCAGTAGTCTTCTAATTGGAGCCTGCAGAAGATTTCTGAATAGCTGGATGCTCACCAAGTGAAAAGGTTAAAATTAGCAACATCACTAGGTACAACAACTAAACAAGCCAGCACAGAGTGCCAACTCTGCTAACAAACAGAACAAAAGGTGACTGAGACTCCACACCCGATCATCAAGGAGAAAGCTCATTTCTGCTGCTTGCATCGATGATTTAATTCTTTCAGTCACTACCTACACCTTGTATTCATAAACATGGGTAGGAACACAGGTCAGCTGGTAAATTGACAGCTTTACTGTCACACTCTGCTCTCCTTCACTATAACAGTGTCAGATACAGTGTTTGCATCACTGCAGATGGCAAAATAGTCTGTCCATCAATCTGCTGCAGTCCATACAGCTCCAGCACAAGAGCCTGAGGCACTCCAATTGTTTTGCCAGTTGGCTATAATATAAAAGAGCACAGTGACTTCATTCATGTGTGTACTGTAATCTGAACTTTTACTCTCAAGTAACATTCACGCCCTGCGTGTGTAAACTGACACTAGTTTCACCAATTCCCACTCCACCTCAAAACCTCAGCTGCACCTTGTTCTTTCTCTGTTCCTAAACCTCGATAGGGATGATAACTACACTGTTAAACACTCAGAGGTGAGCCCTGCTCTGCTTCTTTCTTTCAAGCTCACGTCCATGCGCTCTGTAAGCAAACACACTTAAAAGCCCTTTAACACAGCACACCAATTCAATTCAGTTTTATTCAGTTTCAAATATAGTTGCCTGAAGGTGCTTTTTATTATAAGGTAAATGCCCTACAATATAAGAGAGAAATCCCAACAATCAGGCAACCCCTGACAAGCAAGAACTTTGTGACAGTGAAATGAGAAAACCTCATTTTTAACCGAAAGAAACCTCTATAGCTGAACCAGACTCAGGGAGGGAGGCAGGACAAAAGACACTATGGATGAGAGACAGTAATTAATGACTAAATACAGAGTGTTGTATAAACACAGAGTGAGAAGAGGTGAGTAAAGAATAAACATCCAATGCATCATGGAAAAACCCCAGCAGCCTAGATGTAACAGAGGGTGTGTTCAGGGTCACCTGGTCCAGCCCTAACTATATGCTTTACCTAAAAGGAAAGTTTGAAGCCTAATCTTGAAAGTAGAGATAGTGTCTGTCCCCTGAATCCAAACTGGAAGCTGGTTCCACAGAAGAGGGGCCTGAAAACTGAAGGCTCTGCCTCCCATTCTACTTTTAAATACGCTGGGAACGGAAGTAGCAGCAGCCTCAGAGTGACGTGCTCCTTTGGGGTGATTTGGTACTATGAGATCTTCAAGATAAGCCAAGTGTAAGCTCCACAATGCAAGAAGACAGTGTAATTGAAGTTGTGTACAATTTTCATAATTGCTTTCTAGTTCTTGCTTAAAAAAGGTTGGACATAAAGAGTAAAATGTTTGCGTATTTGAGTGATGTGTGTGCAGCCGAGTAAGACAGCCTTAGATACGCTTTTAAGTGTTTTTAGTTACTGGGTGACCATATAATTTTGATTGTTTAGAATTAAATGTTTTAGAAGTGAATTAAATCACCTGTCATACTTACGTTACTGTGCCAGCAGCACATCTGAGGTTAGTTTAGAAAAATTAAAATGGCTAAGTTAGTTCAGCAGAGAAAAAAGGGCCCATGCTTTCGTCTGGGCCGGGCTTTCAAAGTAAAAGTTAAACTGGACCAGAAAACTTCCTGTTTTAGATGCTCCATCGGTGAAGTCCTGCCCGAATCAATGACTGAACAAGCAGACTGGTGACAAGCCACAGAACACCTTGTCATATTGTAAGGTAAAGATTCTAAAGTATTACAATTATTCCATTCACATTCCACATCATTACACCCTGTATTTGCTTAAACATCATTGCCACTCATTTACAATTTGAGAGAAACCAAATGTGTCTAATAATAAATTAAATGCTGCACTGACTTTGCTTTTTTAGGCTTTTGCATTAAAGTTAAAAGCACCACTATAATTATTTTTATCTGACCTGAACACTAACTTAACATTTAAAAAGTCTGAGAAATCAAATAAGAACTCAGACAAAAAAATGTTCCCCCAGCTTCAGTGTAAAAGGCTCAGACTACATCTTTTAAAGAAATTGTGTCAAATTAATGTCATATATCACACATATCACATGTATCTTCCAGCTGTAAAGATGATCCAGCGTAACTCCTGCGTTTCTTAAAGCCTTCTGTGAATGACGCCAAATTAAACAGTCATAGTTCATAGCAGTAACTCATGATTCAGCTGTGGGTTGTTTATAAAATTTCCAACTGTATCAGCAGGTTATGGCTTGGACTGGAAAAGACACAGCTCATATTATGACTGCTAGGCAATGTGACGTTAGTCAGTTGAGAAACCTTCTGAAGCAAATTTGACCCTGTGATGAAAGCCTGTGTAAATTACTACCTTTGTTTTATACAGTTGTATCTGTGCAGTAGATAGTAAATGGTAAATGACCTGTATTTATATAGCGCTTTACTAGTCCCTAAGGACCCCAAAGCGCTTTACATATCCAGTCATCCACCCATTCACACACTGGTGATGGCAGCTACATTGTAGCCACAGCCACCCTGGGGCGCACTGACAGAGGCGAGGCTGCCGGACACTGGCGCCACCGGGCCCTCTGACCACCACCAGTAGGCACCGGGTGAAGTGTCTTGCCCAAGGACACAACGACCGAGACTGTCCAAGCCGGGGCTCGAACCAGCAACCTTCCGATTACAAGGCGAACTCCCAACTCTTGAGCCACGAGTATGCTAATTTAATCTACATGTGATTTAATGATAATAATAAGTTTAAGAGTATTGTAGCAGGAATCATAGCAGAGAATAATTCTTTCTTTCTTTTCATTTTTGTGACAGTTTGATTGTGTATTAGTGCCACACAGTGGAAATTTGTGTTTTTATGTTTTATCAATCTGTGTATTGGTACATAGTGTTGATTTTATTGTGATATTTATATTGCATGTTTGTTTATTGATATTTATATTGCATGGTTTTATCCTCATATTTATATTATGTGTGTTAATGTTGTTGTACCATATTCCTTTAATCCACTGTGGACTAAACAGACAATTGTAGGCACCTGTGAGGTGAGGGCGTTCCCCATGGTGGCCTATCAGCCGCCAGGTTGACCTGTTAAAGGGGATAGTGAGCGGAGAGAAAAAGAAGCGACGCATGAAAGGTGAGCAGGAGAAAAAGGAACGCGTGCAAGCCCACACGTGCGTTGAAGGAACTGCTGCCTGACTGTGGGGTGCCGCGAGTCGTTCGGCGATCCAGTCCCAACGGCAGGAACAGCAACAGCGGGTGGCGATGGCCGCAATTCACAACAGGGCAGGGATGCCCCTCTGCCTGCATCTGACGGTGAGACGAGGGAGGCCGTGTTCAGGTGTGGCGTGGGGCGGGACTGTGCGGCGACATGTTGTCAGGAGGAGACAGGTCTGCGATAGGAGCCTCCTCCCTGGTCTGCTTCTGGCGAGTTTTACCATGCCGGAAGAGAAGTTCCCCTCCTGTCTCTTGCAGATAAGGACCATTCGCCCATGAGGCCTCACCAGCTGCTGTTTATCTGGGGCTTTGAAGGGGAGAGGGTGAGCTGCTTTAGATACCTGAGCGTCTACATGTCTGAGGACCTCACCTGGACACTGAACACCATACAGTTGGCCAAGAAGGCTCAGCAGCGGCTGTATTTTCTGAGGCGGGTGAGGAAATTTGGTATGTTGGCCAAGATCCTCAGCAGGTTCTGCAGCTACACTGTGGAGAGCACCGTGACCAGCTGCATCACTGCACGGTACAGCAGCACTACTGCTATGGACCGAAAACGCCTGCAGAGAGTGATAACACCTGCGGAGAACATCACCAGAGAGGTCAGCGGGAAGAGAGCTGCTGCATAAATCTATTTAATACTTCAATTTTTTTGTCTCCGTTTATTTGTTCATACTATTTGTATTTTATCTATTTGTACGTATTAACCGGCATCTGTGTGTGGCCAGCAGAGAAAGAATTTCATTGTACAGAGAAATGCTTTTTCTTAGTACACATGACAATAAACTCTTTGAATCTTTGAATATTCATTACCTGTAAAGTGAAACGTTTCATGTATTTCATTTCGATTAAGGCTCACAAAAATCAGAAATCGTGTGTGTGTGTGTGTGTGTGTGTGTGTTTGTTTGTTTTCTGGGCTAAGGAGTAAGAACTGAACTGCTGCTTTTTGCTACGAGTTCTGATTTTCAGATTAAAGCAAATTTTGCATTTAATTTAGAAATCGAGGTCTTAGCGTCTGGAGGAAGATTAGAGAGGATCAGGCGTCTTCACAGAATTTACAAAGCGATGCACTGTCACCTAGTGGGTGGCATCACAGCACACAACATGTAATCTAAAATGTGAGAACAGTTTAAATCAATCAATTCAGAGAATACATATTCTGATTATTCAAATGGGCTTTCAGGAGCCCTCTAGTGATGGTAAGTGACAGAAGGAAACATGGGCCCGCCCTTCTAGACAGAGCCTAGGTGCAGACGGCTTTTACTTTGGTAGCCTCAGACTCTCATCTCTGCTTTTTTTGTGGATGATGCGGTTCTGCTGTCTTCATCAGGTGGTAGAGTCCAGCTCTCACTCGAGCAGTTGCAGTCAAGTGTCAAGCAGCGTTTGGATATCTGACCAGGAGGCCTCCTGGGTAAGATGTACCAGGCATATCCTACCAGGCCTTGGTGTGTCTGGCCTTAGCTGGCCTGGGAATGCTTCCCTCAAATAGTAGGTGGCTGGGAAGAGGGAGATCTGGGCTTGTATGTTTAGGTTGCTGACACCCGTGGCCTGGCCCCAGATAAGCGGAAGAAAATAGATGTGTAAATGCTAATCACAGGTCAAGCAGCTGTGCATACTTGCTTGTTTAAAAAAAAAAGCTTTTCAGTGTCACAGCTTTCCACAAATCATATTCAAACATTCCTGACATTTTGCTAAGTTAAGACTTTGAGATATAACAGCTGTGTTCTCACCAAATTGTTCAGGATCAGCTCCACTTTGAGCTAACCTGATAGCGCTGGTTCACATTTTATTTCTTACAAAGCGTGTCCAGCATGTACGCTGAGACGCCTGCAGAAAAGCTGACTGAATATTATTACTGAAAAAACCCCACAGCGTAATATCACATCTTTTGCAATTTATTTAGGTTTTATTCAATAAATGTAGAAGATTATTTGCAGCCAGAAAACACACTTAACATTTTGAAATATACTGAAACGGGTATCAGAGTAAATACTGTCTTTACTGTGTAACTATTACATGATAGTTACACATGGGGACACTGTGTTAAATGTGAATACAACGATTTGCAAATCTCATAAACCCACATTTTATTCCGAGTAGAACAAAACATTTAAATGTTTAACCTCAGATTTTTACTGTTTCACTTAAAATAGTAGCTTATTTTGAATTTGATGGCAGCAATTAAACAAAAAAATGGTATGGGTGCAAGCTAATTAGGTTAATGAGCAACAGGTCGGTAGGATTACTGGATATAAAAAGGATCTCACAGAGGCAGATTTTCTCAGAAACAGAGACAGTTGGAGGTTTTCTACTCCACAAAAACTGTCTACAAATTGTGGAACAATTTCAGAAAAATGTTCCTTAATGTAAAGTTACAAAAACGTTGAACATCTAATTATCTACTGTACAGACTGTCATCAAAACATTCAGACTCTGCACGACCGACAAGGCCAAAAATCAACACCAGATGCCTGTGATCTTCCTCAAGAGCCAATAAAAACAGGCATCATTTTAATGGAATCCGTGCATGGGCTCAGAAACACTTTCACAAATCACTGTCTGTGGACACAACTCACAATGACCTCCATGTTGTTGCTGCTATTAAATTTAAAATTACCTTTTTGTTTTTTTCCTGAAATTTACATTTTCTCAGTTCAAACATTTGACATCTATTTCTGTTCTACTGTGAATAAAATATGGGTTTCTGAGATTTACTCATTTTCACTGCATTTTAACTTTACACTTTACACAGAATCCCAGCTTCTTCAGAGTTGGGGTTGTACTTTTGATTACCTTTCACTAACGCATCTTATAGATTTACACAAGGTTTAAAAAGACATATCGCTTTTTCATGCATCCACATGTTAGGGTAGTTGATTTCAGGCACCAGGACACGTCATGAGGACTTCCTTCAATACAGGCTTGTAAATCTCAGCATGTCTGAGATCCTGCTGAGACAAAGCAGAGTAAAAAGTCAATTACAGATAATTGTACAGGCCGTATCTATTTTTCTTCATGTAGTTTTTAGTCAAGCTATATCAGCACATCCAGCAGCCCAGAGCAACTGATACCTGATAGGTCGTTACAAAGAATAGTACTATAAATATTATGGTCTGAGGAGGACCTCGACTCTTACACCTCGATGTGCCGTTGTTTTTGTGCTTTAGAAAATCAAGTCAGTAATTGATGACTTTAGCCAATTACAGTCTTACAAATACACCATCAACACAAGGTTATTCCTTTCATTATACCATAAAGAGAGAGAGTGTGTGTGTGTGTGTGTGTGTGTTTGTCTTAGTTCATACTTTTTCCTTCATCCTGTTACCCAGAGCCCTGATTCCCAGAACCGTGGCACTAATGCAGACGCACAGCTGGAGAACAGTGAGCACGATCAAAGTAATGTCCATGGCTGTCAGCAAACTCTGAAATAAAGGAATAATTAACAAAATACAATCAATGTGCACGATTAATGACAAAAATATGCTATTCTGTATGTTTTAAAAGCATATTTACCTGAGCAAAGAACGCCACATATTTGCAGTTATCGTTGAATTGAGCAGTGGACCAGTTCAAGTCACACATCCAGACAACAGAGGCTTCTGCCAGGTCTATAGCATACAGCACAATACCAGTGATGGCGAAGATGCAGCCAGCTATGTTCATAAACACAGCATACCATGTCTGAGAGGAGAGATTCAATCATTTACCTCACTGTGCTCCATAACAATGTACGTTTCCTTTTAACTTTAGTCTTTAAAGTAAAGTGTGCGTGTTAGTCCCCATAGGGAAATAGTTCCTCTGCATTTAACCCATTCACCCAGTGAAGCAGTGGGCAGCCACCAGTGCAGCGCCCGGGGAGCAGTGTGTAGGGACGGTACCTTGCTCAGGGGTACCTCAGGGTAGCCGTTCAGTGGAGTCGAACCCCCGACGTCCGATCATGGGGCCACCACTCTACCTACTGAGCTATCCCTGCCCTCGAGTAGTAGTAGTAGTCTTTACTTACAAAGCACAAGCAGGGGCACTGGCCGATGATAATGGAAAGGATTCCAGCTGCGATGCACTGAACGGGGATCAACGACTCATTAAACAACTCATTAAAGTCAGAAATACTAAATGCATCATTTCTTATTTTGTTTTTATTCTTAAATCAACAGTTTTATTTTTTTACCACTGCACCCAGCCAGTAAGGAGCTCCCAAGCTGGTCAAATCTCCAGGATGTGTGCTTGTGCGTCCGGGACCAAGCCCAATGTTAAACAGCCCCACCATGATCTGTATGGTCTGTAAAAGAATAAATCACACAGTCATACCAATGAAAAATGAATTTTTTAAATGAATTTGAGTTCCCCTCACCCCAAGAACTGCAAATGCCCCATTAGGCATCGCCCCCCTGAACACTGGACAGCTGGTGAAAGTCTTGAGGGTTTGATGCAGTGGTGGAAATCTGCTCTTTTTTGTGGTCATCACAGTGACTATGGATAACTCTCACATCTGCAAAGTGGCAAAGAGATTTTAGGAGGCATGGTTCAACAGACACACTGAAATTATGAATCCCACTATGAAGCCAAAACAGTAAATCACAACTCAAACAACACAAGACTGACATATCGCTATGACTCAAATATATGCAGTGAGAGTGTGTAGTGACATGCTGCATAATGTAATCCTGCTGTGTCATATAATTTTACATAATGATATTTCACAGATAACTTGTCTCTATACACTTAAGCATTTGCACGTGTGACATATAAAGGAATATGTGTTATATCCTATGTTATAAACACCTGTTTCCAAAGAAATTGAGAAGAGATGTAAATAAAAACAATAAAAAATATAATGATTTCTAAATCACTAATCAATTTTATTGCTACTCTATAAGTACAAAATTTAAAAAGTAAAGAAGAGGTGGGAAAAAACACTCTTCAATCATGCTATGACTGTCCACCAGAGGGCGCTCTGCAACTTCGCTGTTTGCTGCTGTTGGAATGCCACAAAAAGAATAACCAGCAACCTTAGAGCACAAACAAACAAATAAACGGGAATAAAGGGAAAATTGTTCTCATTTTTCTAAAGAATATATATATATATATATATATATATATATATATATATATATATATATATATATATAAAAAAAACACCCAGCGCGCCCCTGCGGGCGGTTTATCCTTCAAGCTCGGGTCCTCTACCAGAGGCCTGGGAGCTTGAGGGTCCTGCGCAGTATCTTAGCTGTTCCCAGGACTGCGCTCTTCTGGACAGAGATCTCCGATGTTATTCCCGGGATCTGCTGGAGCCACTCGCCTAGCTTGGGAGTCACCGCACCTAGTGCTATATATATATATATATATATATATATATATATATATATATATATATATATATATATATATATATATATATATATATATATATATATTAGTCGACATATTGGCATATCGCATTTTGAAATGACAAAATATGTGTATTTTTTAAAATCTAATTTTTTTTTCTTTTAACAAAATAATAAGCACTGGATCGCCTTAATGTAGGTTTTTCTTTTGATTGCCGTTTGTTATCATAACTACCCAAAGTCCCCGAACTGTCAAATTATAAGTTGTTTGCTTTGTTTATGGCAGGTTTATGAGTGTAGGAACGCTTGGATTGTTGGTTGAAGAGAAGAAGAAGTCAGTTTGCTCCGTGGGAAGTGTTAGTGGTCCTTTTCACTATCATATTACACTTCACAGCTACAAACGCTGGAATTTAATGTGATTGACATGCGTAATTTCAAAACAGGAAGCGCTGCTTGGTATTTGAAAGAGTAACTGTGATTGAATGCTTACGAACGGGTTTTGTCTCTCAGCAGATGAAGTTCTGAGAAATCTTTGCACTTCCTTCAGCCTCTTATATTATAGCAAAGATATGTACTCAAATAAGAAATCAGGGTAATTGAAAGTGACCTTGAAAATCAATTATTAACCCAAAACAGCTAAAATAAAACAAAATCGAACAAAATTAAAACGAATAGGCTACATGATAAAAAAAATTAATGTATTCAAAGTTTAAGTTTAAATTATTCCTTGTCTATTCATTTCTTTTGCAAGCAGTGCAAACATTGAGAAAAATCCGCATCATACAGTCCGCGGCTTCACGTTAAGTATTATAAAAGACTGCAAGTGTGCGTTTCGTGCAGATGACTTACCTGGCGAGCTGCCTCAATCCCTGTAACGCCAACAGTTTCGTTCGCTGGTGACAAACTCAGGTAAAAATAAAAGTGAAACTTCCTGTGTCACACTTTTCTTCAAAATAAAAGCCATTTAAAACTGAATGTGCAAAATCTATGACCAGGTTAAAGTTCAGCATTTCTGGAACATAATACAGTGATGCCACCTGGTACTCTGTAAATAATTACTCCCAGCTCTCTTTATTTTGTTCCTGCTGATTCGATACACAGTGGTAACGTAAAGTTTGTTTAACACAGAGACAGTTCTTTGTCTTTTATATAAAGGGACGATTTTCTGCACATGAAAAATATTATGTGCAGACTTTATCTTAACATTAGTTAACAAAAGAGCAGTGACACATCTAAAAAATAATAATATGGTCTATGAATAAAAATACATGTGACGAAGGTTTTTAGATTTTTTTTTTAAATAATAAAATTGTCACGTGATGAAGGTATTCCAGAAAAAAATATGTTCTAGTGTTTTGTTTTCCTCTTCTTCTATCGTTTTAATATTAATCATATTAAAAAATGATAAGTGCTGTAACTGAAGAGTCATCATTGTTTTCATTATGCTTTTTAATTAAACGAGTAAGAACAATACATAAAGCTCATTATTTTATTTTTTTTTTATAGGTTGGTTCATTTTACAGTTTCATTTCTAATTCACTGTGTATTCTTTCTGTTGTCATATGCAGCCAAAAGCTAAAACAACATTTGGGCCCTTTTTCAAAACAAACAAACAAAAACGGGGAAAATAAGTGAAAATAACAGTGAAAATATTTATTAATTAAAATTATCATTTTGCAGTTTGCTCCATTCACTCAGTGAAGTTACAGTTTATTAAAAGAGCTAAAAATACGAGAAAAAACAGACAAACTAGTACTTCCATACCGTGCATTGATGTGCTTTGCTAATGTGCAACCGTGCCATTCAATTACTATTATATGTTTGTAGAATAGAAAATCTGCAAGTTAGAAAATGATTAGAATGAATTAATTGAGTTAAGAAACAGCTTTGCAGTAACAGTCATTAAACATTATTACTGTTGTAATGCAGTTTTGATTTGATTCTGCTAGTAGATCTTGAGGATTTATTTCAAGGATCCAAACATTAGAGTGAATCCTTTTTCAGCACCGGGACTCATCATGAGGACTTCCTTCAAAATTGGCTGGGAAATCTCAGTATCTTTGACACCCTGCAGACACAAAACACAGTGCACTTCAAGAACATTACATCATGATTTACTGATGGGTTATTTTTGTTCTGTGAGTTGTCAATTTTATATCTGCACAGGTGCATTCTTATCATTTATTGTATGTGTGTGTAGAACAGAGTCTTCTCATTTGTTTACACAATGACATCAGAAAATTAGCATAAAGAAATATTTCAAGTACTTCCCAACGGTGGAAAAAGCCAGAAATCCTATGAAACTGAAGAACAAAACAAATAGTTTTGCTTCTTTTTTTATTCAAGCATCAAAGAAATCATCTACAAGCAGATGAGGATTTACAGAGAGATACTGGGCGGGATTATTGTCAATACTTTCTGCTGGAGTTCAGAGAAACAGAAGTAAATGTGCAGCTCATGCATTCATGTGTTCACGAGGTCAGTTTTCATTTCTGGGATGGATCAGGATGATCTCTTCCATGATTTGTGGCAACTGTTCCTCGACATCTTTGTCACCCTGTGGACACAGAGCTCTGATGCCCCAAATAGCATAACGAATATTGACAGCCAGCTGAAGAAGAGCCAGGATGATCAGTGTGATGTCCAAGGATTTCAGTAATTTCTGATGATTTTAGAACACAGTAAAATAAAGAAAAAACACAATTTATCTCAAAAATTGTCATATAGCACTGTCAGAGCAACTCACATGACAACTTTGCTGCAGTTATTGTACACTGTAAATGTGTGTTTAGGCTGGATTACTTGGGCAAAAAGCGCTACATTTCTGCAGTTGTCTTCATCAAGAACAGCATCATCGCTGCTGCGGTCACAAATCCAGAGGAGAGAGGTGTCTCTCAGGTCCATGCCATACAGCACAATGGCAGTAATGGCAAAGATCCCACCAGCAATATTCATGAAAACAGAGAAGCCCATCTGAGAGGAGACATTTAGAAAATTAAAACTTAGAAACAAGTTGTTTAACACATTTTTTATTGACAATCTTATTTAGAGTACAGTCTTAAGTCCTTCATGAGTTTTCTTACCAAACAGGATGAACGGAGTTGTCCAGCCAAAATGGACACAATTCCACTAACAATGAACTGGTGAGAGGTCAGTAGACACGATGTTAGAGGTGATCATAAATTCAAGAAAAGTCCTTTTTTTAAAAAAGAAAAAGGTAATAGACCATTTAACAAATTGTTAATGTATTTATCGAAAAGTTATAGACTTTAGTTTCGGGTGATTTTACACCTTTGCTTAGCAGGTGAGTTCCAGCTGGAAACATAAATTCTTTTGAGATTGTATCAGGAAGGAGATCTGGTGTAAAACTCCACCAGAGCTACCTGCTTTGGTGACCCTTGTGACAAAGGGACAGCTCTGGTCATGTCAGGCAAACAGCCCCACCTCACTGCTGTAAAATCAATCAGCAGAAATTTGACACATAGGGAGAGGAGCTACAACACCAAGCCCAGCATGAGTTATGAAGTAATTGATCTGAGCTATTGTGAAGTCCAATTGAGAGCTGCCACGAAGTGTACAGTTGTAGGTTGAAGAATGACTCCCAACATTAAATATTTGGACCTACAAATGACAGGATAACTAACATGTGCATAAAAGACACGTTAATTTAAGAAAGGCCTTCTTTTTTCCTGCAGGTCAAAATAAAAAACTCTTCTACCACAAAAAATGCTAAATATGCAACAATAAAAGGAAAAAGAAGATTATTTTACCACAGCACCCAGCCAGTAAGCAGCTCCCAGGCTGCTGAGGTCCCCAGGATGTGTGCTTGTTCGTCCCGGCCCAAGTCCAATGTTAAACAGGCCCACTAAGATCTGTATAGTCTGTAAAGGATTCAGAACGATTAAAGTAAAAGCTTAAAATTATCTTTTAACAGCTGGATGATACATTTCTTTTACGTTCTCACCCCAATAGCTGCAGCATCAAAGACCTGCAGCAGATGCAAACAGCAGCAAATCTTTGGACTGCAGCAAAGAAACTTCAGGATGTGACACACTGGTGGAAGCATCTTCTCACTATTTGCCAGCTTCCTTTTTTTGATGATGGACCGACACCTAAAACTTGAAAGACGTTTCTGTCCTTTTGTTCAGCAGTGGGAATGTGCCTCCCACCAAAGAAATGTGTCGTCTTGCTACTGACTAGAGGTTGGAGCTCACGCATTTGGTCTCTCATTTTTGGTTCATGTGTGCATGTGAAGGGTGGGTATTTGCAGAGGACCCACATTTGAATGTGCCAAATTCTCAATGCTTAAAGCAAACAGAGTCACAATTATCAGTCAACAAACCTATCAAATCCAAACATGCAGGTGTATTAAAGCTGTGGGTGTGCTCTAAGGCAGTGAGATAATGCTTGTGTCCTTTGCCTGCCATTATTTATTTAGTAACTGTAAAATATGCAACAGAGGACAAAGTAAAGCTTGTTGTGTTTCTGTCTTTTCTGTCTTATTCTTTAATAATACATATTTTTATTAAATACTTCTGCTTTTTTAATCTTCCATTCACCTGTGATATGTATATATTATTAAGTGCTGTATGATGCAATGGTGGCTTCAAGTGGGACTTGGGGAAAAGGTCAAAATGTGACATTTCTTCTGTTGCAGCTAATAAAAAAGATAACTTGAATGTTGTCATGGTTACTTGGATTATGTATATGTTCCTTAGCTGTTAGTTTCCTTTTGTGATTCCTGTCTCCCTGGTTGTGTCCTTGTGTTTGTCTGGTTTCTCTGTGTTCCCTCTCTTGTGTTGTTATTATATCTGTAGCCCTGCATCCTGTGTTTCTCCCTATCCTGGTCCCACATTCTCCTCTCTGTGTTTCATCTTTTTGTTTTTCCAGTCTTTCTGTTTTTCTTCACTCCCAGTGTCAAGCTTATGTGTCTGAGTCTCAGTGTGGATGTGTTACTTTCCTATTGTGTATATATTGTCTGTTTCTGCCACTGCTCTTTGTTACATGGTCGTCAATTTTTCCCTCATCCTGGCTGGCCTGTTCATTTAGAAGTTTCCTGTTTAGTTCCTTTTTATTTCTAAGTGTCAGCTTAGTGGTAGTGACAGACAAATGAAGCTTTCTGAAGCATCGGAACTTGTATCCATAAAGGGTTCATTACTCAAAGTCTTTCAACATAATCTTCTTTGGTAGCATCTGGTGGCCAAAAATATGAAGCAGGTTGAATCTACAACTTAAAAGGAACTGTTTCCTCATGGTTGCCCACACAAGAGAGCAGAGTTGACAGCTTCTGTTTAATAAAATGTAGCAGTTCTACCTGAAATCATTCTAATCATTCTAACATTGTGGAGTTTTGTACATGTTTCTTTTTAACAGTTCCAGTAGACTGAGTAGTAGTACAGGCTTTTTGATCTAAATCCATCACAGGACAGCAAACTAACCTGTTCATCCTGCAGTAACCTGCAGAGCATTTTTAAGCAGCCTATAAATGACACAGGTAGTCTGCCTCAGTTTGATTTGTAGCACCTTTCACAATCTGAAGAAATATAATGTCACATGTAGCCTACAGACCCAAAAAACAATAACAATCCCCCCCCCCCCCCCCCCCCCCCCCACACACACACACACACACACACTAAAAAGAAAGAAAGAAAGAAAGAAAGAAACACTCAAGTAAACTTCAGATGCCTGAAAATTCTACTTAAGTACAGTGACAAAGTATGTGTACTTCGTTACTTCCCACCTCTGCAATCACCACAAAACACGCAGCGCAAATCCCGTCAGTGATTCATTTTCTTGTAAACTTTTGGAGGATTGGCGCAGTTACGATTTTCTGTCACGTTCACCTGTGTCTTAAATTTTTAGCAATAACGCTGTTTCAAGCTTAATAACAATAGTAGTTATTTAATATTTAAATGCCATCCAAAATTAATTATAATTATGTTGTAATATAACACACTTCTTGGAGGTTTGCTGTGCTTCCACTAAAATCCTACGAACAGTCATTAATGTGCATTTCTACAACAATTTGCTGTTTCACTTAATGCCTAAATAAATAGATAAAAATCGGCGCTTTGATTATTATAATCTGTTTCCTTATCCTTAGGTTAATGTAGTGACACGTCTGATTTCATATGTGTGTCCACCAGAGAGCACCGTAATTCTTTTCAATAGTCCCAAATTTGATGAAGCCTCATAAAAACGTTTATTTGCTAGATTATTGTCAGAAATGATCATCATTTTAGCTAAACTTTTTAGAAAAATTGAAAAAAAAACAACACAATGTCAAAGTAATATAAAAAAGTTTTGCAGATGTTTATATAAATATTTATAATATATAGTTATAACCGGAGTTCATTTAAAATATTGCTAAATTAGTCCACCAACGTTTTCCACTGTGTTGTTCCTTTTTGCTAGTGAGGGTAATTCTTCTATATTGGATTATTTTCAATTATCAGTGTGTTTAACTGGACGTTGAGCAAAGGGTTAATTTGTTTATATCTTCCTTGTGGGCGGAAGAACAACGGGCAAAATTTCGCATCCAACAACAGCTGCGCAACAAACATACAACCAGATATTAATTTGATCTTGCTTGCTTTTCTTCTGCTCTGACAAGTAAATCGGTTTTTGTTTTATTTTGTATTGTAATTTAGGTCAATGTGACGTAATCATTGGTAAACAGGGGCTGGAGATCAAAGCGGGCCTGTAGGACTAACTTGGAAAGCTGCAATGCCCTTCGTGGTGCCAGTCACGGGTGGAGCTGTATTACTGTAATAGTTGAATTACGTCATACTGCGCCATATTATAGTGTCCAGAAAAAAGGCTGACCAAAAGCATAGCTCGATTTTCCGGAACAGTTGACGCAGTTTCGCTCCCTGCCGCTGGTAGCAGGGCAGTCACTTTCAAACATTTACAGGAGTAAAGTCGAGCTTCTTCCGCTTTACAGCAGATTAACGTCGAGTTTTCTCTCTGGTAGGTAACAGCACTTTCCTTATATGAGGATAAAAAAAACAAAAAACAAAGGCCAGACGATTTCAAAAATATCAACAAAGCTAATGAAAAGAGAATTAAGTTCAGAATTTTTCATGCAGCTTTACGCTGTTACTTAATTTCACAGGAAGATGGAATTACAGTACAATCTGTCTGATATTTGTTTCATGATTTCTCAGTCTCGGTTTCAGAAATACTCTCCAATGCCACTTTATCGAGTGCATGCTGCTAATAGGAGCCTTTGCCTTCAGAGCTGGTTTAATTCTGCTTGGCACAGATATGCTTGCGATTCTCAGCCTGTTGCTTCTACTCATTCAGACGTTCTATTCAGACTGCCTTGTCCCAGAGAAATGTCACCCTGATTTTAATTAGTTATGATGTGTAAGCATGTTTGCAAATCCTTCTGCAACTCAGCACGTCAGCCTCAATAATTCGATTCAATTATAGCACTGAATTGATGCTTTTGACCTTTATTATACAGAGTGCCAACTCTTAATGAGCACAACTGGAATGTGTATAAAAAAAACACATAAAAACAACTTATTTAATCATTTTATTCCTAACACCTTTGTTAAAGCTCAAAGCAGTCTGGCCATTCTTCTCTGACCTCTATAATAAACAAGGTATTTTTCTCTCATAGACCTCACTGAATTTGTCATTATGGACATTTTTCTGTAAACCTTAGAAATCATTGTCTAAGTAGATCATCAGTTTCTGTAATATTCAGACCAGCCCATCTCTTACCGAAGACCACTTAAATCACCTTCCTTCACTTTAACCTCAGCAGGTCATCTTTCCAATATCTGCATGTTTAAATACTTTAAAGTGCTTTCATTAGATATTTCACTAACAAGCAGTTTAATGGTTAATAAAGTGACTGTGAGTGTTTTTCTTTAGTACTGTTATTCAGTTAATCATCATCTTTATCTAATATTTAAATGTATAGCACATGGACAGCAAATGTAAACATAACTGCATCACTTTATGTAGTAATTTATTTATATACAAGTTATTTTATTTAATTATAATTAACAGCCATTCAGTATAAGTTACCGTTAATGGAGCTCACCTTCATTATAAGGTGATTTTATAAGAATTAATATAAGACAATAGTGTGACAGGGTGTGGTTGGTAGCTCTGCTGCAGAGGAGGAGTGAAGCAGTGGGTTCAGGGTGTGGTGTCAGGGAAGGCTGGTGTTTACAGTCGACGAGCATCATCTAATCATGCCTTCCCTATTTCAGTAGTGGCCGGGCTGGAGAGGAGAAGAGCTGCTGGAGCAGAGCACTGGTGCAGATCTGGAGCCGAAGAAGTGTGCGCTGGAAAGTGCAAAAAGTGATATTGTAGCAAATAAACAAAGGCAAAACGCACGTTTCTGCATCATGTCGGTGTTTTGGGTTACAGTGGTGCTGAAACCCAAGCTCCCCAGATGACCCCCCAAGCAATTCTGGAGGTGTTCCAGGCAACCACGGTCGCATACTAGTGGAAGCCCAGGTGGCGGCGCTGAGCCTTCTCACAACAGTGTACGTGTCCTTTCTGACGTTAGGAGAGCCATCGTGGACTGATTGGGGCCCTCCCCTGAGGACCATCAGCGCCCCTTCCAGATGGGATGGGAGGACTGGCCCTTGGCGTTCAGGAGGCTGCATGGCGCTGCAGCACTGTTTTGAGAGTGTTTTGCAGTTATGTTCTGCCATACAAATCTCATGAAGCATCACTTTGAAACGCAGGCTGGTGTGATGGTGTGTTCGCACCACTACATGTTACCTGAGCACGAAAGACAAATTGTGCAAAACGAACTGGCAGAAATGTTAAAGCTGGGAATAGTAGAAGAGTCGCACAGTGCTTGGTGTAGCCCCATAGTTAGGTCTATGTGGTTCTGTGTGAAGTATTGCAAGATGAACGAAGTGCCACCGTTTGATGCCTACCCAATGACCCAGGTCGACGAGCTCCTGTGTACATCATTGACTGCCCCATTGTGTACATCAGCTGAAAATTGTCGGAGCATGAGGCCAGGTACGGTACATTAGAAAAGGAGTGCCTGGCCATCTGGTGAGCGGTCAACTCCCTATTTCTGTAGCGGCAGGGCCGGAGATGAAGAGAGCTGCTGGAGCAGAGCACCGGTGCGGCTCCGGAGCTGGAGCAAAATTCGCTGGAACGTGCAAAAAGTGCTATTGTACAAAGAAAAAAACGACAAAGCACAAGCTTCTGCGTTGTGTCAAATCCTTTGGGTTACAAATCGGTATTGAGGGAATTAGATTTTTTATTTTGTTATTTGCACAAGTTAAATAAATGTTTTGTCTTAACACTTCAATGAGTTCAGCCATTTCTCCACAGCTGGGGCCTTAATGTGATTCAGACTATGTTCATTTTTTTCTACTCTTCTCTCTTTCAGTCTCCAGGATCTCAATTCAGGATGTCTGTCACTGTGTCCAAGGCTGATGGAGTCACTATACTCACCTTGACCTCTGACCCTAATAGCCCTTGGCCTCCTCTGTGCCAGATCCTCAAGAACCTTTGCAGCAGTCCAGTGTGCTGCAAAGTGTCTCAGCACCTGAGGCGCCTCAAAAGACCTTCTGAGATAGTGCTGGGGGTGAGCTACAACCTTTAAAGCTTCAGATAAGCCTCCAGATGTTCTATTAACTCATTCACTGCCAGCCATTGGCAGTGAATGGGTTAAACCCATTGACTCATGCACTGCAATTGACGGCTGTAGACGTCAATGGCAGTGAATGAGTTAAAAATGCAAATGAACTGCTAACTTAGTCTGATACACGTTTAGTTAATATTCTTTTAATGAGCTTCTTCTTTGCACCCACCACATACTTCTTTAAAGGCTTACAGACAAACTCACTCATCCACTTGTACATTTAAACATTCAGGAGATAAAACACTGTCAGAACTTTTGTTGCCTCCTATTAATGTCAGAAAGCCTTCCAAGAAGACAGAGTAAAGGTAAATTTTATGTGTCAGGGATGCCACTGGCTTTGTATCAGTGTCATGTTTCCTTACCCCACGTGAGTCTAACTCTCACGTGAGTCTAACTCTCTCACTGACAAATTTATTGGACTTAAAAGTGAGACGCTTTTATCCACTGTGGTTTAAAAGAGGGCAGCACGATGGTTAGCGATGTTGCCTCCTCCTGACTTCACTTCCACCATCAGGCTGGGGTCTTTCCGTGTCGAGTCTGTCCAGGGTGTACTCTGCCTCTCGTCCTAAGACAGTTGGGATAGGCTCCAGCCCCCCCGCAACCTTGTAAAAGGATAAGCAGAAGAGAATGGATAGATGGTTTAAGAGTTTTCTCATCACACTACAGAAAAAGCCTGAGAGAAAGTGCTCCAGTATACAGCATATCCTATGACTGGTGTTGAACACCACATGATCACATGTTGTTCATTCTGTGCTTCTTCTTTCTCAGACTCTGCAGATTATGATTGGGCTTCTCAATGTTGTCCTCGGATCAATCCTTATAAGCCAACACGATGGATCATGGACCATGAGTTATACCGGCTATCCTTGTTGGATGGGAGGGTTGGTAAGCAAGCTAAGCAGCTTTTTCCTCATGTTTTTTGAACTAAGATTGGATCCACATAAGTAAATACTACTCAAAGGAGCTGCTGGAGAAACATTTTGCAGCGTATTAGGTTAACTGGTAACAGGGCAGAAATATCTTCTCTGGGCCAAAGCTAATTTAAAAAGCAAAGTGTATAACTGTTCTGTGGTCAGACGAATCAAAATGTGGAAATAATATCCAAAAACATTTAATTTCTTCGAAGGAAGTACAGGAGAAATATCTGTTTTTTGAAAAGATTTCATTTGCTTTGGCAGCGCTGGACCTCTGTGAAAGCAGCCATGTGACTCGACAAATAACATGACCCTGAATTGGGCAATACAGTTTTATATCCCAACAATAACACATTACTATTATGACTTTCTTCTTCTGGAACTGACGTGGCAGTCCTGTTGTCACCCTTTGAATCTCCTTCCCCCGCTCACGTCTGTTCACATCCCTCATTATCTGCTCCTTTCCTGGAATGACACAGACAAAAAAAAACCCTCCCTGCCTTGCTTTGATATTATCCTGATACCGATTTATTATCTAAGTTTGGGACATTCTGTTCGGACTCACTTGGCCCAGAAAATATCTTCCTGACTGTTATTTGGTGTGATGAAAGACCCTCTGCGCTTTATGCCAATTCTCAATATTTCAGTCCAGACATGGCACTGACAGAGGCTCCCGACCCTCAAAAACACAGAGCGCCAACAAGTTTATGAGTACATGTGATATGTATATAAAAATATCAAAAAACAGATTTTGTCTGTGAAGAATTTAGCGAAGTCTTTGCAGGCCATGGTCGAATGAAGTTCAGCTGAAGTGAAGGCCAGTTGGTTTCAGAGATTTCAGCTCGCCGTGCCCTGCTTGTGATACGTCCTCCCCCTTCCAGGAGACATGATTTATGTCATGTTTATGTCAGAGTTTTATTTCTTGGTCACATTATCTGTGCTCCTTAGCTGTGTGCTAGCTTGCTCATCGCCATTGTTTTGAATCAATGGCGAGGTTGTTTCATTTCTACACAGTGCATTTACCTCCACGTTTACTTCTAAGCGATGAATTTTTGTCTCCAGTACTGCAATCTTCTGCAGGAGGCTGTGGTAGTCATCTGTGGAGAAGGGAGGCATCTTGTTGCCAGTTAGCCTAGCGGTTAGCACCTTTCACTTCACTGGATAACCGGTGTTCCCAGGTGTGCTGTCAGATCTAGGCAAACTCAAAAAGTCAGGCAGAAGCTCCAGGTGTTGTAGTTTGTACCCCAGTTCTTTGTGATGACGTTTGTAATTTTTGGGCTTCAACTTGTAATTTGTGGTCTGGATCTTGGATTCTTACTTGTCTTTCTTTTCCTCTTAGCATCCAATAGCACATTAGTGATGGGATTTCTGGCTCTTTTTAGCGAACCGACTCTTTTGGCTCGGCTCACTAAAAAGAGCCGGCTCTTTCGGTCGCACGACTCAAAGATCGGCTTAAAATGGGCCAAAAATCGCACAGTGTGAGCCCGGCATAAGAGCCGTTTCATTCACGATTGACACACCACTTTAGCACATATCTAAGGTTGTCATCACGTGCTCTCGCTTCTTGTCCATTTCCTTCCTCCTGATTTTCTCCCTTTTTTCGTCCATTCTGCTTGCTCATATTCTTCATTAGCTTGCTTCTCTATTTGGAATATGGTTGCACTCCTGGCTGTTGCCCCCACCCAAGACAAGATGCTATATCTAGGAATAAGGACTCGCTTACTTGCAGGTCTAATTATTATTTATTTCCTTTACTTTGCTGATATGTTTTTTCTCTGTTATTCTTTGAAATTTCTTCATCAATTGCTAAGAATTAGACCTCTATTTGAAAATGATGACAATGCAATGTTTTTCTCTTTTCACAAAACTGCAAACTTCAACTGTAAAGAAAGTAATACTGAAATAAAACTGCAAATGTAATTATTCTAATTTAACGCAAGGAAAATCAAAGCAGTGCAACCCAGCTGGTAAAAAAATTCAAAAACAAACACACTGTACTAAACTAATAAAAGATGAAATCAACAATGTCAAAATGTAAGAATTAACTAAAAAAGAATCTGTATCAATACTTGATTAGAAATGAATCAAACAAAAATAAAAGTCAATTTAGCAATCGACATAGGGGTAATTATCTTCAGAATCAAAACAAACAAAAATGAAAATTAATTTAGAAATTGACTCACGCAATTAACTGTATATATGAATCCAAGAAAATCATATCTGACAAAAATCCATTATAGGATCAAATGCAAAAACACTTGTCATCAACTGATGACAGAAATTAATCCCAAGATCAAATCCAAGGATCAGAAACAAACAGCAGTTACTCTAAGAGTGTTAACTGATAACTCAATTAAATGATGAAGATACAAAGTCCAGATGCAAAAACAAATAGCAGTTAACTCTACAGCAGTTTACTGATAACAACTAATGACAGATCATTTGTTTCACACTGTAAACTGTAAAGCTGCTACGTTGGTCATTTTGAACCGCTTCAAAGTCAGTTCAAAATTTCAATTGTAAATTTTTAGACTGTTATTAACCATTTTTGCCTCAAAGTGTATATTTTACTCCTCTTACCTCAGTCTCAAATTGTACATATATTTATTCTTCTCATTCTTACTCTTCCTATATTTATTGTTGTTCTTTTGCACTGTATAGAACTGGAGCCTCTTCGTCTCATCTCTCTATATACTGAACTGTATATAGCAGAGGTGACAATAAAGTTTACTTTGAGTGGAATTGAAAGGTCAAACTGCAAAAACAAATACCAGTTAATGCTAAGTGATTGCCAAACAAAAATAAATGTCAATTTAATATTTATCGTCAGAAACATCTAATTGTTTATCAAACAAAACAAAGTCAATTTCGACTTTGTTCCTCATTATCTGCTCCTTTCCTGGAATGACAGAGATCATGACCACTACTCATGCTAGTTCCTTCATCTGGGTAGGAATCTTCTCCGGGACCCAGGTCAGGTTCTTTTCAAATATTTATCTATTGGTATTACATGCTGCATCGTCTCACTGCATGACTATTATGTAATATCTCCTTCGTCTTCTTCTGTTTTACTGGCAGTTGGCAACCCATTTAATTAGAGCAGGTAGTTGTACTGTCTTCTAGTGGAAGAGAATGTAATTGTTCTGCCCGTTACTCATGCCAGTTGCTTAGAGTACGAATTAGGTGGAACCAGATTATCTTCCACGGCACACCTGACCATTTCTCACAGCACACCTGTGTGCCACAGCACAGTGGTTGAGAAACCGGGGTTCAGAGTATGTAGAGTATCAGACTTGGTGCTTAAGACAAATCAGGAGGATCTTATGAAATCAAATGTGTTTTATTACTGGAAATCTTAATCCCTTACTTCTATGGTTTTATTGATATATTGCAGTTTCTTGTTGTCACCTTAGACACATGATGTGTCTCCTCATTCAGTTGGAGGAATGTAACTTTATTGTCTTTGTTTTTTTGTCTTGTGTAGTTCATCATGTTTGGAATTGTCAGCATTTTGTCTGACAAGTATCCAAGTCCATGTCTGGTGAGTAGTTCAGATGTACCTTAGAAGGACAACTTGAATTTCGTGTGTCTTCTTTTTCCTGTTTAAGTTGAAGATATGAAAGTAGAAGTATACTATTCTATTTCAATATACAAGTTTACACCAGGTCTCATGTATGCACATCTATGTATATGTATTTATGTAGGATGGAGCTGCAGAGCTTTAATACCAACCATTGCAAGCTTTCCGGCACTGACTGACTGTAAAACTTTTAACCGACCAGCCTTCTAATGTCTAAAATTTTATTTTACACTAACTGACCCATCTTGTATTTCAGGTTATCGTCAATGTGATTCTGAATCTGACTGGCGTTGCTTTTGCCATTGCAGCTATTGTGCTGTATAGCATCAGTGTATCTAATCTATATTGGCCGGAAATGTGTTATGAATGCTACGGCGGCAAAACAGTAATTATGGTAAGTGTAGTTAAGGTTAGTTCAGGTTCAAATACCTAAGTGACAAGTGGAAAATATATGGTTTTAATTGTTTTGTAGATATAATCACAGGTTTCTGCTTCTGAAATCTGTGGATTTGCAGCTGGTAATCAGATAGGTTTTTGACTGTAGGAGGATGTTGCGATCACAGTCACGTCTGTACAGAAGTCTCCGCCCACTCTCCGGTCAAAGGGTCTGAGCCTCTGATCCTTTTATTACTGCAATAAAATTGAGCACTGTTGTTTGTATCCCAACAGATGCTCTACAGAAGCATCATTGCTGTGCTAATTGTGCTGTCAGTCCTGGAGCTCTGCGTCACCATCAGCTCAGTCGTCTTGGGGATCAAGAGTCTGAAGAGCAAAGAAAAGGGACAAACCAAGGTAACAGACTAGCGTCGCAGAAAATGTTGGCTGTAAATGTGGAGGGTTTTTTTGTTTTTGTTTTGAGTTCTTGTGTGGAAGTTTGTGAATATTTGGTGACTTGCTCAAAAGCCAAAAAGATTTAGTGTCATTTTACTTCACCAATCTTTTCTTTTTTAGAGCACTGATGACCCAGAGCTCTACAAACCACTTCTCGAGGAAGTTACCACTAAGCCTACAGTCTGAATGTAATTGTGCTGTGAGGAATTGTAAGCATGTGCCTTCATAGCTTTGACTCTGTACTACGACTATATTGGTCCATGTTACATAAAAATAACGGAATCTGTTGCACGTTTCATCAGCATTTGACTACAGACGTGAGGGCTGTAGGTCTTTAGTCATTGAAGCTGAGGCACTGAGGCAACACTGTCTATATACTTTTGGCAGTGATGTTATTATTTTAGTTGTGACCATCATGGATGCAATGTGTTTTAGTGGCGAAAGCAATCACTTCTAACATTATAACTATGCTTAAAAAAGTGATCACATTTTTAAGCATAGTTATATTTAGAATAAACTTATTTAAAATTTTATAATGATATCTAATTTGAAGCCATCTCTAAGCTTATGAGATCATGCATATACTGTATATAGATCCATGATGTCAAGAGATGGGTTATGAAGCCTTTTTGTGAAGCTGTGGGCTGAGTGTTTTCGTCATCGTAGTGTTTTGAAATGACTCGAGAGTTTTCAAATTTCGTCTCCTTTATTAGTGCTAGTACGACTGGACTGAGGACGATCTGCAGGGCAGTTTGGACAGATACTAGAACCTTTTTGAATGGTTTTGACAACTTCCCATGCTGTGGATTTTTGGATGACATGTATATCTATACCCCAAGTGGAGGAGTTTAAGTATCTCAGGGTCTTGTTCACAAGTAACGGGAGAAGGGAGCAGGAGATCGACAGACGGATTGGTGAAGCGGCCGCAGTACTGGTCTGTTGTGGTGAAGAGAGAGCTGAGTGTAAAAGGAAAGCTCTAAATTTACCGTTCGACCTATATCCTTACCCTCACCTATGGTCAAGAGCTGTGGGTAGTGACCGAAAGAACGAGATCGCGGATACAAGCAGCAGAAATGGGCTTCCTCCGTAGGGTGGCTGGCCTCTCCCTTAGAGATAAGGTGAGACGTTCAGCCATCCGGGAGGGGCTGCCTTCCGGATGAGGGGTCCCGGGCATGTCCCACCGAGAGGAGGCTCCAGGGCAGACCCAGGACACACTGGAGAGATTATATCTCTCTGCTGGCCTGGGTGTTCCCCCGGACAAGCTAGAGGAGGTGGCTGGAAAGAGGGAGGTCTGGCTTCTCTGCATGGGCTGCTGCCCCCGCGACTCAGCCCCGGATAAGCGGAAGAAGATGGATGGATGGATGGATGGATGGATACCTATATACCTGCACTGAACGTCACCAGACGTTTTGCTCCAATGGATTACAACCAAAACATGTCTCTTAAAAAAACAGAAAGTGTGCAGCAAAAATAGTGAACAGATCACAATAAAATCACCTTAAGGATCATAACAGTACTATATAATCATATATACACACACTTTACCTACACTGAAGTGTTTATATATATATATTAGAATTAGCATTTTAAGCATTTAACCTATATATATGTATATATATATATATATATATAAAAATTGTATGTAACCAATATATTTAGGCCAAGTATTATCCACATCATAAATTTATGCATACTGCTTGTTTTGTGATTTAATAATCAGGATTAATGTCTGACATTTGACATGTTGTGGCCTATTGTGACAAAGCACAACAATGGTTTCTTTTTTTAAATTTATTGATTAGCATTCAAATGTATTCATTAAACGTGATCCATCTGAAGATGGCTCCTGGCCACACCCCTGACCTGCACCTGATCCTGCATCTGCTGTTTTTGGCTGGAGGACGAGTGGAAAGTTACCCAGTAGCAGGAGTGATTCCTGACTCCTATAAAAGATGGGTCAGCGGTCCACCAGGCTCTTTTCTGTCTCTCTTGGTGAGACTCTGCAGTCTGTGCTTATGGCTCTACACCCCAGGGTTTGCTTTGCTTCTTTCTATCTGTTGTTTTTCTATTCTGTCTTAATGTACTATCTTGCTGTTCACATGAGTCTGCTTATTAAATTGTGTTTCAAGAATGCCTGCTACTTCTTTCCAGAGGATTTTGTTTTTTTGAGTAATTTGATTTTCATTGGATTTAAAAAGTTGGATCTCCAAACCATTGGCTAGATAAGGTTATCATGTTGGCTTTAAAACCTGCGACCCAACACCTGTCCTGGAAAATCCAAAGAATTTCACTGGAGAAGATACTCTCAACAGTTATCATACAAGGATACATGAAAATGATTTGATATACCTTTATTAGTCCCACAAGGGGAAATTTCATAAGGCTGCCGACCTATTGCACACAATGGCGGCGCCATCTTACCCTCCGACCATACATACATTACACAAAAACATCACATGGGGAAGACAGGTCAGAGAGGTATAACAATGGAAAATGCACCACATGAGGAAAGATAAGGAGAAAAAATAACTCCCCCCAGACTGAGCTCCAACAGGGAGATCAATTTGAGACTGGAAAAAACACCTCTGCACATGAAAAACTCTTAATACACCAAAGAAACACATGACAAGCAACAGTGGTGGGTAAAGGGTGCAGCATCGGAAGGGAATAAGCATCGAAGGCGTTTGGAAATGGAGGGGGGATGAGTGTGTGCATATCAGTGTATGTGTGTGCGTGTCCAGAGTTCAGCTGAGACAGTGTCGTTCGCCCTGCTAGGCTAAGTAAACAGTCTTCCAGCCAACCCAGGTGGCCTTGCATGGAATGGGAAGGAACAGACTAAACACAGACCGCCGCTGGCGCCAAAGGGGCTATCCACATGAAGTGATAATGTGGAAGTTGATACATTTTATTAGCCCATAGAACATGAAAGCAGTAAAGTCAGAGACACTGCACTCTCATTAGGAAAGCCTGGTTGTTAGCCAAGTATTACTCCTTGGATCATCCTACTTAACAACTTTTATAATAACCATAATTTACAAAATTAACTCTTTTTTTCTCAAAGTCCAAAGTATAATTGGCTATTTTGGACTTATTCTTTTCAGCTCAACTTCACGTGTCTGAATTTGGTTGTTTTTTCATTGACATATTAACACAACTGATCTGAAATTACACAAAACACAAAATCCTAGTGGTAGTTTTTTGTTTTGGGTTTTTTTGGGGTTTTTTTTACAAAAAAACTTCATAACTTGAAATGAAAATATAAACTGTAAATTTTGAAAACGTGTGCACAAATTCTGTAAACATATACAAATATATATTTAAAAATGCAGGCATTACATTGGAGGGTTTTTTTTTCATTTTGTGCAACCATTTAAAAACACTACTATAACTAAAATGAAAGAACAATCAGGTGTCACAATAAGATGCCCCACAAATTATTTGTGCCATTAAAAAACATATTTGTCCGCTACAAGACAATCCATTTCCAAAAACCTGTTGAAATCTCAAATGCCATAGCTGGGCTGGCCATCGGGCATACCAGGCATTTGCCCGGTGGGGATGACTTATTTATTTTTTTGTAACGCATGAACAATGAAAGGTGGTGGATTGACCAGATGCTGGCCATGTGTAAAAATAACTCAGTTGTTTGGTGGTGGCTGTGGCAGAGCTTCCACAGAGGCCAGCAGGTGGTGGTCTGAGTGTCAGGTGAACTGAACTTCAGGTAAGAAGTTATGACCTGCAGTCTATCTGGGTCAGATATAAACCAAGTTTAGGTGGAGTTTATTTTCGTTGTGCTAACTTTTTATAATCAGTTACAATAACTCGTACTGCGTACTATCTAGCATGATGGAGTTTCTATACAGCTGGGTGGGTGCTATGATGTTACTGATAGTGAACTTTATTTTATTCATAAGGTTAGTTAGTAGAGTTGCCAACGACTCCTTAAAAAATGGAATGGTTACTTTTACGTGTTTCGTATTGAGCTGAGAAGGGACGCAGTTTGTCCCGGACTTCAGCTAGAATGGAAAAAGGCACAAAGCTGGAGTTATTCTGTGTCTTTGCTGCACAGCTGCATCTTCTTCTGTTATTCTCTGCCCCCCTCCTGTCCTACTTCAATCATGAAACTGATCAATGATCAGCTGATCGGCTTTTCTCTCGTTTGTTTATCGCCCACTTTGCGCCAGAAAAAGGAAACCGGCGGATGTCGTGCTAAACAACAGCAGCATGTTTAAGCTTGATCAGCTGTTGTTATAATTTATTTAATATTAATTTCTAGCAGCTGATGTTTGCTGGAGCCTGTCAGTTTGGATATGTGGTGAGAGGGAAACATGTCCCCGTCCGGCCCTGTGAAATGCCCATGGTTGATTGAAATGTGCTCTGGCACAATCATAGGCATTACCACTGAAAACAAGAAAAAAAAGCGCTAAGGGCTGAACCAGTGCTGGACTGGGACAAAAAAAAATCGGCCCGGCATTTTGGCTGGAGACCGGCCCACCAGGTCTTATACACTGAAAAAAAATTGGAGTGACATTTACTTAAAAAAAGCTAGGCAACTTTTTCCACACAGAAAGTGCTTGTAATCTTTACTCGGGCTATTTCTAAGTAATATTTACTTACTAGAACCATCTATTTTTTATGTGAAATACACAAGTAAATTGCACTGGCAATACTCATCTATAGGTTGTAACTTTTACTCAGAATACCATTGCATCCAATTACAAAACCCAAGTGAACATTGCTGATATTTCTTTGTGTTTCTTACTCATCTTTTCTTTGTTATATTCTATGTAATTATTAAGTAATATTTATTATGAATGTACTAGTTAATATTAATCAAATTGAATAAATATTCTTATTATTCTATTAAATAATAAATCAATATTTTCCAAAACAAATATTTGCAGCTTAAGAGACACTTTTATTTCACAGTTGAAATGGCATAGATATATTTAAAATATCTACATAACATTATAACCACAAAAAACATGGCCATAGAACTTCTTGATCGCAAATTTCAAAACAGAGCATATACACATATACAAAAAAACAAAACAAAACATGCTATTCAAAAACTCAGTGTGCACTGTCCCCTTTCTTCTAATCAACTTTCAGAACACATACATCAACTCTGTCCATTAACAGTTGCAATCACTACCTTTGCAGACATTCTCAGAACGTTCAGGACAGAAAGAACTTGTATAAAACTGAGCAACATTTGAAATTACTGTCAGAAAACAGACAAAATGCAAACAAATTAATTGTACTGGACAAAAGCACAAATAACACTGGAACACTCACGCTAAAAGTTTCTTGTGGAGAGACTGGACCTTTGGTGACATTTTAAGGATGTCAAGCTCAAGAAACAGCTTCTGAAATACCTCAAACGTATATTTCAGTTTCAGTGGGTAACTTAAGTTGACAGCATAGATGACACCCATGAGCAGGAGGCAAGCGTTTGTCACACTTCCGCAGTCCTCCAGAATTTCTGTCCCCTCAATGATGACCGACACGTTCACAGGATCTTGGTTTTCCTGTGCCACATTGGGATGGATTACGATGATCTTCATCATGTGATTACTGCAGTCCTCTTTCAATGCTTCTTGGCTGACGTCCTCCTGTGAAAACAAACAAACCACAATTAGAAATAACTAGAATAGATTCCAAGTAAAAGAAAAGGTTAAGAGAAAAAAAATGTAAAAATAAAAAAGAGGTATACTCAATTTAGTATACTCAAATCAAACAATATTCATATGGCACTTTTCATACGTAAAGTTACAGAACGTGCTTCACAGAGGCTGACCCTGAGACAAAGAAAATCCCTTTTGGGGGCCATCCAGCCTGGAGCTGTCCATGGGACGTGCCGTGTTGGTAGACCAGAACCATTAAATCATTAAAATAGGTTATAAAGGTATAATCAAATTAAATACTCTTTTGCTCATAAAATAAAGTTAATAAGTGATCGTTAAATAGTCAGAAAAAAAACAGACAAAAGGCAAGTTAAAGTTTAAGGCAGATAAGATAAAGATTAAATATGATTTAAAAAATAAAGGGTAAGAGCATAAAGATTTAAGAAATTAGTTAAAAGCCTGATTGAAAATATTAATCTTGAGTCTTTTTTAAAAAACATCACGAGTGTAGAGAATCTTTGACCTTCAATATATCATCACAAGTGAAGACCAGATTATAAGGTTAGACAATTTTAATACAGTCATTATGATCATCAGATACCTGATGGTCTTTGATCAGCTCCTCTCCACTCTCTCCAAGATACTCAACTAAGCAACGAATGATAATGTCCCTTCTGCCATCGACATGATGCTATTAAACCCAAAAAGAAAATTTATTGCAGAAAATACACAACATAACATATGTAACATACATACATAACAGCACATACAGATGTAAACAGAAAGTTACCCATGGAGAATGTAAGCCTGCAGCTACATTCTAACGTTGTGAAGTGTACAACTTAACATGAATTTCTCAACGATGTGTGTTAAGACAAGAGTCCAGTGCATGTCATAATCTGTGGGTCCAGAAACTGTCTCTGCCCAGTGAGGAAAGTTTTCTGCCTCATCACTGGACATGCAAATGAATTTTTTGCAACATATCAGTACCTCCTATCACAATATTAACCAGTCAACAAATCCTGCCACAGAGTGCGCCCCCAAATTATCTGCCACCACACTGACCACAGTCCCTTTAATGGCTTTCCCTAACGCTGGAACAAAAAGACCATCTTTCTCCAAGCTTTGGATATCTGTTAACAGTGGCTCTAAAACTCGCTGGAATCCAAACTGCTTGGTGTCTTCAGCCTTACACAGAATTGCAAGGTAGATTGATGTCAATGTGGAACGTAACTGCACCGGAATGTTTCCCAACACCCAATAGACAGCTGTGACTTTGTGCTTTTTTCGAGATGTCCCAAGAGGATTACATACCTCAAAGTCATCAATGTACAGGATGAGACTCACTCTGTTCTCCTCTACAGAGAAAAACTTGTTGTTTTGATAGTGAGATCCATCACGAAATGTCTGGTACTTAAAGTCATTTTCAGTTTTTTTTTCACCTTCAAATGTGTTTTCTTGAAAAGACTTACTTAGGACCTGCACCAAGGAGGGCAATATTGGGACATACTGGAAGGTTTTGCCCTTTTTTTTAATCAAGTATGTGTTCTTCTGGTTCAACAACTGAAAAATGCTTCTTCATAAATTCTCTTCTCTTGTAATAAGTTGTGAAAGGGCCACCTGTCCCCAAGGCAGTACTTATAGGGTGTGTCTCACAAAGATTTTTCACTAAATCTGAGATAATGGCTGGATCCAGATCACAGTTATGGCTTTTCAAGGTGGACACCACCACATCTCTTAAAAGTGGACCAGATGCAGAGGTGGATATAAACTGAAGCTCATCTACTATTTCATCAATGCATTTGTTTGGGACATTGATCATGCTTTCTAACTTTAAAAATAGATGGCCAAATTTCTCTTTTATATCTTGAGACAACTCCTGTGGTTCCCCATCCCAAAGCTCTAAGCTCTCTTCCACATAGGTCTCATCCTGAGCAAACATGGGTTCATTAGGTTTGCTTTTTAATACTTCAGTTTTAAAATCCTCAAGGGTGTGTGACTGGTGTTTTCTGTGTCTATGTGTAGCAAAGGTGGAATAAATATTTGTACTGAAGTTGCAGTCTTTGAAGACACATGCAACTACTTCAAACTTCCTTAAGTGGTTGTTAAGATGCTCAAAATACTGCTTCTCTGAATTAAAAAAAACAGAGCAGCAAAGTAGACAAGTAAATGAAAGAGGTCCACTTTGTGTGACCATCTTCACATGGTGTCGAGACAAATGGGTCTTAAGGGCATTAAATGTTTTAAACGAGCAAGGGCAATCAGTGTGAAGACAAGGGACTGACTGGCTGCGACCACCATTTCCATGCTTTAGTCTGTAGTGTTTTAACAATCCCAACCTCTTCTCTGACTCAAAGCTACATATCTTACACATCCATCTCATGTTGTGGCACCTTAAACAGACAAATTATGTGACAAGTTAAACCTAATCGTTACTAATTTGATCTTACCTTGTGGAGTTCAAATTAGCAGTCAGAAGGTCCTATGTTCTGTAAAAAAAAAAAAAAAAGAAAAAAAAAGAAAAACGGTTATCTATATGCTTTTCAACTAATTTCTACTAACTCAAGGATGCACACTGATATTAATTTTTTTTTTTTTTTTTTACATATGTTAGTTCGGTGGCAAATTTAAAACAGGTCAATATGAAGACTTGAGTGAAATCGAGTGCGTATATCGTTTTTTGTTTTGTTATTTTTCAAAATACACCTCATGGCAGCTGTGCAGCAATTATTTTAAACTGGACCGTGGTCGTTTTATTCACAAAGACGTTAGTTAAGGCAGCAGGCGTGTGTTGTTTAGGTGGCCATCTAAGCTGTAAAGTGCTGTGGGAAATTCTGGACATACCTCCTGCCAGGAAAGTTAGTCAGCAAGTCTAGCAGGAAAATACACTATTTGCTAGCGCAGCTTCTTTCAGTGCGGAGAAACTGACTTAAGTAGGTGAGCCAACAGGAACGTACAAAGTTTGTTCCGCTTAAAACTTACATTCATGGTTCTACTTCTTCCCATTTCCGTCAAGTCTGCCAACCGTCGAAATGTGAACCATGGTATGTCTGAAGAAAGACCGCTCAAATGTGGGGAGGGGCTTTGACGTCATGCTCCGAATGCAGAGAAGGTGGCCATATTCACTGATGTCACTCCATTACATTTTACTTGGAAATATCAACTAATTAAGCCAATGAATTGGTTTAGTGAATATTACTTGGATCGAATGATTCAATTTACATACAAAACTGAGGACACATAATTACAAACAATCCTCAAGTAATGCACTACAAGAAAAACTGCTATTTTAAAGTAATAGCACTGAATTTGTATTTTTTTGTAAAATTTATATAGCTAATTGAAATAATAATTACAGGGCCAAAAAAACATTTTTTTCAGAGTAGGAACGGCCATAAAGCCTTTGACAACAGGCATCTCCAAAAACGTTAGAGCACTTTTGCAAATATGTGATGGCTTGATAAATCGAGCAGGTATTTGAAGTTTACACAGCACCATTATCGCATGAAAATATCTTTAAATTTTATTTTGTGATCAGAAAGAGTAATATTCCAAACTCTGCCACTCTGTGTTCCTCCGCCACTGCCTCCTTTGAGTTTTGGACGAAATGGATTCTGGGATATTGCATTTCGTCATTTCGAGCTGATTGGAGAGCACAACAGCCAATCAGATTTTTTTGTATCCAAGTCTGTGATTGGCTGGTTTTGTGGCACAAATATAACGGTGTAGAGAAAGAGTTGAGCGCGCATGGGCAGAAATGTTGAGAGCGCGAGCAACACATTGCGAGCGAGCGCAAATGCAAAAACTGAGCTGGAGGGGCTGCTGGTGTTTGTATGTGGATAATAAAAACACTGAAATACATTTTTTGCACGCAGGAATGAATTTTGTTCACTCAAATTCAGCTTTTCTTCGCTCAAAATAAATTTCTCCTCAAAATTCAACACATGCACCTGCAAACTTTTTTTACGTGCGCTCAAATTTTTTTTACGTGTGCTCAGAATAGTGGCACAAAAATAACGCCATAGCTCTCGAGGCCTGGAGTTCCCCCACCTCTGACTTAACACAGTAACCCCAAGTCAATCACACTTCCAGTGAAAGCAAACTGTCCACTTAGGAAACAACCGAAATCCAAAATTCATTTACCTGGATTTCTACAACAATTTGCTGATTCACTTAATGCCTAAATAAATAGATCAAAATCAGTGCGTTGATTATTATAATCTGGTTATTAGTCCTAAATTAGTTTAGTTAAATTAGTCCACCAACGTTTTTCACTGTATTGTTCCGTTTTGCTAGTGAGGGTAATTCTTCCACATTTGATTTTTTTCAATTATCTTTGTGTGTAATTGGATGTTGAGCAAAGGGTTAATTTTTATATTGTCCTTATGGGCGGAGGAACAACTGGAAAATCTCATCCAGCAATAGCTGCGCAACAAACACACAACCAGATATTAATTTGGCTTTTGGTTGCTTTTCTTCTCCTCTGACAAGTAAGTTTGTTTGTTTTATTGATTTTGTATTGTAATTCAGGTTAATGTGACGTAATCATTGGTAAACAGGGGCTGTAGATCAAAGCGGGCCTGTAGGACTAACTTGGAAAGCTGCAATGCCCTTCGTGGTGCCAGTCACGGGTGGAGCTGTATTACTGTAATTGTTAAATTACGTCGTATTACTGTCGAGAACAAAGACTTTGATCAAAGACTTTTTTTACATACATGTTTGTTTTTGTGGTCGTGGCTCGATTTCCCGGAACAGTCGGCGCAGTTTCGCTCCCTGCTGCTGGTAGTGGCGCAGTCACTTAATTTTTTTGGACTTTCACTCACAGGAGTAAAGTCGAGTTTCGTCCGCTTTGCAGCACATGTACGTCGAGTTTTTTCTCTGGTAGGTTACAGCACTTTCCTAATATGCGGAGGAGCCCAAAACAAGTTTAGAGGATTGCAAAAATGTCAACAAAGCTAATGAAAAGAGAATTAAGTTCTGAATTTTTCATACACCAGCTTTACTCTGTTACTTCGTTTATATTCGTTTCATGATTTCTCAGTTTCGGTTTCAGAAAAACTATCCAAAGCCACTTTATTGGGTCCAGCCAGGCTTTTGTTTACACTAAATTCTGACCTGCGTCCAAAATTTGCAACGAAGCTTCGACATGTTGAGCGTTCAGAGCGTTCTCTGCATACGTTGGTCGCGGTGAGTGATTATGGGAGTTAGTCTTGCTTCGTTTATTGTCAAAGCAGTCTGGCCATTTTCCTCTGACCTCTATAATCAACAAGGCATTTTCTGCAGGTCACTGAATTCTTTATTATGGACATTTTTCTGTAAACCTTAGGGATAGTTCTCTCATCATCAGTTTCTGTAATATTCAGACCAGCCCATCTGTCACCAAAGACCACGCCCCATTCAGAGTCATTTAAATCACCTTTCTTCACTTTATCTTTTCAATGACACTGTGGTCAGCAGCACAGGAGCACCACAGGGAACTGTGCTGTCCCCTCTTCTCTTCACCCTGTACACCTCTGACTTCTGCTACAACTCTGAATTATGCCACATTCAGAAGTTTGCAGATGACACGGCCATCATGGGGTGTATCTGGGATGATCAGGAAGAGGAGTACAGAAGTCTGGTGAGGAACTTTGTCGCATGGAGTCACACAAACCACCTGCAACTCAACACCTCAAAGACTAAGGAACTGGTTGTGGACTTCGGGAGGTCCAGAGAAGGTCCACTGCCGGTTCAGATAGAGGGGGAGGAGGTGGAGGTGGTCAACAAGTACAAGTACCTCGGGCTGTGGGTGGACAATAAACTGGACTGGTCATGCAACACAGAGCACCTGTGTAAAAAAGCCCAAAGCCGACTGTACTTCCTCAGGAGGCTGAGGTCTTTTAACATCTGCAGGAAGCTCCTGAGGATGTTTTACCAGTCGGTGGTTGCTGGAGTACTTTTCTATGCTGTGGTGTGCTGGGGGAGCAGCACAGCAAAGAAGGACTAATCCAGGCTGGAGAAACTGATCAGGAAGGCTAGCTCTGTGTTCTATGGTGTTCCTGTCTCTGCGTCTCTCTGCCCCGCACCCCTTTTGTATGGTCTCAGGTTTGTCACTTAGTTTCTCCCAGTTTAGGTTTCCGTTTGTAAAGTACTCATACCTCGTTGCCTGTTTTTGTCACCACCACCTTTGTAAATAAAACATCACTCGTATCATCAGTTTGCTGCATCTTGGGTCCTCCTTTTCCTCCACACCACACGGCTCCCTCCGCCAGCCGTGACAGTACGAGCCGACCAAACATGGACCCAGCAGCATCCGCACCTTCCCAGGAGTTTCGGGAGGAATTAATTGACTCCGTTTCAAGGTTGGTCAACCTATGGCTCGAGCATGAGGGGGAAGAGTGTCTCCGCGCTGTAGAAGCCAGGCTACAGCAGCTCATCTCTGCTCACTCCTGGCTGCTCGGCTCTCTTCACCCGCTCGCACAGGACTTCATTCTTCACGAACTGCACCTTCACCCACCAGCCGCTACCGCTTCCCAACCCAGCCCGCCGGTGAGGATTTTGCCCGGCCCGCCGGAGGTTTTGCCCGGCCCGCCGGAGGTTTTGCCCGGGAAGAAGCGACGATCGCGCCGTCGGCGCGTCTCCACACAGCCGGGGAATAGGACTTCAGAACTGCCGGCTGTGGTGAGTGGGAAAGATGCTCCATCTGTTTCGCCAGCTCGTATGACAGTTTATTCCGGGGCTGTGTTTGTTGAGTCAGCTGCCCAGCAGTCGCTAACTCAGTCATCTGCTCAGTCATCACCTCCACCACAGCCAGACTTATTAGACACTATGTTGCAGTCCATAGCCCAGTCAATAGCTCAGTTGGTAGAAGACTCATCAGCCTTGTTATCAGCTCAGCCACCTATTCAGCCATCATCTTCACCAACCCCTCCTGTACAAAAAGTTAAGTCCATCCAACCCGAAAAGAACTGTTTTTCATCTGTTCATTACAAGCAGAGAGACACACCACATAACGCAGTAGTCAGTCCCCAACAGCTGGCCAGTACAGAGACTGTGACGCACTCCAGGGCCTCCCCAGAGGCTGGGCTCCAGCCCCCAGCCGACTCTGGACCCCTGGAGGTTAAGAAGCCAGCTGAGGACTGCACCGGACTGTCGCTGCCTGAGCTGAGTCACTGCTCTGTGCAGCCGCAGTCTGCTTTGTGTTTGCCAGAGGCCCGTGTGCCTGCTGGTTCCGACCTGTCCCTGCCAGAGGCCCGTGTGCCTGCTGGTTCCGACCTGTCCCTGCCAGAGGCCCGTGTGCCTACTGGTTTTGCTCTGTTCCTGCCAGAGGCCCGTGTGCCTACTGGTTTTGCTCTGTTCCTGCCAGAGGCCCGTGTGCCTTCTGGTTCTGTCCTGTCCCTGCCAGGGGCCCATGTGCCTGCTGGTTCCGATCTGTGCCTGCCAGAGGTCCCCGCACCTGCTGGTTTTGTCCTGTGTGTTCCAGGGGCCCCTGTGCCCACTGGTCCTGAGACTGTTTTCGCTGGGGGGCCCGAGGAGCCCGTCCAGCCTCCTGCTTCGCCAGCTGGGGGGACCGAGGAGCCCGTCCAGCCACCAGCTGCTCCACCAGCAGCCTCATCTACACCCGCAGCAGCAGCCGCATCCACAGTTTCATCCACACTGCCTGCTGCAGCGCCTCCGTCTCCGGCTTCCACGCCGCCGCCAGCTGCAGCCTCTGTGTCTCCACCCACGCCAGCTGCAGCCTCTGTGTCTCCACCCACGCCAGCTGCAGCCTCTGTGTCTCCACCCACGCCGTCGCCTGGTCCGGCCTCCGCTTCTGCTTCAGTCTCGTCTGGTCCGGCCTCCGCTTCAGCCTCAGTCTCGTCTGGTCCGGCCTCGGCTCCGCCTTCGTCTGGTCCCGCCCCGCCCGCCCTGGGTTGGTCGTCTGTTTTTGTTGTGGGCTGTCTGGAGCCAGCCCTTGGAGGGGGGGTACTGTCATGGTCCTGGGTCGTTGACCCAGCGTTTTGTGATTATTTTCCTCTGTTCTAGTTATTCTGTGTCCTCCCCCCTTGTGTCCGGTTCGGGTTCTAGATTTCCTGTTTTGTTCTGAAAGTCTGTGTCTGTTGTCATTGTGTTCAGCTTGTCCTCTGCTCCTCATGTGTATTAGGTTCAGCTGTTCTTCCCTCCTGTGTGTGATTACCTGATTACCTTGCGTGTGTATATTTAGTGGGTGTCGGTCTATGTTCATTGTCGGCTCGTCTGCGTTCATCCATGTATCACTGCATTCATCCGTCTACCTCTGCGTTCTATGGTGTTCCTGTCTCTGCGTCTCTCTGCCCCGCACCCCTTTTGTATGGTCTCAGGTTTGTCACTTAGTTTCTCCCAGTTTAGGTTTCCGTTTGTAAAGTACTCATACCTCGTTGCCTGTTTTTGTCACCACCACCTTTTGTAAATAAAACATCACTCGTATCATCAGTTTGCTGCATCTTGGGTCCTCCTTTTCCTCCACACCACACGGCTCCCTCCGCCAGCCGTGACAATTTATCCCCTTTGTATATTTTATTTATATTTGTGTGTGTGTGTGTGTGTGTGTGTGTGTGTGTGTGTGTGTGTGTGTGTGTGTGTGTGTATAAATAAAACAATTCTGTAACTTCGGTCGTTGCTGTGCTTTTTTCTGGAAGTCGAATTTCCCAGAGGAACCCACCCGAGGGATTAATAAAGTTCTATCTTATCTTATGTCCACATGCTTAAATACTTTAAAGTGCTTTCATTAGATATTTCCACTAACAAGTAGTTTAATGGTTAATAAAGTGACTGTGAGTGTTTATCTTCATTACTGTTATTCAGTTAATCATCATCTTTATCTAATATTGAAATGTATAGCATCTTGTTATAACTGCAAACACAACTGCATCACTTAATGTAGTTATTTATTTATATACAAGTTTTTTTTTAAATTTCATTATAATTAACAGACAGTGTAAGTCACTGTTAATGGAGCTCGACATCATTATAAGGTGAGTTATAAGAGTTAATATAAGATAATAGGTATCGAGTGATTTGGATTTTTAATTTTGTTAGTTGCAGAAGTTAAATGAATGTTTTGTTTCAATACTTCGATGAGTTCAGCCATTTCTCCACAGCTGGGGCCTTAATGTGATTCAGACTATGTTCATTTTTATGTACTCTTCTCTCTTTCAGTCTCCAGGATCTACAGGCAGGATGTCTGTCACTGTGTCTAAGGCTGATGGGGTCACTGTGTTCACCTTGACCTCTGACCCTGATAGCTCTTGGCCTCCTCTGTGCCAGATCCTCAAGAACCTTTGCTACAGTCCAGTGTGCTGCACCGTGTCTCAGCGCCTGAGGAGCCTCAACAGAACCTCTCAGACAGTGCTGGGGGTGAGCTACAACCTTTAAGGATTCAAATACCTCGCTTCTGTCAGTCTGCCCCAGGGCAGCTGTGGCTACACCTGTAGTTTGCCTCCACCAGTGTGTGAATTAATAGTGGAATTGTAAAGCGCTTTGACGGTCTCGAAAACTTGTTGTTCCTAGAGTATTTAAAAGTAGAATGGGAGGCAGAGCCTTCAGTCTTCAGGCCCCTTTTCTGTGGAACCAGCTTCCAGTTTGGATTCGGGAGACAGACACTATTACTACTTTTAAGATTAGGCTTCAAACTTTCCTTTTTGCTAAAGCATTTTCTCACCTTTCTCACTCACTATGTGTTAATAGACCTCTCTGCATCAAATCATACCTGTTATTGATCTCTTTCTCTCTTCCACAGCATGTCTTTATCCTATCTTCCTTTTCTCACCCCAACCAATCACAGCAGATGGTCCCGCCCCTCCCTGAGCCTGGTTCTGCCGGAGGTTTCTTCCTGTTAAAAGGGAGTTTTTCCTTCCCACTGTCGTCAAAGTGCTTGCTCATAGGGGGTCATATGATTGTTGGGCTTTTCTCTGTGTCTATTATTGTACGATCTACTGTACATTATAAAGCGCCTTGAGGCGACTGTTGTTGTGATTTGGCGCTATATAAGTCGAATTGAATATATATAGTTATATATAGCTTTTATAACACAGAATATAGTTTGTACTCCCCTTTACGCGTGTGTGTGTGTCGAGTAATTCAAATCATTTTAAACATTCAGGAGATAAAACACTGTGTCAGAAAGCCTTCCAAGAAGACAGAGTAAAGGTAAATTTTATGTGTCAGGGATGCCACTGGCTTTGTATCAGTGTCATGTTTCCTTACCCCACGTGAGTCTAACTCTCACGTGAGTCTAACTCTCTCACTGACAAATTTATTGGACTTAAAAGTGAAGAAAAGTAAAAAGTTATCCACTGTGGTTTAAAACAGGGCAGCACAATGGTTAGCGATGTCCTCTTCGGCTTCCTCCCACAGTCCAAAGGCATGCGGTTAGTGGGGTTAGGTTAGGTCAGGTTAATTGGTAACTCTAAAATCGCTCTAAGGTGTGTATGTGGTTGTGAATGTTTGTCTGTCTCGATGTGTTTGCCCTGTGACAGACTGGCGATCTGTCTAGGGAGTACCCTACATCTCGCCCTCAGACAGCTGGGATAGGCTCCAGGCCCCCACAACCCTGAATAAGCAGAAGAGAATGGATGGATAGTTTAAGAGTTTTCTTATCACACTACAGAAAAAGACTTAGAGAAAGTGCTCCAGTATACAGCATATCCTATGACTGGTGTTAAACATCTACATCACCAGTTGTTAATTCTGTGCTTCTTCTTTGTCAGACTCTGCAGATTATGATTGGGCTTTTCAGTGTTGGACTCGGAACAATCCTTGTAAGCCGATATGTTGGATTATGGACCATACGTGAAACCGGCTACCCTTTTTGGATGGGAGGGTTGGTAAGCAAGCGAAGCAGCTTTTTCCTCAACTAAAATCCTCTGAGTCGGAAAAGAAAGGGACAACATTCCTCTTCCAAAAGTCCATCGGCTGCTCTCTACAGTTCCCAAATGTTTTGGGCTGTTGTTAAAAGAGGGGAGCTACACAGTAGTCAACATCAGATAAAAAAAATTCTCCTTTTCTTTTTTGTAATTGCAAATTTTCTCAGTTTTACTGTAAAATAAATAAATAAATACATAAGGGCATATGAAGTTTACCAATCATCGCATTCTATTTTCATTTACATTTTAAACCCATTTCAACTCTTCAGAATTGAGCCTGTAGTTCAGAGTATGTAGAGTATCAGAGTTGGCGCTTAAGACAAAGCTGGAGAATCTTATGAAATCAAATGTGTTTTATCAATTGAAATCTTAATCCCTTACTTCTGTGGTTTTATTGATAAGCTGCTGTTTCTTATTGTCACCTTAAACACATGATGTGTCTCCTCATTCAGTTAAATTACACATGGGAAGGAATTAAACTTTATTGTCTTTGGTTTTTTTTTTTTTTGTCTTGTGTAGTTCATCATGTTTGGAATCGTCAGCATTTTGTCTGACAAGTATCCAAGTCCATGTCTGGTGAGTAGTCCAGATATATCCTAGAAGGACGACTTGAATTTTGTTGTCTAAGTTGAAGATATAAAAGTAGACGTATAATATTTCAATATACACACTTGTGCCAGGTCTCATGTATGCACATCTATGTAGATGTAAGATTAATGCCAACCATTGCAAGCTTTCCTGCATTGATTGACTGTAAAACTGTTAACCAACCAGCCTTCTAATGTTGAAAATTTGATTTTACATTAACTGACCCATCTTGTATTTCAGGTTATCGTCAATGTGATTCTGAATCTGACTGCCGTTGCTTTTGCCATTGCAGCCATTGTGCTGTATAGCATCAGTGTATCTAATCTATATTTGTGGAACATTTGTGGGGAGCCCGACTACTGGTATGGCCATCATACAACACCAAGTCCGTCTCCTGAACAGATGATACTACAGGAGAGATGCTTGGAGGCCAAAGCTTTAATTAAGGTAAGCGTTAGTTCAGCAGTTTACATACAAGTTAAATTACCTAACTGACAAGTGGAAAATAATTGTTTAAAGTCGAATAATTATTAAATTGTTTTGTAGATATCATCACAGGTTTTTGCTTCTGAAATCTATGGATTTGCAGCTGGTGATCAGATAATAGTATACAGTGGTCCCTCGCTAAAACGCGGTTCACCTTTCGTGGTCTCACTTTTCCGCAGATTTTTTTTGTGCAATTTTGCATGCTCTTCAGAAAAAAAATTTGACTCCTGTACAGAACGTCAAATTTACATAAATCTTTGATCGCTAGCAGTGTAACTCTGAAGTGCTGTACTATATGTTTGTAAGTTTTCTCTCCAACTGACACAACAATGTCAATGAAACGTTTGGCACCATCAAAGGAACCTGCGCTAGCACCCAAAAGGCAGAGGAAGATGCTAACCATTGCACAAAAACTTGGACTTCTGGACATGCTAAAGGAAGGTAGATGTTAACGTAGTTAATTACCACTATGGTGGCACCACTACCATAGAATTTACAGAAACAGTCAGATAAGTCAAACTTTACTCAACTTCTTCTTGCTTCCTTTATTTCTACACCATTGATTCATTGATGTTGGATTCTCTGGCAGCTTCTCTATTCTCATGTTCTGGACCTGAAAACAGTGTTTGATCTTTGGTTTCATTCTATAATGCTGAAATTATTTTTCTACAAAGGTTTGAACTTTGAGAGCATTTTCAGAACGTTACTCCCATGATAAATGAGGGACCACTGTATATAGGTTTTTGATCTTGCGATCACAGTCACGTCTGTACAGAAGTCTCCGCCCACTCTCCGGTCAAAGGGTCTGAGCCTCTGATCCTTTTATTACTGCAATAAAATTGAGCACTGTTGTTTGTATCCCAACAGATGCTCTACAGAAGCATCATTGCTGTGCTAATTGTGCTGTCAGTCCTGGAGCTCTGCGTCACCATCAGCTCAGTCGTCTTGGGGATCAAGAGTCTGAAGAGCAAAGAAAAGGGACAAACCAAGGTAACAGACTAGCGTCGCTTCAAGGTGAAACTGTTACTTAAGCAGAAAATGTTGGCCGAATATGTTTAGGGTTTTTTCTTTTGTTTTTGTTTTGTGTGAGTTCTTATGTGGAAGTTTATGAATATTTGGTGACTTGCTCAAAAGCCAAACCGATTTATTCAGTGTCATTTTACTTTACCAATCTTTTCTTTTTTAGAGCACTGATGACCCAGAGCTCTACACACCACTTCTAGAGGACCACTAAGCCTACAGTCTGAATGTAATTGTGCTGTGAGGAATTGTAACCATGTGCCTTCATAGATTTCACCCTGTACTGCAACATTATCATGCACTTCTCTTGCACTTTTATATACTGCAAATTGAATGTATTTCTAAATCTCTACTTTTTCTCTTCAGTGTGCCTTCCTCCAGATAGTATGCCACATGCTTTGTATGCTTTGTTGTTGTTTTTCTTTCCTTCTTTCTTTTTTTTTTTTCTTTTTTTTTTTTTGACAATATTGGTCCATGATACATAAAAATAAAGAAATCTGTTGCACATTTCATCAGCATTTGAGGTCCTTTAAAAAATGTTTTCAAAGGTAATTGAGAAGTAAAAATTGTGTGGTAAAATCTGTGGAAAAAGTGTGGGGCTAATTCACTGCAGAACACTTTGTAATGTGCAGCTGTCGAGAACTCTAATCAATAATCAATGGCTGATTGGGATCTTTGATTATCTGCTGTTGTCACTGAATAGAATAGGATAGAATAGAATAGCCATTTATTATCATTTTCCCTGTACAATGACCAACCTTGCCGGAATAAAATATAAACAGTAGACAGCAGGAATAAATGACAAACAGGACAAGTTTATACAATCAAGACGGAAATATAGAAAACAAGAGAAATTTATACAAAACAAACAAATGGTGTTTATTTGCAAATGGACTGATTCTTATATAGTGCTTCTCTACTCTCCTGAAGCACTCAAAGCACTTAAGACAACATACTACATTAATTTTCTTCTATGCTGCTTAAGTACTTTCTATTTAAACATTCACACAAATTGATTCTCTGATGGATGCAACTTGCCCAAGAAAATTTAGCATGCGGACTGTGAAAGCCAGAGATTGAACCACCAACTTTCTGATAAGTAAGCGACCTGCTCTGCCTCCTGAGCTACAGCCATCACCACCGTCAGAGCTGTCTGAACGGTGAGTCTGGAGGTGTGGGAGCAGCAGCTTCTGGTCCAGTTTATTCTTCCTCAGGACTTGGAGGAAGTGCAGCCGCTCCTGGGCTGTTCCAAAACAGGGAGGAGACTGAGTCATCAACTGAGATGTTATTATAATGTGTTTGGTCAGTGAATAAATCTTTAGCTTTGAAATCAGCACAAATGAGTTTCAGTGTTATAAACTACATTTAAAGTAGCCTACACAGATACATAAGAAGACACACGTGCGATAAAACACATACAGTTAAAACCAGATATTTACATACAAAAAGACACGAATACCTTTTTTTCTCTTTTTCGTCAAACATCAAATCAGAGTAAACTTTTTGGTTTTAGATCAATAAATATTAACATATTTTTTGTATTTGTGAAACACTTTCATCAAAGTCAGAAGTATACATACACTAAGTTTATTGTGTCTTTAAACAAAAAGAAACCTTCATACGATTTTATGCTGAGCCTAAGAAGCTTCTTATAGGTTAATTGAGTCCATTTGAGTTAATTGGTGGCACACCTGTGAATGCTAATAAAGGCACACCCCAAACACAGAGACTCTTTCTACACTCCACATTAGTTGGTGGCGGTAATGCACCAATTTGTTGTTTGCCAACTGCCAATAAACAATATGAAGAAGGAGGAGGAGGAGGGCCTCTTTCTTTGACATCATGAGAAAATCAAAAGAAATCAATGAAGGCATCAGGAAAAGAATTGTGGACCTACACAAGTGTGGCTCATCCTTAGGTGCAATTTCCAGATGCCTGAAGGTCCCACATTCAGACAACAATATGCAAGTATAAAAAACATGGGGATGTGCAACCATCATGCCGCTCAGGAAGGAGACAGATCCCCAGAGAGGAATGTTTTTTGGTGTAAAATGTGTAAATCAACCAACAAGGACAACAGCATAAGATCTTGTGAAGATGCTGGTAAGACAGTGTGACTATTCACAGTAAAAATGAGTCCTGTAGCACCATGACCTCACAGGGTACTCTGGAGGAGAAAGCCATTACTTTAAAACCTCAATAAGCTGGACTACAGTTTACAACTGCACATGGGGACAAAAATCTCTATTTCTGGAGACATGTCGTGTGGTCTGACGAAACAACTGAACTGTTGGGCCATGATAAACTGTATATTTGGAGGAAAAAGGTGGAAGCTTTGAAGCCTCAGAACACCATCCCAACTGTGAAGTATGGGGGTAACAGCATCATGTTGTGGGGCTGTTTTACCGCAGGAGGGACTGATGCACTTCACAAAATAGATGACATCATGAGAAAAGAAAATTATGTGGATATATTGAAGCAGCATCTGAAGGCATCAGCCAGGAAATTGAAGCTTGGGCCCAAATGGCTCTTCCAAATGAATTTACAAATTATTTACAAAGTGGCTTAAATACAACAAAGTCAAGGTATTGGAGTGATCTCAATCACAAAGGCCTGATCTCAATCTGATAGAAAACATGTGGGTGGCACTAAAAGGTGAGTGGGAGCAAGAAGGCCTGCAAGCCTGACCCAGGTACACCAGTTCTGTCACGAGGACTGGTCCGTGATGCCCATCAACTACTGTAGAAAGCTGGTGGAAGGATACCTGAAACATTTGGCCCAAGTGAAACAGTGTCGGGGCAATTCTACCAAATACTAAGGAAGTGTATGTATGCTTCTGACTTTAATAAAAGCCATAAAAATACGTAACAGTTCTCTCTTTACTCTGACATTTCACAAATAGCCTACAAAAAATGTTACTATTTATTGATCTAAAAGAAAGGTTTACTCTGATTTGATGTTTAATTGTAAGAATTTTTTGTTGTTTTTAAAGTGTAATATCTGGTTTTAACTGTATGTGTCAGTATTTATCTTTATTTTTATTCTTTTCTAACTTTTTTTAATATTGTCATCATACATTGTGGAATGGCAAAGAAAATAACCCCATATTTCACAAGAATAAACACATTTTTACCAACAAACATAATTGAGTTTAAGGCACTTTTCTCAACTTAATTTTTAGCACAACAATGAAATTATCAATCGATTCAATTTGGTATAATGTCTTCCTTTCAAGAAGCACTTAGGAAGACAAAGTCTTAATTATTATAAATCATCAAGACATCAAGTTAGTTGTAGGTCATAAAGGAACATGATTCCTGGTGACTGATAGAACAAAGACATTTAGGCTACAGCCTGTACAGTGACTTCCTCCAGCAGTGGTTTGGTCAACTCTGAGTCATCAGTGCTCTACAAGAAGAAGAAAGAAATGGGAAAGTACGTGAAATGTGCTGACGATTACACAAAACTGAATGAGCTGTGCTTTTGTGCTTCGTGCGGGGAGTTTTAGTCTGCGCTTCTGTAACCACTCTTTTCTTTTCGGGTAAATTATGAGCCTCAACACTGTCAGACTTTGCATCAACAAAAGTTCAAAAGCATCCTTCTTTCTGTTATACTGAGCCACGGTGCAGTCCCTGAGTTCATTCCCTGTCTGAACCGGCTGTTTTAGCCTCTTATCATTAAAGACAAATTTAATTTGATTTAATTGAATCTGATTGACTGAATTGAACTCAGTTGAGTCAAATTCAACTGAATGCCTGTTATAAGCAGACGATTTGAACAGCATGTGGGTGGGTCCAGTGTTCTTAGACTAAGCTGTTTTCCTGGGACAACTTAGGTCACTAAGGGTATCCTCTCCATGACATTACAAATAGCCAAGAGTTGAAAAATAAACTGTATGAAACAAAAGGTTTAGAGCCGTTTGCAGACCTATTGACCAACAGGGATTACTTTAACAACAGCAAACATTATATGAATCTCTGTTTGAAATTATGAGATTTGTTTTAAAACCATGTCTAATATGAACATCCAGTAAGATGTATATAACACAAAGGGGAAACAACATTTTGGGGAAAAAAAGAGAGAGAGATTTAAATTGACGATTTGAGAAGAAAAAAAAAAAAAAGAAAAGAAAACCTTTATGTTACCAGACAAATGTTTGGGCACCACTACTCATTACATGAAGACAGAATCAAAACTATGACCTAAAAGTAATCTTTTAAGAACTCATATAAAACTACTGTCTACTCAACATTTACAGATTAATTAAGATGTTTATCAGACTGTGTTAGTTCATACTGTATATCTTGTACCTCATTTTTTCCCTTGTCCTTCCTCCTCAGAGATTTGATCCCCAGGATAGAAGAGCTGATGGTGATGCAGAGCTCGAGGACTGACAGGACAATCAGCACAACACTGATGCTTCTCAAGAGCATCTGGTGGGACAAACATCAATGCTGCATTTCAAAACAACAATGTTACCTCAAAAGCTTCTGAAAATAGTTTATCTTTGTATCGATTTAATGAAGAATTTGTTCCTCATGATTTAAATTGTCTTCTTAGATGTCATATTTACACGTTTTTTATTTTGGTTTTTTTGCTTATTTGGTTCAACCAAATAGTTCATTTGGTTATTAGGTTCAAATTCATCTTCTTTGCTATAACGAATGTCTCCCTGTTTGTTTTGTCCAACCAACGGTTGGAAAAAAAAACTTTTAATTTAACTGTTGGCCTTTTTCAAACTTACCTTCATCTTTCCTTAATGATCATCTCCTCAGGAGATGGAACAACTGCGGTTGTTGTACGCATCCGGTACCAGTATGGATTGTAGTCATTATCACACTGCGATCCCCACCACAGGTATATGTTTGCTAAATGGATGCTGTAGAGCACAATGGCTGTGATTGCAAAAGCAACCCCGGCAACATTTAGAGTCACAGTGAGGATGAGCTGAAATAGGAAACATATCACTTGATGTACAACCCAAAAAAAATATCTCTGAATATAACCTACATACAATACAACTTTACCTTTTCCCATTCTGTCACAACAAAACTGACTTTGCAATTTTTCGGCAGCTACAACTCTGTTAGTCTTGTAAGAAATGTTTCAGGCCCAGTCTCAGCTGGTGTACATCCCCACTACTTGTTTTGCCGTCAGTCTGGATCCTTGATATTGAAGATTCCACAGGTCCCTCATCCTTTTTATGTAACCCCTTCCACTAGGATTACTTGCATAGTATCTTTCCAACAGTGCAGTCCAATCATAATCTGCAGAGTCTGTGAAAAAGGAAGGACAGTATTGGTGATAAACATCTGTGGTGCAGTGATGCTGTACAGTGGACCACTTTGCCTTTTTGCTTTTCTAAATAAACACCTGAAGCGATTACATCCATGAGGAGTGACAGCAATATGAAAAAAAAAAAAAATCACTAATTATTTCATCAGCAGAAATGATTAACTCAAAGTTTAGATCAGAGTTCTGAAAAAAAATCGAATACGTATATTAATTGTTACACCCCGGCCTAGGCAACCGGAGTGCAACACGAAAAAAGTAAAAGGGAAAAAAAAAAAAAAACCACACACAAAAAACCCCCACTAAAGCTCACCACCAAAATCCCGAAACGAAAGTATCGACAAATCTATTTACAACAAACTATTTATTTACAACAAAACACCAAACTATTTACAACACGGGGGAGATCGCGACCATGACACACTGAAACACAGGGTTTAAATACCTAGAGGGAGCAATCAGGAAAATGGACAACAAGAGGGAAACACAGCTGGGGCAACTCAGAACTGACGAGACAGGGAAACGTAAACTGAAAAGACTAAGATAACACAGACTTTCAAAGTAAAACAGGAAACACATAACAGTCACGCCAAAAACAACACACTGACAACACCGAAACGTAACAGTTTGATCCAGACAGACGAAGCCGATGAAGGCTGGAGTGGTCCCACTGACCCTCCAGCGAAGGCGGATGAAGGCTGGAGCGGTCCCACGGACCCTCCAGCGACGACAAAGGCTGGGGCGGTCCCACGGACCCTCCAGCGACGACAAAGGCTGGGGCGGTCCCACGGACCCTCCCCTCAGCGAAGGCAGACGAAGCTGATGAAGGCTGGAGCGGTCCCACTGACCCTCCAGCAGACGACGAAGGCTGGAGCGGTCCCTCGGACCCCCCAGCGAATGCGGATGAAGGCTGGAGCGGTCCCTCGGACCCCCCAGCGGAGACGGACAGCTGAAGCGAAGGCAGACGAAGATGATGAAGGCTGGAGCGGTCCCACTGACCCTCCAGCAGACGACGAAGGCTGGAGCGGTCCCTCGGACCCTCCAGCGAAGGCGGATGAAGGCTGGAGCGGTCCCACGGACCCTCCAGCGAAGGCGGATGAAGGCTGGAGCGGTCCCACGGACCCTCCAGCGACGACAAAGGCTGGGGCGGTCTCCGGACCCCCCAGCGAAGGCAATCCCGGACCAGCCCCCATATGTTACACCCCGGCCTAGGCAACCGGAGTGCAACACGAAAAAAGTAAAAATAAAGAAAAAAAAAACACACACACACACACACACACACACACACACACACACACACACACACACACACAAAAACCCCACTAAGCTTACCACCAAAATCCCGAAACGAAAGTATCGACAAATCTATTTACAACAAACTATTTATTTACAACAAAACACCAAACTATTTACAACACGGGGGAGATCGCGACCATGACACACTGAAACACAGGGTTTAAATACCTAGAGGGAGCAATCAGGAAAATGGACAACAAGAGGGAAACACAGCTGGGGCAACTCAGAACTGACGAGACAGGGAAACGTAAACTGAAAAGACTAAGATAACACAGACTTTCAAAGTAAAACAGGAAACACAACAGTCACACCAAAAACAACACACTGACAACACCGAAACGTAACATAATGTATTAGTAATTATATGGAAACTATCTGTTCTATCATAAAATAAAATATTTTTTTGTGTTTACACTCAGTCTTTCAAATAAATGCAAGTGAAACACAGCAGAAAATGAATAAAATCAAAGACTCAGCGGTAGTGATGGGACGTTCTGTATCGAAATGATGACGTCCGAAGCCTCGCTGCCCGGCTGTACCACGTGACTGGTTCATGAAGCGGTTCGAACTTTGCCGCAAATAATCATTTTCCATACTGCCAGCATAAATATACACAGTATACTGCCATCACTACAATATACATGTTTTACACACTCCTTTTGTTGTTGACATTTACAGGCTGTGTGCAAAATGCCACACTCTTCAAATTCATGCCAGCTATTATTTTTACGTCCAGTAGGTGTCCTGCTAGAGCAAATGAAGCTTCATGAAGCTTCGCGTTGGGGTGAACCAATTGGATGAAAAGCTCCAGTGCTTCATGGGGCTTCATCTGCCCATCACTACTCAGCGGTCCTGTTGCTCTATTTTCACCCGTATAGCAGGCGGCGGTTTGCCCTGGTTCAGGTGTGCCGCAGCGGTCAGTGGAAGAATCCGCGAGTTTGTCTGTGAATTTCCCATTATGTGGTAGCGCACTCGTGCTTGCTCGGAAGTTAACCTCTTAACCCCAAAGGGGGTTTCTGAGCTTCCTGCTCGAAAATGTAATGCCCAAATTTAATTGATTATTTCTCTGCAATTGCAAACTCTGTCCTTACAATCTGTCAGAGGTTGTGTGTGGAGGCGAGGAAGGGATGACCCAAACGCAGGACTCACAGTGCAGAGATGATGAGGATTTATTGGAGCAGGTGAATGAACAAGGCAGGAACGACGGACGGACGGACAGACTGGCTGGCTGAAAGACTGAAAGACTGGATGAATGGCTGGCTGAACATACATATGGAGGGACGACATGAACATCAACATCAATGACACGACCGTGAATGGGTAGAAACAGAGGGCTTAAATACACAGACTGGTGATAATGATGATAATGATTGGAAACAGGTGAGTACAGGGCTGAACATAATCTGACTAATGACACGGGAGACAAGCTGACACGGGGAAAAAACAGGAAGTGAGGACATTAATGTGGCGAACTAAACTGAACATGAACAAACTGAAATCACTGGGTCAACAACCCAGGAACCCTGACAGTAACTTCCCCCCCCCCCCCTTCAAAGGCCGGCACCCGACGGCCAAAAGAAAAAAAAAACAGAACAGGGTGGGCGGAGGGGGCCCAGGACGGAGGGACGGAGTCCACACAGAGACAGTTCAGGTGGGCGGCCACGTGGAAGGCAGCAGCGACCACTGAGCCGGTCCGGTGGGCGGCTGCGGCGGCCGAGACGAGACAGTTCAGGGGGCCGATCGTGCGGAAGGCAACGGCGGCCACTCAGGCGAAGGCGGTCCGGGGGCCGATCGTGCGGAAGGCAACGGCGACGACGACAGCGCTGGTCCGGAGGCCGGCCGTGCGGAAGGCAACGGCGGCCACTCAGGCGAGTTTAAACATAATTTGTTTTGGACGATTAGTTTTATAAACTGAAACGAATTCATTAAAAGTTTTTGAATGTGATATAGAGGGTTTTTTATTTTATTTTAGGGCAGTTCCACACAGATCCGTGTCTTCTACCCGTTCCTACCTTCTTTTTGGTTCTGATTTCTAAATTCCCCTGATCACACTTAAGATGAGTGAAAGGATGAATATCCGTGCTGCTTGGTGGAGAAATTGTGCAAAAGCATCAAATCCAAACTTCAGTTTTCTTCCTTCTTAACCACTTATCCAGTATACTTACAAACAATAACGCCATGTAACAGTTATAGATGGCATCATTTTTGTTCTACATGTTCCAAAATTAAATTATTTTTAATAAACAAACAAAAAAAAACCTCACTGGTAGCAATAAAGAAGAACACCAACAATGGTGGAAAACTGACTGTGTCAGAATCAATAAATGCAAGGTTTGAAAAATACAAGCACACAGCAGGAATGCAGTCTTTAAGCAGCACTTCAAGAAGAAAACTTTGTATAACTCAGTGATGTTAAAGGACAGAGGCAACACATTTAGGCTATAAGCTGTGCAGTGACTTTCTCCAGCAGGTCTTTGTAGCGCTGTCGATCATCAGTACTCTGAAAGTGAAAAACAGCATGGGTAAAGTGCATGAAAAGGTGCTGACACATTCAAACCATGAACAACAGCAGTGACCACTGCTCTAACTACTGCGACGACTGCACAGACTGACTAAGTGTGGTGTTTTAAACTGAGCAGACAGTGAGCAGGACAGTCACAGCTGATGCATAGAATCAGAGATCCACCTAATCATTCCTGCTTTTTCCATTTCACAATTTTTGCTGTTAACTATTTAAATATTAAAATAATTATGTGAGTGAAATTTAAATGGTTTCTATCCACTGAATATGAACCTCTCACTATCTCAGTTGACTGACATTGTATGTTTCCATGTATCTTCCAATGAGTTTGAACTTTAAACACAGCATGTAACTTTTAATAAAAAGGTCCTAAACTAAACCTAAACTCAGACTGGTTGCTTGCTGTGCAGTTTGGAAAACAGAAACCAGGAACTAAATGCAGACCTGTTACAATTAGTTCTTCCTCATATTTGGCAGAAGTGAGAATGTGGTTTGGTCTCCATCTGATTCACGATTACGAAATCTGAATAAACACACAACGCACAACAGCTGAACCTTTCATGTTTTATTGAACATGCCAAGAAATACAATCCAATACAACTTTATTTGTATAGCACATTTAAAACCAGAGATACACCAAAGTGCTTCACAAAATCCATTAAAACAGTAGCAAAATACAAAAGCAGATACGCTAGCAAGTGGGAGGCATTGATTAACCAAGTATACAAGTACGCAGATAAGCAAGTAAGACTTAAAAATAAAACTGATAAAACAATATAAGCAAAACAGAGGAAAATGGGGAGGGCAAGGAAGTACACTTAAAAGGCATGCTTTAGGAAGCTGGGAAGGCTAAACTAAAAAGGTGGGATTTCAATCGAGCCTTGAAGGTCTGGATTGAGTCAGATGCGTGAATAGCATGAAGGAGGTTGTTCCAGAGGTTAGGTGCGACTGAAGCGAAAGCATTTACAGCACAGGCTGGGAAAAGTAAATTCTTGAGTTTCTTAACATTTCAAACCTCATTTAAAAGTAAAAACCTCCACCTGACATTCCCTGTTTACACATTAAAAAAGAAAGAAAAGAAAAGAGTTACCAGTTTGTATTTTGACTGAATAAACTTCAGGTTATTGCACAGCGTCTGAGCTCAGGACTCTGACTTATAACAATAATTTTGTTGTTTATCAATCACTTTTTACCAACCCGGTGCTGGGATCTAACTAAATATAAGATATATGTCACTACATTAACACACAGTCATAATTTGTATATTATCAGTTAGCTGTTAGTAAGAATGTGTGTAAATCGCAGACATTTCCAATCACAGAGCCAAGATGTTTATGCCACAGGCTGTGCAGTGACTTCCTCCAGCAGAGGTTTGTGGAGCTCTGGGTCATCAGTGCTCTAAAAGAGAAAAAAATATTTGTGAAGTGTCGACTCCCTCCAATCAAACAACCATGACTGCGCACACTTTAATGACAATTTCATGCAGGAATACAAAAAGGAATCAATGTTTAATGAAATATTTAATGTAAGTCAGCATTAAAAATAAAGTGCAATTACAATTTATTTTATTGTTATTAAAACAAACTGTGGTAAGCTGTTGTTGTCCACACTAACAGAAAGTTGGGCACAGCTGTTCAAACTTCCTCTGGTCTATTTTTTTATTAGTCCCAACAGCTCTTCTTCCTCATGGCTCTCTCTCTCTCTCTCTCTGCAGCAGTTACACCATGAAGCTCTGATTCACACAGTCTCTCCCTAAAATCTGCAGCCTGAACTCTGGACTTGCTGTCCTGGGCCGGTCCACGTGGGAGCCAGTTTCTACAAAGAGTTTGAAGTTCCACAAATATTCTGGACTGACTGAGCTTCATGTCTTAAAGTCATGATGGGCTGTTGTTTTGTTTTATGTTGTCATCCTGCTCTCTGTCTGTACATCAGATATAAACTTTAACTGACTCACTCAAACTGGTAGAGAGCATGAGAACACTGCACAGACTCACTGTTACCTGGTTTCACTGATATTCAGACAAAACAAACAGAATTCCTGCAAGAACACTTCATGTGTTCAGCCAACATCTTCTACTATTTAACATGTTTATCAGAATGTGCTTGAACCATTGTGTTGTCCATTATCTACCTTGTTTTGTCCTTTTTCTTTGTTCCTCAGAGCCTTGATTCCCAGGACAGCAGAGCTTATCACAACACAGAGCTCCAGAACAGACAAGGTGATCATCACAGCACTGATGCTTCTCAGGAGCATCTGATGGGACGCAAACAACAGCGTTTCATCTACAGTCTCAAAATGTTATATACTGCAGTATATAAGATAGTATCATATAGTGTATATGTGCCATTTTTCTTTCCGCTTTCCCTAACTTACCACCAGCACTGCTCGGCCCTCGTAGCATTTCTCCTGAAGGAGTTTTTCCTCCAAAGATGGAGACCTTATTGTTTCCCTGCCATACCCGTAACCATTGTAACCATTGTAACCATTGTAGCCATTGTAGCCATTGTAGTATTCATAACAGTTCCACCAAGAACGAATGTTTCCTAAATTAATGCTGTACAGTGCAATGGCTGTAATGGCAAAAGCACCTCCAGCCAGATTCAGAATCACAGTAAGGATGACCTGAAAAACAAAAATGACCAGTTAATGTACAAGAAAATATCCAAACCATAAATGACACTTAGTGCATTCTTAGACTAAAGTATCATAGCCTCTGTGAGTACGCATGTTTACGTAGTCATGTCTGGATTCCTCATTAATCTAAATGTTGGTTTCTGTCTAGTTGCTGCTTTAGGATATGATGGTTGTGAATTTGGGTTTGGGGTTTCTGTTTTTGGTTTGTTAATGTTATTCTTCACTTCAGATTAATGAAGTATCTGATTCTGATGATTCTTCAGATTTGGAATCTCTGTCGTAGATGTCATGGTCCGGAATCTGGTGAGTCCATGCTTATGTTTTGTGTTTATCAATTTTTAGTTTTCTGATTTTTTTGTTATTTTCTTCCAGTGTTTAGGTGTTCACTGTGCTCCCTTGTGTTCATGTCTTTTTACTTTGACGGTCCCTTGTCTCATGTCTGTGTCCCTAGCATTGTCTCCCCTTAGGCTACATCCACACTAGCCCGGATAGATTTGAAAATGGCGTTTTCATCTGAAAACTCTCCGCGTCCACACTAGCGCTTTCAGTCATTTTCACAGAATTGTGCGTCTACATTGAAACGGCCCAAAACGCTTACGCTCCAGTCCTGCGCAAAAGCGAGTGAGAATTAAAGAACTTAAATAAAAGCTATCTGGAGCACGTACAAACTGATGTTAATCTTTTTTTAGGGCTGTCAAAATTTATACAGCAATCAAAACAACTGCTGTATAATGCACTCCGCTATCTTTGTTTAATTGGTCACATGACTGCATCACATGACTAAAATGCATCATCGTTTTAGAAAGTCTGCGTTTTCAAACATCCACACTGCAATGGGACAGCTCTGTTTGGAAATATATGCGATTTCGAGAGCGCTTTCAAAACGCTTTGGTGCAGTTGTGGATAGTTGTGGACTTTGCTGTTATTCTTTGTGATTTTTTTTTTCTAATGTTTTTTGATTGTTTTGTTTTTTTGTCTGGCAGCTGACACAGTCTCTCAGAGGATGGGATTTTTCATTTTAAGGGGGGTGACAGGAGGAGAGAAGCTGCAGAGACACATAATAAAACTGCAACTCTGCTTCCTGGTCCCAAGTCTAGATAATCACATTTGTGGAGGGGGGTTCACTAATTTGGCCAGATTTCTAAAAAATGAGAGCTTCTTCAACGTGAATTATAATTTTACGGAAGTTACGTTTAAACTTAGGCAGCAGTTTTTTAACCTTAGCCAGCTAATCTGCCTCTTTTTCATTTTCCTCTTCCTTTATTCTTCTTGACATAATGAAATATAGAAACAGAACAAGTTCTGGATCACATCCCCTATTCAGTGTAATGTTCAGGAAATCTATTGTGACTGTTGTCTTCATGCATGCTCAATCATCCAGGCAAGGAAATCCCAGAAAGCTGGTTCAGTGGGAGAAACGTTTGGTCACTCATCCATCCTCTTCAGTCTCATTTGCATACTTACTGAAACTAACACCACTGATGAACAATGGGCTGTGAGGTCAGTTTCTTGACCATTAGTATGCAAATTGTCACGACCGCTGAGCTACAACTACTGATCAAAGACCATTGATCAGTGGCCATGAGTACCATTGAATATGAAAAGTTGCAGGTTAGCCTTCTTAGACTGTAAGATTTCCATCAGTAACGAGAGACATTTAAATGTTGATGTGTACCGTAAAACCACGCATACAGATCAGTATTTAAGGTTTGACTCTCACCATCCAGTGGAGCACAATCTGGGTATCACCAGTGCGCTACAACACAGAATGAACACCATCCCCACAGACAAAGTGGTCAGGGAAGCAGAAGAACATCACCTCAAGAAGGCCCTGAGTAAATGTGGTTATCCCAGCTGGATGTTTGTCAAAGCTGGGAAGGCTCCTAAAGAAAGCTCCAACTGATCCAGGAGAGAAGGACAAGTGCTGCCTAAGTGAAAACCCTTTGTGATCCTGTATGTGTCATGAGCATCGGAACAATTAAGACTCATTTTTTCTAAACACCGCGTCTCTGTGGCTTTTAAAACCCTGAACATGCTCCGCCAAAAATTGGGGAATCAGGGAAACCAAACAACCTTTGGAGAAATGGATGGTACCACACAGAAGAGCTACCTCATCAGGCCAGGACTCTGCAGTCTATTCTCACCTACAGGCCAGTGGACAATCTTTCCATGATGAGGATGTAACATCCTGATTGTTGTTTGTAATATAAACTGTTTCAAGATGCAGTGCGAAAAGTTGGAGGTGGGGTCAGGAGTGGGAAATCATTTTTATCAAAGTATTTTATTTGCTAAAAATAATTTAGCAATTATATGTAGATTAGAGGGGTGTTAAGCCCTCCTTCAGCAAACTTCCCTCCAGTATTTATGTAAGTGTGTGTATGCTGTAGGACATACTGTACATGTTTAGTATATTTATCATGAATGCAAATAAGAATAAGACATGACAACAAAAAGTCCTTTAGAGATCATATGAGAATGTTTTACAGCTGAAATACTCACCAAACATGGACTTGGATACTTCTCAGACAAAACGCACACAGTGCCGAACATGATGAACTAGACAAAAGACAAAATAAATAAATACATAAATAAAGTTCACGTCCATCTTTTTACTGAGTGCAACAGAGAAAACAGAGGGGTCTTTATGGACATTTTATCCCCTCTTCTTGCAGGATATGTTGTAAATAAAACTTTTCACCATGAGAGAGCAATTGTTTGTTTGTGTGAACTGCTATTTTGAACTATAGCTAATTTTTAATGTAACCTAGCAAAACTATGAATCTGTGTTTGTAAATGTGCACTGGTGTCATCACACTTAAAAAGATCTTGGACAAAACTTGGCAATTAAGCTTTCTGTCACATATTTAACTGTGGAAAGATATGTTTGACCCCCAAAATGATCTTCTCGTAAAGATTACTCAGTTGATTCCTATTCCATTACTGTGACAGGTTTGGTTTACATGGCACTTTGTTGGCATTTCATTTCTCATCTTGTGTATCCAGTATGACCTGATGTGAAATGGAAAAACAAATCTGGTCATCTTTTTTTCGTAACCAAATCTCACTAACAAGGGAGCAACACAGGTCACCCATTTATGACAAACAGACAACCACACACTCTCATTTCCACTCCTAAGGACAATTTAGAATGACAAGTTAACATGAAACACATCTTTGGGCTGTGGAGGAAACCGGATCACCCAGAAATAACTCGCACACAACTGACACCCAGTCCAGAACCTTGTTGCTATCAGGCAACAATAACAACCACTGTGCTGCTTATTAGACAATGTGTATATCTATCTATATATATGTATATATATATATATATATGTATAGCAGCTGGATAGCGTAGTGGTTAAACTACACGCCTTTGGAACAGAGGATCGCAAGTTCGATTCCTGCCTGGGGCGTCTGTATCCAGTAAGGGTCCTAAGGCTAGACCCCCTATGCTAAGCAAGCCTACCGCAGACATGAGCGAGACAGATAAATATGAAGGCATGCCGGCTCGGACGTCGCCCGGATCAACAAGGTCCGCGTCAGGTGTTGAGGAACCAGGGCACCCTGACGAAAAGTGGGCTACTGGAACAAGAAGGCATCGGTGGGCAAGGGACGAAAACATGGCGTTGTTGGAATGCTACTACGCAAGTAACCCCGGCGGAAGGGGCTACATGAATAGGATGAGGGACCTATGGATTCTTCGATACCCAACATCCACAATGACGGCGAAACAACTAGTAGCTCAGTGTTCCAACATTCGAAAGAAGGGACTGCTCTCACAGCTAGAGATTGACGAGGTACAACACAAATGCTACGGCAAGGAGGAGTCAGGACGCCAGGTCAGGGGGGAGATATCATCACCCCCACCCGAGATTGGGTACATAGCCCCAAGTGCGATAGGAGAAGGATCGTTGAGTGCGAGAGGAGCTGACCTGAAAAATAGGATCATGGCCAAGCTTGAAACCTGGATCCCCCGTAGCCGGTTACCAAGATTACGTGAAGTACCCTCAGAAGGTCTGCTAGATGATGTTAATGCAGCACTACGGGCAATACCTACAACCACGATTACCGACACTAACAAGCTGATCTACAATACGGCAGCAGTGATCAGTGAGATGCTTGGCTACAAGTTGAACAGCCACAAGGGGCAGTACCCTCCATGGAGAAGGAGGCTAGAGGGCAAGATCAAAGTAGCACGGAGGGAGGTTAGCCAACTAACAGAGTTGCAGAAAGGTGCGACAAATAAGGTGCCTAAGAAATACAGCAAGCTGTCCATACCTGAGGCCTTGGAAACTGCCAAGCAAAGACTCACAGCCTTGGCCAGCCGCTTGAGGAGGTACACCAGAGAGATAGAAGGCAGGAGAATAAACCAGCTGTTCTCCACAGAACCAGCAAAGGTGTACTCTCAGTGGCAAGGGAACAATAAGAGAACAGCACCACCAAGGCTGGAGACGGAGCAATACTGGAAGAGCATATGGGAGAAGGATGCAACCCATAACGGCAATGCTCAGTGGCTAGAGGATCTGAGGGCAGACCACAGCGACCTCCCTGAACAGGGTCCAGTAACCATCACAGTGGCAGATATCCAAGAAAGGGTCTCCAGTATGAAGAGTTGGACAGCACCAGGGCCCGACATGGTTCACGCCTACTGGCTGAAGAAGCTAACTGCACTCCACGAGCGTCTGGCAGCACAAATGAACCAGCTGCTAGTTAACGAGAGACACCCGGAATGGCTAACTGAGGGGCGGACGGTCCTGATCCCCAAGGACCCCAAGAAGGGACCGGTCCCCTCCAACTACCGACCAATAACCTGCCTCAGTACTACATGGAAGCTCCTGTCAGGCATCATATCGGCTAAGATGAACAGGCACATGGGTCAATACATGAGCGGGACACAGAAAGGAATTGGCAAGAATACCAGAGGTGCAAAACACCAGCTACTGGTAGACAGAACAATCAGCCGAGACTGCAAGACCAGACTGACCAACCTGTGCACTGCCTGGATTGATTACAAGAAGGCCTATGACTCAATGCCCCACAGCTGGATACTGGAATGCCTAGAATTGTACAAGATCAATGGGACCCTAAGAGCCTTCATCAGGAACTCAATGGGGATGTGGCGTACAACACTAGAGGCCAACTCCAAGCCCATAGCACAAGTTACCATCAAGTGCGGGATCTACCAAGGAGATGCTCTGTCCCCACTGCTGTTCTGCATAGGCCTGAACCCCCTCAGTGAGATCATTAACAAGACTGGCTACGGATACCGACTACGGAACGGAGCAGTTGTCAGCCACCTCCTGTACATGGATGACATCAAGCTGTATGCCAAGAGTGAACGAGACATCGATTCACTGATCCACACTACCAGGCTATACAGCAATGACATTGGAATGTCGTTCGGACTGGAGAAGTGTAGTCGGATGGTAACAAAGAGAGGGAAGGTAGTCAGAACTGAGGGGATTGAACTACCAGAAGGCAACATTGCAGACATAGAGGACAGTTACAAGTACCTGGGGATCCCGCAGGCAAATGGGAACCATGAAGAGGCCGCTAGAAAGGCTGCAACCACCAAGTACCTGCAGAGGGTCAGGCAAGTCCTGAGGAGTCAGCTGAATGGTAAGAACAAGATCCGGGCCATCAACACATACGCCCTGCCCGTGATCAGGTACCCTGCTGGGGTAATAGGCTGGCCAAAGGAGGAGATAGAAGCCACTGACATAAAGACAAGAAAGCTCCTTACCATGCATGGAGGGTTTCACCCCAAGTCCAGCACCCTGAGGCTGTACGCTAAGCGGAAGGAAGGGGGCCGGGGACTGGTGAGTGTCAGCACCACAGTCCAGGATGAGACAAGGAACATCCAAGAATACATTGGGAAGATGGCCCCAACTGACCGAGTGCTCAGTGAATACCTCAGGCAGCAGAAACCCAAGAAAGAGGAGGGAGACGAGGAACCATCATGGAAGGACAGGCCCCTGCACGGTATGTACCACCGGCAGATAGAGGAGGTGGCTGATATCCAGAAATCCTACCAGTGGCTGGACAAAGCTGGACTGAAAGACAGCACAGAGGCACTAATCATGGCAGCACAAGAACAAGCTCTGAGTACAAGATCCATAGAGGCTGGGGTCTATCACACCAGGCAAGACTCCAGGTGCAGGCTGTGTAAAGATGCCCCAGAGACAATCCAGCACATAACAGCAGGGTGCAAGATGCTAGCAGGCAAGGCATACATGGAACGCCATAACCAAGTGGCCGGCATAGTGTACAGGAACATCTGTGCCGAGTATAACCTAGAAGTCCCGAGGTCAAAATGGGAGATGCCCCCAAGGGTGGTGGAGAATGACCGAGCTAAGATCCTGTGGGACTTCCAGATACAGACGGACAAAATGGTGGTGGCTAACCAACCGGACATAGTGGTGGTAGACAAACAGAAGAAGACGGCCGTAGTGATCGATGTAGCGGTTCCGAATGACAGCAATATCAGGAAGAAGGAACACGAGAAGCTGGAGAAATACCAAGGGCTCAGAGAAGAGCTCGAGAGGATGTGGAGGGTGAAGGTAACGGTGGTCCCCGTGGTAATCGGAGCACTAGGTGCGGTGACTCCCAAGCTAGGCGAGTGGCTCCAGCAGATCCCGGGAATAACATCGGAGATCTCTGTCCAGAAGAGCGCAGTCCTGGGAACAGCTAAGATACTGCGCAGGACCCTCAAGCTCCCAGGCCTCTGGTAGAGGACCCGAGCTTGAAGGATAAACCGCCCGCAGGGGCGTGCTGGGTGTTTTTTTTTTTTTTTTATATATATATATATATATATAGATATATATCTATATATATATATATATATATCTATATATATATATATATAGATATATATATATATATATAGATATCTATATATATATATATATATATATATATATATATCTCCATCATTATTTACTTACCAATGCACCCAACCAAAATGGAAAGCCTAAGTAGTTTAAGTAAAGGGAGTTCCAAGTGCTATAGAGTATAGATCCCAATCCAATGTTGAGCAGCCCGATCATTATCTGCAGCGTCTGTGAAAAATGAAGTACAGTATGAACAGTGAACATTGTGCACTTTAAGAAAAAACTACAAATTAAAAAATAGGCATAATATAAAATGTGATGTGTAGATGGTTGTAGCTCACCCCCAGCACTGTCTGAGAAGCTCTGTTGAGACTTCTCAGGTGCTGAGACACAGTGCAGCACACTGGACTGTAGCAAAGGTTCTTGAAGATCTGGCACAGAGGAGGCCAAGGACTTTGGGGGTCAGTGGTCAGAGTGAGTACAGTGACCCCATCAGCCTTGGACACAGTCACTGACATCCTGTCTTGAGATCCTGGAGACTGAGAGACAAGAAAAAACTGAAATAAGAATCAGATTAAAGTCTTAGCAGCAAAAACAATTTGATCCACACACCTCACTTCCCTTCACTTTCCACCAAAGGAGCTTTAAACAGAATTTTAAAAGTAATTTGTTAATTTAATTAAACCGACTTGATGCTGGGACGCTGTAACATCACTGCACGCTCTCAAGTTGGCTTTAACAGGTGACACGGGTTCTTCATATGGATAACACTGTGCTGATACTAGTTTACAAGAATGTTTTACATGGAAAGGCAACCTCCAGGTGCTGAAAATGGAATCCCGTAGTGATGTACCCAGTCCCTTTACTGTGTCAGCTACAACAGCAGGTCACTGTATGTTGTATGTTTTATTGTAATATGTATTTATTTAGATTGTAAGCCCAACAAGGGACAATTGTTGAAAATTAGCAGTAGCTATAAACCTATGTGCAGTACATCAGTCTCATGTCTTGCACTTGAACTATGTTAAACTGCACTGTCCCTTTTAAATAAATAAATTCAAATTCAAACTTGTCATAAACTTCTATGTTAAAATTTTCACTTCACAGCAGAAAAAAGTTTGTCGTGTGCTACAAAAATGACTTTGGTCTCTATAGATAATTTCTGGCATAATAATAATAACAATTATATTCATAATAAAAGTGTGATGGTCTGTAGTAGGGTGACTCCATGTTTCGGTTTTTGTTTATTCAATGTTCTGGGTTTTTCATGATTTGTTTTTTTGTATTTTCTGTTCCTTAGTTTTTCTTTAGCACTGCTGTGATTTCCTTTAGGTTTTGTCTCTGTGCCTCCCTTGTGTTCCTTCTGTTGTGTCTTATTTTCCTGGTTCGATGTTTGTGTTATTTCCTGTTTTACTTTGACAGTCCCATGTCCAATGTCAGTGTGTCTAATTTTTCTTCCCCTTGTCTTGTTATGTCTAATTAATCCCAGCTGTGTTTCCCTCCTACATCCCATTCCCTCATTATTCCCTTGTATATTTAAACCCTGTGTGTTCCTTTGCCTTTTGTCCTGTTGTACCTCCTCATGTGTGTAAGTCTCCCTGTGTTTCTGGTTTGGAGTTTTAGTTCTAGTTTTCTAGAACTAAAACTAGAGTCCTGTGTTTGCATCCCCTTCCTGCCTGCCTCTGCCTCACATGACAAAAAGTTGTCATTATAAATTTTTTAATCTTTCATTTCTGCTGAATTGTTTCTACTTCCTCCCTCAGTTGTTACATGAAAAATCTCTTTCTCAATAATCGTTGCCACATTTATATCAACAAAGCTAAATAAAAGAAACCTTTTCTATTTAATGCAACACATTTCAAAAACTCCAGAAATGTAGTTAAATCCACAGTTTTAGCAGATAAATGTGCAGCACATAGTGATGTCAGCACCATGCCCCAGCTTTATTTACTGCACGCTCTTGTTCAAGGAACAAGGAAGTCATGTTTTTGTGTTGTTTTCCACCCATAACCTGAAACCCCTGTACCAATCAATAAATATATGTACTATATTTTATATTTATTATTAGACTTCTTACTGTATAAGTTGTATTTTTGTCTTCCAGAAATCATAAAATCAGTTTCAACTTGATGTGTTTTCTGATGTTGTTAAAACTTACAACATGGAGATAAATGAACAACGATTAGATTAAACCACATTTTTTACATAAATACACAACTCTTAATTAGTCTGAATTACAAGCTGAATCAAACATGAAAGACTTACCTGTTAGTGAAGAACAAAAACTTAAACACCTCCGTTTGAAAAGCAAACAAGTCTGATCAAGTAAGCGGTACACTGGAAAGAGGAAACCAAGAGCTGGCCAAACCTGTTACCAATAGCACCTCCTCTTTATGCTCTCGGTTGTGAGAAAGGTGAGCATAAAAAATATGATGTATAAGGTAACACCTGCAGAAAAGGTAGCAGTGACATGAGAGGAGCCACAAGTTTATGTTCAGTTCATGTCAAGAGTTAAAGAAATATTTTCAGCAAACATGGCAAACTTGAACTTCAAACATTCATCAAATAAACTTGATCAGCAACTTTATAATAAAGATTTTTATTACAATTAATTAATTGGGACGTATGTCTGTGAAGGTTCTCAGTCATCCAGGTCATCGTAGTCAAAGGAGCTTGCAAAGAAAAGCGTCTGGACTTCTTTAATTAAGTTGCTTGAAAGCAACTTAAAGAAGTCCAGACGCTTTTCTTTGCAAGCTCCTTTGACAATTAATTGGGACAATCAGTCAAACATAATTAAAAGAATCACCTGTTAACAAACTTGGTGCGTTTGCTGCACAGTTTGGAAAAAGTAAACAGGAAAGAAATACAACAGCACTCTCTGGTGGTCACAGCAACACTCTTACTACACCTTTATTGTACAATTACAAGAAAAAGGTTATGAGCCGTGTCCACTTCTCCACAGGCAACCAGTGATGAATAACAGCGTTCTGCTTCTGTAATAAAACTGTTAGGGGCACACAACCATTTTGAGAACCGCGGCACCGTGTCATGCAGGACGCATCTCCCTTCGAGAAGTAATTGTGTAACAGAATAAAGTGTGAAATGGTGTACTGAGCAGGGTTTTGTCTTCCATCGGATGCCTATGAGAAATCAAAAGAACTCAGTGAAGTGTTGATATTCAACACTAATTACTATTTCTATCGTTACAATGTCGTTACCGTTACCAACAAGAAAATGCGGGGCGGTCGCGTTACAATTTTTCAACAACGGTTGAAGCTGTCTTCAGCTTACTGCACCTTACATCAGTTGCACAGACTTAGCTCTCTATGTAAGTAATCTGGGCGCTACAGCTTTAAGCAGCTGCGCGCGCTCCCGCAGACAGCAATCACTTTCTACCAGATGATCACTTTTTGGCACAACACCTGGAGCTCAGGGGGGGCAAAACAATTGCACGAGTGCTGCTGTTTGACTGAGGAAGAATAAAGTAGTCATGGTAAGCCAATCACATGACCACTTCAAGATGACAAAGCAACAAGGTGATATATACCAGTTTTTAAATGGTGTTGATAGGCCACGTAAACCCAGAGTCATGATAAACAATATATACGCAGCGTTTTTTCCTGAATAGTTTCGTCACATTTACTGTCTAAAGACAGCGCTAGCAAGCACTCTCTGCTTATGAGCAAAAAATAAAAACAAAACAAAACAAAAAACAGCCCTTTTGTATTGGTGGAAAAATAATAATAATACATTTTATTTGAACGCACCTTTCAGAACACTCAAGGACACTGTACACGGTAGAATAATAACAGCAACATAAAAGCAAGCAGTTTACACAATCATAAAAGCATAAGACATAAATCAAATTGAAAATAGCCGAGTGGAGAAGCTATGTTTGATAAGCTATTTTGAACAAATGAGTTTTGAGTTATGACTTAAAGAGAGAGAAGGAAGAGATATTTCTTAAATCAGGAGGAAGGGAATCCCAGAGTCGAGGAGCAGAGTAGCTGAAAGCCCTGCTACCCATGGTGGCAAGACGGGGGGAGGGGACAGAGAGAGAAAGGGAAGAAGAAGATCTAAGACACCGAGATGGGGCGGTGATCTGAACCAGATCAGAGAGATATGGAGGAGAGAGATGATGAATAGCCTTAAATTTGTGCAAGAGTATTTTGAAATTGATGCGATATTTGACCAGGAGCCAATGAAGCTGCTGCAGGACAGGAGTGATGTGGTGGACAGAAGGGGTCCTGGTGATAATACGGGCAGCAGAGTCCTGGACACGTTGGAGCTTGTGGGTGGATTTTTGAGTAAGACCAAAAAGAAGTGAATTACAATAATCAATCCGGGAAGTAACAAGGCTATGGACAAGAATGGCAGCGACATGTGGGGTGAGAAAAGGACGGAGATGATTAATGTTGTGCTACTCAAAATATTTGAATTCTAATTTTGCTGAAAATTTCATGTCATCTTGGTCTGATTCAATAATTCAGAGACAAGTTAAAAATATAATTAATAGGAATAAAAACAAAAAAAACCCATATAAAACATTGCACGGCCATGCTGTGCTAATTATATATTTAAAAAAAATAAATGTAGAGGTAGGAATTGCAATTAATATAAATCTCAAAGTATTCACAACATTCCTGACCAGAAATAGGCCTCTGCACCTGGGGTGAGGGTGTGGCCATGAAAACAATGTGACATGCCATTGGATGTTGGGACACATAATAACATGAAGCTAAGCATTGGCCAATGGATGTGAACTAACAACCACAAGGTCGCGGGTATGGCTGCACTGTGGGAAAAAATCCTAATATGAAAGTATTTTATTGTTCATTTTACAGTTTTGTTCTGTTCTTCTAGAATATCATTAAAGTTACGTAAATAGACTGTGATTCCACATTTCAAATGTAAATTAACGTTAAATCACTGTAATGTAATAAAACATAATTTTCATGATTATTAAATGTATCTGTCTGTACATATGCATATTTAGATTGTTAAAATACATTCACAAATGTATCATGATTTCACAAATATCTGTCCGTTATTTGAAAGATTGAACTGTTGAATTCAAATGTAATGCTATGGAAAAGTATATAACACGATTCCTATAAGCTTGTGTTACTTCACATAAGTATTATTATCATTGCTGTTTAGGGCGATCGTGGTTCAAGAGTAGGCAGTTCGCTTGTGATCAGAAGATTGCCGGTTCGAGCCCCGGCTCGGACACTCTCTGTATTGTGTCCGTGGTCAAGACTCTTCACCTGCTGCCTACTGGTGATGGCCAGAGGGGCGATATGGCAGCCTCGCCTCGCCTCGCCGGAAATTGGCGGGTCATTCCCCTCATCCCCAGACTCTGCTTCCTCCTCGGAAGACGTGTCAGTGGGATTAAGGAGGTCCTCGAAGTATTCCTTCCACCGCCTGACAATTTTCTCAGTCAACGTCAGCAGCGCTCCGCCAGCACTATACCTCCTCTCAATTTTAAATGCATGTAGACATTGAGGGTTCTGAGGAGGGCTCGTGCTACACCTGCTGCTCTCTGGCAGGAAGCACCATGCCCTCCCGTGTTTTAAATGCACTTTAGAACAACACGCAGCACACTACACATGAGCGGGAGGAGGGAGGTATGGGGTCTTCACACACTCCTGTTCTCTGTTAGCCATCGGGGCGGAGGGGCTGGGAGGAGATATTGGCTGTCCGACTGGGGTCTGGGATGTCTGCTTGCCTCCACCCGAAAGGAGAGGGCAACATCTCCTGGGTCTATGTGTGGTTTCACCCTCGGGGGGTGAGTTTACCTGGACATGGGGTATAGAGTATGTTTGGGGAGTATGATTGTGTGTACAGTGTCCATTAGTGTCTGCCTTTACATTGGGTGAGTGCTGAGTATTTGTATATGCGTCCATGGGGGGGAGGGGGGGGGGATGCATGTTTGTGTCTGTGTCTATATGTCAGGTCGGGTCTTAGACTCCACGTCTGGGAACATCTCAGGCCCTCCAGAGTATGGAAGCCTATCTCCTCTCACTACACTCCCTGCTGGTTGCTGATGCCCTCAGGTGTCGGTTGGTGGTTTTTGGGCTGGGCACTCAGGTATGTACCAGTTCACTCCTGGTGGCTCCTTGGAGGGGCCGGGCTTGGTCAGGTCTCCTCCGGGGGATGGAGGGCCCTCAGGCCTCTGGGCCTACGGTTTGGTTCACTTGGGCACAGCTGGCGGGAACGCCACTGCAGCCCCCTCTGGTTTCTGCTCCATGGCTGCTGGTTGGCCTCTTGTCTGGGGCTCTACTCAGTTATTCCCAGGAGGGTGGCAAGGATGCCCCTCCGATGGTCCTCCTTGGGCTCTTGGGGCCTCTGGATGTCTCGGGCCTGATCTCCTCAATGCCTGCTTCATGACCTGGGGGACGGGGCTATGGCTCCCCATACCCCCTAGAAGATGATTATATGGAGAAACCATTTGAATAATAACACGCTCATCCATACAGGTGTGCACACAGGTGTACACACGGGTGTTCACTGTTCATAGACACAAACCACACCTTTCTTGTGTTATGGAAATTTTAACAATAACCTTCAACACACCCAGTGAGCTTGAGTTGAAGTGGGTTTAATAAACACATTGCAATGTGGAGAGAGCATCCCAGTGAAACACCAGGACCATCTCTAAATTGTGGCCATCGCCCTTACATCTTATATACAGAGACACAGACAAAGAACATTCCACAAACTCTTACACGCTGGCCCCTCTCACGGGGGGACTATGACCTTGTTTTTTGCTTGGCCGTCACCTAAGGATTTACATCCTTTTTTTTTTCTCTTTTTTTTTTTGCCTGTCCCGTTTGGCTCTTTTTCCATCAGAATTATTGTCTAAAGACGAGGGAAGATGCCCAACGGATTTACTTTACCACATTGACCATCCCAGCCTTACCGTAATGGTCTATTTGATTCACCTTTTATTGTTTTTCTTCCAAATGCAATGAGAATGTGTTTTGGTCTCGATCTGATTCACGATTACAGGCAAACAATCTGAATTTAAAAAAAAAAAAGCACAACAGCTGAACTTTTCATGTTTTATTGAACATACCAAGAAATCCTTTACAGCACAGGCTGAGAAAAGTAAAAATTTGAGTTTCTTAAAATTTCAAACCTCATTTAAAAGTAACAACCTCCACCTGACATTCCCTGTTTAAACACTTCTGTAAAAAAAGAAAGAAAAGAAAAGACTTGTAACAATTATTTTTTACATACGCAGGTGCTGGGATCTAACTAAACATAAGATATACATCACTACATCAAAACACAGTAATAATTCGTATATTATCAGTAAGTTATTAGTAAGAATGTGTGTAAATCGCTGATATTTCGTGAACAGAGTCAGGCTGTTAATGCCACAGGCTGTACAGTGACTTCCTCCAGCATAGGTTTGTAGAGCTCTGGGTCGTCAGTGCTCTAAAAGAGAAAAATAATATTTGTGAAGTGTAAACTCCCTCCAGTCACAAACACGACTGTGCACACTTTGATGACATTTTCATGCAGGAATACACAAAGGAATCAACATTTAAGGTGACATTAAAAATAAAGTGCAATTACAATTTATTTTATTGTTATTAAAACAATAGCTCCGGAGTCAGCCGACAGGTATCGACAGGCGAAGCGGAATGCGGATCGGGCAGTGGCTGAAGCAAAAACTCGGGTGTTGGAGGAGTTCGGAGAGGCCATGGAAAAAGGCTTTCGGACTGCCTCGAAGAGATTCTGGCAAACCGTCAGGCGTCTCAGGAGGGGAAAGCGGTGCTCTACCTGCACTGTGTATAGTGCTGGCAGAGCGCTGCTGACGTTGACTGAGAAAATTGTCAGGCGGTGGAAGGAATACTTCGAGGACCTCTTTAATCCCACTGACACAGCTTCCGAGGAGGGAGCAGAGTCTGGGGATGAGGGGAATGACCCGCCACTCTCCGGGGGCGAGGTCACTGAGGCAGTTAAACAGCTCCTTGGTGGCAGAGCCCCTGGTGTTGATGAGGTCCGCCCCGAGTTCCTGAAGGCTCTGGACGTTGTAGGGCTGTCCTGGTTGACACGCCTCTACAATGTTGTGTGGAGATCAGGGGCAGTACCCCTGGACTGGCAGACCGGGGTGATGGTCCCCATCTTTAAGAAGGGAGACCGGAGAGTGTGTTCCAACTACAGGGGGATCACGCTCCTCAGCCTCCCTGGGAAAGTCTATGCCAGGGTGCTGGAAAGGAGAGTTCGTCCGCTAGTCGAACCTCAGATACAAGAGGAACAATGCGGTTTTCGTCCTGGTCGCGGAACGCTGGACCAGCTCTTTATCCTCTCGAGGATACTTGAGGGTGCATGGGAGTTTGCCCAACCAGTCTACATGTGTTTTGTGGACTTGGAGAAGGCATTCGACCATGTCCCTCGGGGTGTCCTGTGGGAGGTGTTGCGGGAGTATGGGGTGTCTGGCCCATTGTTACGGGCCATTCGATCCCTATACAACCGTTGCAAGAGCTTGGTTCGCATTGCCGGCAATAAGTCGGACTCGTTCCCGGTGGGTGATGGGCTCCGCCAGGGCTGCCCTTTGTAAACAGTTCTGTTCATAATTTTTATGGACAGGATTTCTAGGCGCAGCCAAGTGGCGGAGGGCTTTCACTCATCTCTGATTTTTGCGGATGATGTGGTTCTGTTGGCTTCATCGGGTGAGGGCCTCCAGCTTGCACTGGAACGCTTCGCAGCCAAGTGTGAAGCAGCGGGAATGAGGAGCAGCACCTCCAAATCTGAGGCTATGGTTCTCAGCCGGGAAAGGGTGGAGTGCCCACTCCAGGTCGGGGATGAGTTCCTGCCCCAAATGGAGGAGTTCAAGTATCTCGGGGTCTTGTTCGCGAGTGATGGGAGAAGGGAGCCGGAGATCGACAGACGGATTGGGGCTGCGGCTGCAGTGATGCGGATGCTGCACCGGTCCGTCGTGGTGAAGAGGGAGCTGAGTGTAAAAGCGAAGCTCTCAATTTACCAGTCGATCTATGTCCCTACCCTCACCTATGGCCACGAGCTGTGGGCAGTGACCGAAAGAACGAGATCGCGGATACAAGCGGCAGAAATGAGCTTCCTCCGAAGGGTGGCTGGCCTCTCCCTTAGAGATAGGGTGAGACGTTCGGCCATCCAGGAGGGGCTCAGAGTAGAGCCGCTGCTGCTCCACATCGAAAGGAGCCAGCTGAGGTGGTTCGGGCATCTGACAAGGATGCCTCCTGGGTGCCTCCTGGGTGAGGTGTTTCAGGCATGTCCCACCGGGAGGAGGCCCCGGGGCAGACCCAGGAAATGCTGGATAGATTATATCTCTCAGCTGGCCTTGTAACGCCTTGGTGTTCCCCCGGATAAGCTGGAGGAGGTGGCTGGGTGGAGGAGGTGGCTGGGGAGAGGGAGATCTGGGTCTCTCTGCTTAGGCTGCAGCCCCCGCGACACGGCCTCGGATAAAGCGGATGAAGATGGATGGATTGATGGATCTTATTAAAACAAATTTTGGTAAGCTGTTGTTTTTCAAACTAACATAAAGTTGGGCACAGCTGTTCAAACTTCCTCTGGTCTATTTTTTTATTAGTCCCAACAGCTCTTCTTCCTCATGGCTCTCTCTCTCTCTCTCTGCAGCAGTTCCACCACCAAGCTCTGATTCACACAGTCTCTCCCTAAAATCTGCAGCCTGAACTCTGGACTTGCTGTCCTGGGCCGGTCCATGTGGGAGCCAGACGTGGGACTGACTGAGCTTCATGCCTTAAAGTCATGATGGGCTGTTGTTTTGTTTTATGTTGTCATCCTGCTCTCTGTCTGTACATCAGATATAAACTTTAACTGACTCACTCAAACTGGTAGAGAGCATGAGAACACTGCACAGACTCACTGTTACCTGGTTTCACTGATATTCAGACAAAACAAACAGAATTCCTGCAAGAACACTTCATGTGTTCAGCCAACATCTTCTACTATTTAACATGTTTATCAGAATGTGCTTGAACCATTGTGTTGTCCATTATCTACCTTGTTTTGTCCTTTTTCTTTGTTACTCAGAGCCTCGATTCCCAGGACAGCAGAGCTTATCACAACACAGAGCTCCAGAACAGACAAGGTGATCATCACAGCACTGATGCTTCTCAGGAGCATCTGATGGGACGCAAACAACAGCGTTTCATCTAAAGTCTCAAAATGTTATATACTGCAGTATATAAGATAGTATCATATAGTGTATATGTGCCATTTTTCTTTCTGCTTTCCCTAACTTACCACCAGCACTGCTTGGCCCTCCAAGCATTTCTCCTGAAGGAGTTTTTCGTCTAAAGATGGAGGCCTTATTGTTTTCCTTCCATACCCGTAATCATTGTAGCCATTGTAACCATTGTAACCATTGTAGCCATTGTAGCCATTGTAGCCATTGTAGCAATCATAGTTCCAACGAAAGCCAATGTCTTCTAAATAAACGCCGTACAATGCACTGCCTGTCATGGCAAAAGCACCTCCAGCCAGATTCAGAATCACAGTAAGGATGACCTGAAAAACAAAAATGACCAGTTAATGTACAAGAAAATATCCAAACCATAAATGACACTTAGTGCATTCTTAGACTAAAGTATCATAGCCTCTGTGAGTACACATGTTTTCATAGTCATGTCTGGATTCTTCATTAATCTAAATGTTGGTTTCTGTCTAGTTGCTGCTTTAGGATATGATGGTTGTGAATTTGGGTTTGGGGTTTCTGTTTTTGGTTTGTTAATGTTATTCTTCACTTCAGATTAATGAAGTATCTGATTCTGATGATTCTTCAGATTTGGAATCTCTGTCGTAGATGTCATGGTCCGGAATCTGGTGACTCCATGTTTATGTTTTGTGTTTATCAATTTTTAGTTTTCTGATTTTTTGTTATTTTCTTCCAGTGTTTAGGTGTTCACTGTGCTCCCTTGTGTTCATGTCTTTTTACTTTGACGGTCCCTTGTCTCATGTCTGTGTCCCTAGCATTGTCTCCCCTTAGGCTACATCCACACTAGCCCGGATAGATTTGAAAATGGCGTTTTCATCTGAAAACTCTCTGCGTCCACACTAGCGCTTTCAGTCATTTTCACAGAATTGTGCGTCCACATTGAAACGGCCCAAAACGCTTACGCTCCAGTCCTGCGCAAAAGCGAGTGAATTTGCGCAAATTAAAGAATTTGAATAAAAGCTATCTGGAGCACGTACAAACTGATGTTAATCTTTTTTTAGGGCTGTCAAAATTGAGACAAATCAAAACAGCTGCTGAATAATGCACTCCGCTATCTTTGTTTAATTGGTCACATGACTGCATCACATGACTAAAATGCATCATCGTTTTAGAAAGTCTGCGTTTTCAAACATCCACACTGCAATGGGACAGCTCTGTTTGGAAATATATGCGATTTCGAGAGCGCTTTCAAAACGCTTTGGTGCAGTTGTGGATAGTTGTGGACTTTGCTGTTATTCTTTGTGATTTTTTTTAAATGTTTTTGGATTGTTTGTTCTTTTTTTTTTATCTGGCAGCTGACACAGTCTCTCAGAGGATGGGATTTTTCTTTTTAAGGGGGGTGACAGGAGGAGAGAAGCTGCAGAGACACATAATAAAACTGCAACTCTGCTTCCTGGTCCCAAGTCTAGATAATCACATTTGTGGAGGGGGGTTCACTAATTTGGCCAGATTTCTAAAAAATGAGAGCTTCTTCGACGTGAATTATAATTGTACAGAAGTTACGTTTAAACTTAGGCAGCAGTTTTTTAACCTTAGCCAGCTAATCTGCCTCTTTTTCATTTTCCTCTTCCTTTATTCTTCTTGACATAATGAAATATAGAAACAGAACGAGTTCTGGATCACATCCCCTATTCAGTGTAATCTCTCAGGAAATCTATTGTGACTGTTGTCTTCATGCATGCTCAATCATCCAGGCAAGGAAATCCCAGAAAGCTGGTTCAGTGGGAGAAACGTTTGGTCACTCATCCATCCTCTTCAGTCTCATTTGCATACTTACTGAAACTAGCACCACTGATGAACAATGGGCTGTGAGGTCAGTTTCTTGACCATTAGTATGCAAATTGTCACGACCTCTGATCTACAACTACTGATCAAAGACCATTGATCAGTGGCCATGAGTACCATTGAATATGAAAAGTTGCAGGTTAGACTTCTTAGACTGTAAGATTTCCATCAGTAACGAGAGACATTTAAATATTGATGTGTACCGTAAAACCACGCATACAGATCAGTATTTAAGGTTTGACTCTCACCATCCAGTGGAGCACAATCTGGGTGTTACCAGTGCGCTACAACACAGAATGAACACCATCCCCACAGACAAAGTGGTCAGGGAAGCAGAAGAACATCACCTCAAGAAGGCCCTGAGTAAATGTGGTTATCCCAGCTGGACATTTGTGTTACGGCCTCTGGCCTTCCTCTATGGAAATCAAAGTGCTCCAGGACTCACGGGGGATTGGCTGGCCTAGACCTATGCTCGCCCCAACTTCATGCAGATCAGAGCGTGTCAGACCACTCACACCATTGGCTGCTGCAGGAGCCTTGAGTACGACAGACCAATGACACAGCTGCTTGCAATTACCTGAGAATATAAAAGGCTGAGGATGCTTCATTCGAAGAGGGACTTGTTGACTCGAACAGGCTGTGTAGATTGTCCCTCCTTTTGCCTTCATTTGAGCCTTTGTTTTGAGTTGCCTCCCGTGAGATGTTTAGATGAATAGTGTTCTACTGGTGTTAGTAGTGTTACTTGAGTTGTTTGTTATGTTTGTCTAAAATCCCTCTATTGCCTAGTGAGCTGTTTCACTAACGGGTCAAAGGAGCTTGCAAAGAAAAGCGTCTGGACTTCTTTAAGTTGCTTGAAGACGTTTCACCTCTCATCCGAGAAGCTTCTTCAGTTCTAAGGTCAAATGGTGGAGAGTCCCAGATATAAACCTAGTGGGAGTGACCCCCACAGAGGGACAAAAGGACCCCCTGATGATCCTCTAATCACCTGAGCCAAGGTGTGAAACTGGGTGTGGGTCCCAATCAGCCAGAGTTTCGGGTGTGTTCATTGTGAAACCTGGCCCCACCTTGTCATGCGAATTCCTGAGGTCAGATGGCCCAGGATGTGAGTGGGCGTTAAGGCGTCTGGGAAGGGATCTCAAAACTGGATTATAGATGGCAGAGAGTTGGTGTCGTAAACCCCGCCTCTGTTCAAAGATGGTCGCTCACAGTGGACATAGATGGCTTCTTTCACTCCTCTTTCAAACCATCTGTCCTCTCTGTCCAAAATGTGAACATTGGCATCCTCGAAAGAGTGTCCTTTATCCTTAAGATGCAGATGGACAGCTGAGTCTTGTCCTGTGGAGGTGGCTCTTCTGTGTTGTGCCATGCGCTTGTGAAGTGGCTGTTTGGTCTCTCCAATGTAGAGGTCTGGGCATTCCTCGCTGCACTGTACAGCATACACCACGTTGTTAAGTTTGTGTTTTGGCGTTTTGTCTTTCGGGTGAACCAGTTTCTGTCTGAGTGTGTTGCTGGGTCTGAAATACACTGGGATGTCATGCTTGGAGAAAACTCTCCTGAGTTTTTCTGATACACCGGCTACATAGGGGATGACAATGTTGTTGCGTCTGTCCTTCTTATCCTCCTTCGCTGGTGTCTGGTCTTCTTTTCTGTGCCTCTCACTAACGGTTTTCAGTTGTGTTAATAAACCTCGTGTGTTTCTTTTTATCTAACCTCCTGGTCTCTGGGCTCATTTATGTTACATCCGCTGTCGCCTAGCAGAGCCGGGTCATAACAATTTGTCAAAGCTGGGAAGGCTCCTAAAGAAAGCTCCAACTGATCCAGGAGGGAAGGACAAGTGCTGCCTAAGTGAAAACCCTTTGTGTTCCTGTATGTGTCATGAGCATCAGAACAATTAAGACTCATTTTTTCTAAACACCGCGTCTCTGTGGCTTTTAAAACCCTGAACATGCTCCGCCAAAAATTGGGGAATCAGGGAAACCAAACAACCTTTGGAGAAATGGATGGTACCACACAGAAGAGCTACCTCATCAGGCCAGGACTCTGCAGTCTATTCACACCTACAGGCCAGTGGACAATCTTTCCATGATGAGGATGTAACATCCTGATTGTTGTTTGTAATATAAACTGTTTCAAGATGCAGTGCGAAAAGTTGGAGGTGGGGTCAGGAGTGGGAAATCATTTTTATCAAAGTATTTTATTTGCTAAAAATAATTTAGCAATTATATGTAGACTAGAGGGGTGTTAAGCCCTCTCTCCGCAAACTTCCCTCCAGTATTTATGTAAGTGTGTGTATGCTGTAGGACATACTGTACATGTTTAATATATTTATCATGAATGCAAATAAGAATAAGACATGACAACAAAAAGTCCTTTAGAGATCATATGAAAATGTTTTACAGCTGAAATACTCACCAAACATGGACTTGGATACTTCTCAGACAAAATGCACACAGTGCCGAACATGATGAACTAGACAAAAGACAAAATAAATAAATACATAAATAAAGTTCACATCCATCTTTTTACTGAGTGCAACAGAGAAAACAGAGGGGTCTTTATGGACATTTTATCCCCTCTTCTTGCAGGATATGTTGTAAATAAACTTTTCGCCATGAGAGAACAATTGTACAGTTTAAGGAGGTTGGAAAGACTATATAATTTGTTTGTTTACAAAAACAAATTGTATGGTTTGTTTGTGTAAACTGGTATTTTGAACTATAACCAATTTTTATGTAACCTAGCAAAACTATGGTAAATGACCTGTATTTGTATAGTGCCTTACTAGTCCCTAAGGACCCTAAAGCGCTTTACACAACCAGTCATCCACCCATTCACACACACATTCACACACTGGTGATGGCAGCTACATTGTAGCCACAGCCACCCTGGGGCGCACTGACAGAGGCGAGGCTGCCGGACACTGGCGCCACCGGGCCCTCTGACCACCACCCGTAGACAACGGGTGAAGTGTCTTGCCCAAGGACACAACGACCGAGACTGTCCAAGCTGGGGCTCGAACCGGCAACCTTCCGATTACAAGGCGAACTCCCAACTCTTGAGCCACTATGAACTGGTGCGTGTAAATGTGCACTGGTGTCATCACACTTAGATAGATCTTGGACAAAACTTGGCAATTAAGCTTTCTGTCACATATTTAGGAAAGATATGTTTGACCCCCAAAATGATCTTCTCGTAAAGATTACTCAGTTGATTCCTATTCCATTACTGTGACAGGTTTGGTTTACATGGCTCTTTTTTGGCATTTCATTTCTCATCTTGTGTATCCAGTATGACCTGATGTGAAATGGAAAAACAAATCTGGTCATCTTTTTTTCGTAACCAAATCTCACTAACAAGGGAGCAACACAGGTCACCCATTTCTGACAAACAGACAACCACAGAAATTTCCACTCCTAAGGACAATTTAGAATTACAAGTTAACATGAAACACATCTTTGGGCTGTGGAGGAAACCGGATCACCCAGAAATAACTCGCACACAACTGACACCCAGTCCAGAACCTTGTTGCTATCAGGCAACAATAACAACCACTGTGCTGCTTATTAGACAATGTATGTATGCACATATATATATACGGTTCAATATCAATACGAATATCGTTGCACCCCTAATATATATATATATATATATATATATATATATTAGGGGTGCAACGATATTCGTATCGATATTGAACCGCTCGATACAGTGCTTTCGGTTCGGTACGCATATGTATCGAACAATACAAAATTTGTAATTTATTTTATCAACTTTCCTTCTGACGATGCTGTCTGTGTTGAGCGCTCAGTGAATCTGCGTTCGACTACTCCGCCTAGGGTCGACAGTGCAGCCTAGGCGGAGTAGTCGAACGCAGATTCACTGAGCGCTCAACACAGACAGCATCGTCAGAAGGAAGAGCGCAGGGCAAGCTAGCGAGACAGAAGTTAAGCTCTCCTTACAACATGGACCTCCCCCACTCTCATTCAGATCTGGCGTTTGGAATTATTTTGGTTTTCATGTGCCGTATGACCCTGAAGGTAAGCGAGTCATGGACTAAAGTAAAACAGTATGTTGGATGTGCCATGCAATGCTGAATTACATGGGTGAGAACTAGTGTGTTAGCGCAGTTAGCTCGTTAACGTGTTGGCCGTCTAGCCCCATGCACGGGGCGATCGGCGGTAGCTCGTTAACGGAGATTTGCCGTGTTGTGGCGTTAAGGTCATTTCAACGAGATTAACCTGAAAGCACTAGTGGGAACACAACGAATATGACTGCACATTTACGCCGACATCATCCTAGTGCAAAGACAAGTGGAAGCAGAAAAAAAACAAGCAAGCATGCTACTAACTTTAGCCGAGTCATTTAGACAGCTGTTTAATATGCTGCTGAGAATATAGCCCGGAAGAAGCGGATAGTATAGCTTTTATTTTGGAAAGAGACATTTCTCTGTAATAAACTCTCTTTTCCAAAGATGAGTGATTCCTCAATCAGATACAGGGCTTGCAATATCGCTAGCCCGACGTCCCGAAGCTAGCGATTTTTTCAGTCGGGCTACCAAAATCTTTCTCTTCCCTGCCCGTCGGGCTATTGTAGGAAGGAAAAATATATGTCAATGCTTTTGCATTCTTTCGGAAATGTAGCTGGGTAATTATGTCATTGGCATCGGTGAGCCACTGTCAATATGTGACATATTGAAGTCGCGTTTGAATTTGCGCTTGTTTTTTTGCTTTCACTTTGCAATGGCGCGAACTGTGTATAGAGAGCGACAGCACTGATCTGTGAGTGATGATAATTTGTGCACCAATTCCTCTGACATCATCTTATTAATTGTTAGCTTACTATGCAAACATGACAAGTGAAATCTCCCGCAGCTTACACATGTGAGAGGTTGATCGCGCAGAGAATCGCTGAGCTTATGTGAGTGCGTGTTTAAAAGCAGCAGGATATATATTTGACTATGACCTGGATGACTGAGAACCTTCACAGACAGATATATATTTTAGTTCTGCTGAGCCAAATAAGAGAGGTCAGGGTGAAGAAGTGACAGCCAAAGAAAAGCTTACCACAAAACAGAGAAGTTATGACAAATCAGACTATAAGGCAAAAATAAAGTGCAGCTTTATGGTTTCATGGACAAAAGAATTTCTGTGGCTGCAATATGATCAGATAAATAAACAGGGCTGCACATAAGTGGTCCGCAGGTGCGTATTCGCTGTCAAAATAAAAAACACGCACAAGGGTTAGGGTTAAATTTAAAAACTGTACTTTTGAGTTAAAATATATATTTATAATTTTAATAAATGACAAATTAAAAAGGCATGAACATTTTTTTTGTATCGAAAAAATATCGAACTGTGACACCAAAGTATCGAACCGAACCGAACCGTGAATTTTGTGTATCGTTGCACCCCTAATATATATATATATATATATATTCATTCATTCCATCATTATTTCCTTACCAATGCACCCAACCAAAATGGAAAGCCTAAGTAGTGTATGTAAAGGGAGGTCCAAGCGTTATAGAGTATAAGTCCAAATCCAATGTTGAGCAGCCCGATCATTATCTGCAGCGTCTGTGAAAAATGAAGTACAGTATGAACAGTGAACATTGTGCAGTTTAAGAAAAAACTACAAATTAAAAAATAGGCATAATATAAAATGTGATGTGTAGATGGTTGTAGCTCACCCCCAGCACTGTCTGAGAAGCTCTGTTGAGACTTCTCAGGTGCTGAGACACAGTGCAGCACACTGGAATGTAGCAAAGGTTCTTGAAGATCTGACGCAGAGGAGGCCAAGGACTTTGGGGGTCAAGGGTCAGAGTGAATTCAGTGAACACAGTGACCCCATCAGCCTTGGACACAGTCACTGACATCCTGTCTTGAGATCCTGGAGACTGAGAGACAAGAAAAAACTGAAATAAGAATCAGATTAAAGTCTTAGTGGAAAAACAATTAAACCCACACACCTCACTTCCCTTCACTTTCCACCAAAGGAGCTTTAAAAAGAATTTTAAAAGTAATCTTTTAATTAATTAAACCGACTTGATGCTGGGACACTGTCACATCACTGCACGCTCTCAAGTTGGCTTTAACAGGTGACACGGGTTCTTCATATGGATAACACTGTGCTGATACTAGTTTACAAGAATGTTTTACATGGAAAGGCAACCTCCAGGTGCTGAAAATGGAATCCCGCAGTGATGTACCCAGTCCCTTTACTGTGTCAGCTACAACAGCAGGTCACGTGTCATAAACTTCTATGTTAAAATTTTCACTTCACAGCAGAAAAAAGTTTGTCGTGTGCTACAAAAATGACTTTGGTCTCTATAGATAATTTCTGGCATAATAATAATAACAATTATATTCATAATAAAAGTGTGATGGTCTGTAGTAGGGTGACTCCATGTTTCGGTTTTTGTTTATTCAATGTTCTGGGTTTTTCATGATTTGTTTTTTTGTATTTTCTGTTCCTTAGTTTTTCTTTAGCACTGCTGTGATTTCCTTTAGGTTTTGTCTCTGTGCCTCCCTTGTGTTCCTTCTGTTGTGTCTTATTTTCCTGGTTCGATGTTTGTGTTATTTCCTGTTTTACTTTGACAGTCCCATGTCCAATGTCAGTGTGTCTAATTTTTCTTCCCCTTGTCTTGTTATGTCTAATTAATCCCAGCTGTGTTTCCCTCCTACATCCCATTCCCTCATTATTCCCTTGTATATTTAAACCCTGTGTGTTCCTTTGCCTTTTGTCCTGTTGTACCTCCTCATGTGTGTAAGTCTCCCTGTGTTTCTGGTTTGGAGTTTTAGTTCTAGTTTTCTAGAACTAAAACTAGAGTCCTGTGTTTGCATCCCCTTCCTGCCTGCCTCTGCCTCACATGACAAAAAGTTGTCATTATAAATTTTTTAATCTTTCATTTCTGCTGAATTGTTTCTACTTCCTCCCTCAGTTGTTACATGAAAAATCTCTTTCTCAATAATCGTTGCCACATTTATATCAACAAAGCTAAATAAAAGAAACCTTTTCTATTTAATGCAACACATTTCAAAAACTCCAGAAATGTAGTTAAATCCACAGTTTTAGCAGATAAATGTGCAGCACATAGTGATGTCAGCACCATGCCCCAGCTTTATTTACTGCACGCTCTTGTTCAAGGAACAAGGAAGTCATGTTTTTGTGTTGTTTTCCACCCATAACCTGAAACCCCTGTACCAATCAATAAATATATGTACTATATTTTATATTTATTATTAGACTTCTTACTGTATAAGTTGTATTTTTGTCTTCCAGAAATCATAAAATCAGTTTCAACTTGATGTGTTTTCTGATGTTGTTAAAACTTACAACATGGAGATAAATGAACAACGATTAGATTAAACCACATTTTTTACATAAATACACAACTCTTAATTAGTCTGAATTACAAGCTGAATCAAACATGAAAGACTTACCTGTTAGTGAAGAACAAAAACTTAAACACCTCCGTTTGAAAAGCAAACAAGTCTGATCGAGTAAGCGGTACACTGGAAAGAGGAAACCAAGAGCTGGCCAAACCTGTTACCAATAGCACCTCCTCTTTATGCTCTCGGTTGTGAGAAAGGTGAGCATAAAAAATATGATGTATAAGGTAACACCTGCAGAAAAGGTAGCAGTGACATGAGAGGAGCCACAAGTTTATGTTCAGTTCATGTCAAGAGTTAAAGAAATATTTTCAGCAAACATGGCAAACTTGAACTTCAAACATTTGAAATAAACTTGATCAGCAACTTTATAATAAATATTTTTGTTATATTCCCTCTATGGTGTCAGTACACTATTAGGGCTTATACAGAGTCAGACTGATACACACAGTAGCTTGTTTACATGTTGACTTCTTCTCTTTATTAACATAACACAGAAGTTACACACACACATAACTGGGCGTGGTGCCCCCTACTGTTGATAGCTTGTACAGCATACCATAAATCTTGGTTCATACATAATATCTCAAACCCAAAATACAGGCAGTTGACTGGTGATGAGCGTGACGTTTATTTACAGAAGTGGCAGTGACAGAACAGGCAGTGAGGAATGACAGATGACTGGAGAAACCTAAACTGGGAGAACTAAATGACAAACCTGAGAGCAAAAGAAACAGGGTGCGGGGCAGAGAGCCGCAGACAGAGGAACTGAACACAGATGAACCAGCAACAGGCAGGAGAACACACAGGGCTTAAATACACACAGCAGTAATCAGGGGACGAGAGACAGGAGGGCAACACACCTGTGAGAAATCAGAGCTGACGGGACAGGGGAAACGTAAAGTGAACACACTCACATGAGACGGGGACCTTCAGAATAAAACCGAAACTCAGACACCGAGAACCAGACAAGACACTGAACTAAACAGACAGATTCACAAACAGACCGTGTGACACCATAGACAGACAGAACACAGAAGTGGGACCAGGGCAGGCACAGCACACAAACCTAACAAATGGCAAATTATAAAAGAATATATACTCAGAATAAACAAAAGCATAAAGAAACACAAAACACTGAGTCTGCAGACTCAGGACCATGACAATGTGACCGTGGCACATGACGTTTCCACACTCCTTGTGCTCCCACATTCACCTTGTATGACACTGGCCCAGTCTTCTCCAGTACGACACCGTGCGTCCACTTGTCCTCTCCCTTCCTATAGTCACACACTAGGACAGGCTCGCCAACAGTGAACCATCTGTCCCTGGAGTGTTGCTGTCGACGCACTGCTCCGACCACACTGGGCTTCAGAAAATCCAGCCGAGAGCGCAGCTTGCGTCCAATGAACAAGATAGCTGGCGTTTCTCTAGTCATTGCATGGGGAGTGTTGCGATATGTCAAGAGGAACGCATCAAGGTGCTGCTGCACAGGTGCTGTACCCCTGGAAGCTTTCAATGCATGCTTGAATGTATGCACAAAACGCTCAGCAAAACCATTAGTGGCAGGATGGTATGGCACGGAGTGGATGTGTTTGACTCCATTAGCTTTCAGGAACACCCTGAATTCCTCAAAACAGAACTGCGGTCCATTATCACTCACCAGGACGTGAGGGATGCCATGGCGACTAAAGAGACCCTGTAGCACTTGTATGGTTTTACCAGCTGTGGTGCCATCCATAATATGCACCTCAGGCCACTTGGAATATGCGTCTACCACCACCAGGTACATGTGACCTTCGAATGGACCCGCAAAATCCACATGGATCCGTTCCCACGGACAGGAAGGCTACAGCCAAGGGTGCAAAGGTGCTAACCCAGGCTCTTTTTGCACACGCTGACAAGAGTAGCAGGCTTTAGCTTGAAGCTCAATTTGTGACTCAATGCCAGGCCACCAAACATAGACACAGACACAGTGTCACATCTGATCTCTGTAACACTGACCGGTAATGTGTCCAGTTGAGATGCGTAGAATACCTCAACCGCTCCCGGTTTCTCTTTTTGTGCAAGGGGCAGAGGTAAACGTGACAGACCGTCAGCACTGGCATGATGTGCACCCTTCCGGTACTGCAAGGTTCAAATTCAAATTCAAATTTTTATTTGTCACGTACACAGTCATACACAGTACGATATGCAGTGAAATGCTTAGACAACTGCTCGTGACCTAAAGAGAAAAAGAAAAAGAAAAAAGGGCTATGAATAAGATAGGAAATAAATATGAAAAATTAAAGTGTAAATTTAACTAGGAAGGAATAAAATATAAAAAATTAAGGTTAAAAATGAAATAACTGTACAACACAAATTAGAATGAAGGGTAAATTTAACTGGGAAAGAATAAGATAAAATATATAAATTAAAGTTGAAAATAAAATAACTGTACAACAAAATACACAATACACAGTATAGAACTATATAAGAATGTATGAGGAAATATAAATAAATAAATATATGCACACACACACACACACAATAACAGCAGCTGTACAAGTATTAACTGGAAATGAGGAATATAGTGACCAGTGTTGTGCAATCCACATTATGTCTTGTGCAGTGCAAATATGCTTAAAGTGATTTAAGTGATAACAATGTCCAGAATGTCCAGTGTGTGTGTAAGAACTATATGTGTGGGTCAGTACTGTGTGGTGGTGTGATTGAGAGACCGTATCGCCTGCGGGAAGAAGCTCCTCCTCAGTCTCTCTGTGTTGGTCTTCAGGGAGCGGAATCGCTTTCCTGACCTCAGCAGAGAGAACAGTCTGTTGTTGGAATGGCTGAGGTCCTTCACGATCTTCCTGGCCTTGGTCCAGCACCGCCTGCTGTAGATTGAGTGCAGGTCAGGGAGCTCGGAGCGGATGGTGCGCTCAGCTGACCGCACAACCCTCTGTAGAGCTCGTCTGTCCTGCATGGTGCTGTTCCCGAACCAGGTTAAGATGTTTCCCGTCAGGATGCTCTCTATGGTGCACGAGTAAAAGTTCCTGAGCACCTTGGAGGGCAGTTGGAAGTCTCTCAAGCGTCTGAGGTGGTAGAGACGCTGACGGGCCTTTTTCACCACGGTGTTGATGTGACAGGACCATGACAGGTCCTGCGTGATGTGAACTCCGAGGTATTTGAAGCTGTCCACTCTCTCCACTGGGCACTCGTTGATGACAGGGGTCTGGTAGTTCCTCTCCTGCTTAGTGCTGAAGTCCACTATCAGCTCCTTTGTCTTACTGACGTTTAGAAGGAGGTTGTTCCTCTGGCACCAGTTCTCCAGATTCTTAATCTCCTTCAGGTAGGCCGTCTCGTTGTCATCAGAGATCAGGCCCACCACGACGGTGTCGTCAGCAAACTTGATGATGGTGGTGGAGCTGGTAGTGGCCATGCAGTCATATGTGTACAGAGAGTACAGCAGGGGGCTCAGAACACACCCCTGGGGGGCTCCAGTGCTGAGAGTGGTGGAGGCTAAGACATGTCCGCCCATCCTTACTGCCTGTGGTCTGCCAGTTAGGAAGTTGGAGATCCACAGACACATAGATGAGCTGAGTCCCAGATGCTCCAGCTTGGTGGTGAGTGTGGAGGGAATTATGGTGTTAAATGCAGAGCTGTAGTCTATGAAGAGCATTTTAACATAATTCCCCCTTCTAGTGTCCAAGTGAGTGAGTGATGTGTGGAGGAGATGAGAGATGGCATCGTCTGTGGAACGATTTGGACGGTAAGCGAACTGTAGTGGGTCCAGTGTGTCTGGTAGTGAAGAAATGATGAAGTCTCTGACCAGGCGTTCAAAGCACTTCATCACTACTGAGGTGAGGGCTACAGGGCGATAGTCATTGAGAGAAGCAGGGTGGGGTTTCTTCGGGACAGGAACAATGATGGACTCTTTGAAGCATGTGGGGATAACCGACTGAGATAAAGAGATGTTGAATATCTCAGTGAACACAGGAGCTAGCTGGTATGCGCAGTCTCTTAGGATACGACCTGGGATGCCGTCTGGTCCTGCTGCTTTCCTGGTGTTCACTCTCTTGAAGGCTCTCCTAACTTCATGCTTGGAGATGACGAGCACGTTTTCGGTGCTGGCAGTAAGGTGTAATTATGTGCTGACAGAAGGAGCACCCAACGCTGCATCCGCACAGCTGCCATTGACCTTGTGTGTACCTTTCACTGGACTCAGAATGGAGGTCAGTGGGCGATGATCAGTGAGCAAGGTGAACTTGTTACCATGGAGATACTGGAGAAACTTGCACACTCCAAAAACAATTGCCAACGCCTCCCTCTCGATCTGAGCATAGTTTCGTTCTGCTTTACTGAGAGTTCGTGAAGCATAAGAAATTGGCCGTTCGTGGCCATCTGGCTTGACATGTGAGAGCACGGCTCCAACTCCATATGGTGAAGTGTCACACGCCAAACAGAGGCAGTTAAGGATTGTAGTGGGTGAGTATTTCTTGTGAGGCCAGACGTTCTTTAGCTTTTTGGAAAGCTGACTCACAGGCTGATGTCCACTGCCATTTCTTCTCTTTACTGAGCAGCTAATTCAGCGGCTTCAGGACCGTAGCTAAATCAGGTATGAAACGTCCGTAATAGTTGAGCATTCCAGGAAAGGATGTTACTGGCTGACATCATCTGGTGCTGGAGCTTCCATAACAGCACGCACCTTTTCTGGTGATTTGTGTAACCCTGCCGCATCAATTATGTGGCCCAGGTATTCCACTGATTCCTGGAAAAACAGGCACTTCTCCTGTTTGAGATGCAGGCCATAGTCCTCCAGCCTGCTTAAAACTGCCTCAAGGGTTCTCAGGTGTGTCTGTTTGTCAGGACCACTGACGAGGATGTCATCCAGATAACAATGGGTGTATGGCAGGCCGAGAAGCACTTGATCCATAGCCTTCTGAAACAATGCAGGTGATGACGCTACTACAAAAGGTAAGCGATTGAAACAGAAAAGCCCCATTTGAGTCGAAATAGTCAACAGCTTCTTAGACTCCTCTTCTACCTCCATCTGTAGATAGGCATTTGCTAAGTCTTCCTTACTGAAATGCTGACCCCCTGCTAGAGAAGCAAACAGGTCCTCAATGCGTCGAAGTGGGTACTTATCCACACCGAGCTGCGAATTAAGAGTGACCTCGAAATCGCCACAGAGTCTCACTGAGCCATGCTTTTTGTTGACAGGGACCACGGGCGTAGCCCAATCACTATGCTCCACTGGTGTGATCACCCCAAGCTCAGTCAGGCGTTTCAGTTCTGCCTCCACCTGAGGGCGGAGGGCATAAGGCACGTTGCGTGGTGGACAGAATTTGGGGACACTATCAGGCCTAAGAGTCAATCTGGCTTTAATTCCCTTCATTGTGCCCAGCTCCTTAGAGAAAAGGGCCGAGTGTTTCTTTAACACAGCCTCCAGATTGCCATATCCACTTTGCTCTCTGGCATGAACCATCTTTAAGTCTTTCCAGTTCAGCCTGAGTACTCTCAACCACTCCCTACCAAACAGTGGTGGAGCATCCACCTTTACCACGTACAAGGGTAGTGTTGCACACTGCTTATTCAGTTCAACTTGCACCTTGATGACCCCTTCTGGTGCCAGCTGTTCCCCAGTGTATGTTTTCAGCATGATGTCATTGGATTTCATGTCATTGGAGCGGCAACTGACTCAGCATACTTTTGTATTGTTCCCATGGGATCAAAGATACAGCAGCCCCTATATCCATCTCCATTTTCTTCCCGTTAACTACAGGAATTAGGGAGATACGTGAATATTTCTCTTTTGGAGACAAAGAATACAGCTCAAACTCACTATCAGTGTCGGGTCTGGTTCCTTCACTTTCACTCTCCTCTGCAGCAACATGATGAACTCTCCTCTTTTTGTCTTTTCCTCTGTTTTTAACTGCATTGCCTTTCAGCTCAGGTTTTCCCTCTTTCGCTTTCCTGTTCCAATCTTGGCTGCTTCTGGCTCTACCTTTACACATGCATTTCGTGTGGCCCTTCCTCCCACACTGGTGACAGTCACGGTCTTTGTACCAGCAGTCATCATCAGTATGATTCATTTTCCCGCAGCGGTGGCATTTATGACCTTTTTGTGACAGCACCGCATTCAATGCTCAAAACGTTCAATATATGTTGCCCATTGCTCACCAACATCATCAAAGGGGTCAATCTGCCCAATCATTCCAGCCATGATGTATCCGCTGTCCACAGCCAACACTGTCGCTTCTGACTCGTCGGAGAAAAAGCAGCTAGCTGCATCCACAGCTCCGATGCTAATTCACCACGCGATCGTCCATTTTCCGTCCAAACTCAGCCACGCAGTCAAAACATGCTCAGTAGACGGCCAAGTCTTCCAGACGTCACAACTCGTCGCCAATTTATGTTATATTCCCTCTATGGTGTCAATACACTATTAGGGCTTATACAGAGTCAGACTGATACACACGGTAGCTTGTTTACATGTTGACTTCTTATTATTATTATTAACATAACACAGAAGTTACACACACACACACACACATAACTGGGCGTGGTGCCCCCTACTGGCGATAGCTTGTACAGCACACCATTAATCTTGGTTCATACATAACAATTTTATAACAATTAATTAATTAGGACAATCAGTCAAACATAATTAAAAGAATCACCTGTTAACAAACTTGGTGCGTTTGCTGCACAGTTTGGAAAACGTAAACAGGAAAGAAATACAACAGCACTCTCTGGTTGTCACTGCGACACTCTTACACCTTTATTGTACAATTACAAGAACAAAGGTTATGAGCTGTGTCCACTTCTCCACAGGCAACTAGTGATGGGAATAACAGCGTTAGAAGTAACGGTGTTACTAATGCCGTTACTTTTTTCAGTAAGGAGAATACTGTAGACTCTCGCTCACGCTTGCCTGGGATAAAGTAGATAAGAGGGGACCATCTCTAGTGGAAAGTTACTGAGACACTGTTGTTTAGACTAGAATGAGAGAGCTTCTGTAATAAAACTGTTAGGGGCACACCACCATTTTGAGATCCGCGGCACCGTGTCATGCAGGACGCATCTCCCTTCTAGTAATTGTGTAAGAAAATAAAGTGTGAAATGGTGTACTGAGCAGGTCTTCCATTGGATGCCTTTAAGAAATCAAAAGAACTCAGTGAAGTGTTGATATTTAACAGTAACTAATTACTATCTCTATCGTTACAATGTCGTTACCGTTACCAACAAGAAAATGCGGGGCGGTCACGTTACTATTTTTCAGCAAACAGACGGTTAACCTGAGTAGCGAAAGACCGCGAGGGTTTGAAAACGATGTGCCGGGAGTTTGCTCTTCTCGTCGGATCACATATTTGAAGTTTGAACAGCTACATTCTCGCCTGAAAATATGTTATAGGTTTATTTTGTGACCCAGAAAGAGTAATAAGAGTAATATTAAAACTAAGTAGCTGCAGTAATAGTAGCCATTGTTGGAAACTGGAATTGGCTGGGCCAATCTGGGATATGGTTTTTCATTTTTGTTGTCCGGGTGAAAAATCGGGAGAAATTCGGGAGAATGGTGACTCCGGGAGATTTTCGGAGGGGCACTGAAATTCGGGATTCCCCCAGAAAAATCGGGAGTGTTGGCATGTATGAGTGGAAGTCACTGAGTGACTGCTGTTCACTGGAGGAAATTTCTTCAACGCTGTTCTACACAATGTGGGTGCATATATTGTATAGGGCTATCTACTGCTACACATATCATGTACAGAATTATGCTGTGATATCTACACCAACATTTTCGCAACAGGTCCATTAAGGTCCTGTAAGTTGTGAGGTGTGGCTTCCATGAATTGGAATTATTTGGCCCGTAAATCCCACAGATGCTCGACTGGTTTGAGATCTGGAGAATTTGGAGGCCAAGCCAACATCTCAAAGTCATTTTTGTGTGGCAAACCATCCCTCAACCATTTCTGCTTTGTGGCAGGGTGCTTTATTCTGCTAAAAGTGGCCACAACCACCAGGGAGCACCGTTTCTATGAAAGAGTGTACATGGTCTGGGGCTTGGGTAAGTGGTCTGTGTCAAAGTATCATCAACATGGATGGCAAGGCCCAAAACATAACACTACACCCACAGCATTGCTTTCTTCCCATAGTGCATCCTGGTCCTACATGTTCCCCAGGTAAGCACACGCACCTGGCCATCCATGTGATGTAAAAGAAAATGTGAAGATTATCTGGTTCCACCTGATTAGTACTCTAAGCGACCGGCGTGAGTAATGGCCTTTTGTCAAACTCACTCAAATCCTATTTTTGCAGCTAAACACAAATTCAAATCCATTCTTGAGTTTTCCTCCATACTTAGAAACAATAACACCATGCAACAGCTAAAGATGGCATCAATTTTGTGCTACATGTTCCAATTTTAAATCATTTTTAATAAAAAACCTCACAATATATGACACATATTTGTGACCTTCACGAATAATTAATATAAAACACTACCCACAAAAAACCTCACTGTAGCGATAAAGAAGAACACCAACAATGATGGAAAACTGACTGTGTCAGAATCAATTAATGCAAAACGTCAGAAACACAAGACACAGCAGGAATGCACTCTTCAAGCAGTGCGGTGGCAGATTCCTTTTCTCATGTATTAATCACATATTTTCACTTTAGTACAGCAAGACCACTCCTGTCACCAGTTTGTATGCATGTGGAATGTGATCACAAGTAGGGCCCAAGTTTTATTGCACCTTCACAGCAGACTCATTTTCCTCTTGAGGGCTCTGGACATCCTGTTGCAGATGAGGTGACGGTTGGTTGGAGCTTTTCTTAGACTGAACAGTTAAGGATCTGCTAATAATTGATCTGCTGTGGAATGTTCTTTGTTTAAGAGTGTCTGCGTCTGCGTATATAGGATGTAAGGGCAACAATTCAGAGATGGTCCTAGTGTTTCAGTGGGATGTTCTCTCCACACTGCAATGTGTTTATTAAACCCACTTCAAATCAAGCTCACTGAGTGTGTTGCAGGTTATTGTTAGATTTTCCACAACAGCAGCACATCAAGAATACTGATACTAAGAAAACTTTGTTCAACTCAGTGACGTTAAAGGACAGAGGCCACACATTTAGGCTATAAGCTGTGCAGTGATTTTCTCCAGCAGTTCATGTATGTTTCCATGAGTCTTTTAATGAGTTTGAACTTAGAACACAGCATGTAGCTTATAATAAAAAGCTTCTAAACGAAACTAAACTAAACTCAGACTGGTTGCTTGCTGTGCAGTTAGAAAAACAGAAACCAGGAACTAAATGCAGACCTGTTACCAGGAGTGGCTCCTTGCATTTGGAAGAAATGAGAATGTGTTTTGGTCTCGATCTGATTCACAATTACAGGCAAACAATCTGAATTTAAAAGAAGAAGAAGAAAAAAAGATAACAGCTGAACTTTTCATGTTTTATTGAACACACCAAGAACTCATTTACAACACAGGCTGGGAACAGTAAAAACTGGAGTTTCTTAAAATTTCAAACCTCATTTAAAAGTAACAACCTCCACCTGACATTCCCTGTTTAAACACTTCTGTAAAAAAGAAAGAAAAGAGTTACTAGTTTTTATTTTGACTTAATAAACTTCAGGTTATTGCACAGCATCTGAGCTCAGGACTATGACTTGTAACAATTATTTTTTTCCTTTGTCAATCATTTTTTACATAACAGGTGGTGGGATCTAATTAAACATAAGATATACATCGCTGCGTCAACACACAGTCATAATTCGTATATTATCAGTCAGTTATTAGTAAGAATGTGTGTAAATCGTTGACATTTCAGTTCAGTTCAGTTCATTTTTATTTCAAACATATACATTCACCAACATTTCATAATATCATTCCATGCAGTTGTTTGAAAAGGAGTAGGCAGAAGTATATACTTATTTAGCTCTACCCCCTTAGGTTTACATCTTAATCATTTCCTCATCATCTAAATTTGAACAACAAAAACTTATACAATGGTTTCAACTTAGAACATGACGTCACAAAAAATATTTTCTCATATTCAACCAATACTATGTTTAGATTTACTCATTTGCAAAGGAAAGCAAACATCACTTTGACTGCTTTCTTGGGTTAATTGCGTTTTCTTCATTCTTATACTTATTTAAAATTTCTTTTTTGAGTTTTATTTTAAACTGGTTTATATCACTACTGACCTTTATTTCTTCTTCTAACTCGTTCCAGAATTTAACTCCCGCTATAGAAATAGACATTCTTTCCAAAGTTGTTCTTACTCTTTGTAATTTTAAATTCCACTTCCCTCTAAAATTATATCTCCCTTCTCTCTCTAAGAACCATTTACTTATTTCGATTGGGAGCATCCCTTTCCTTGCCTTATATATTATTTGCACTGTTTTGAACTTGACCAGATCCTGGAATTTTATAGCTTGCGTCCTAATAAAGAGTGCATTTGTGTGAGCCCTATACCCCTCCTGATTTATCAATCTAATAACCCTTTACTGCATTATGATTATAGTCTGAATATTACTTCTATATGTATTTCCTCAAACCTCTACACAATAACTCATGTACGCTAATAGTAAAGCACAATATAACATATACAATGTTTTCCTATCCAGAAATTGTTTTGCTTTCCCCAAGACAGCAATGCCCCGTGCTAACTCTCCCCTCAGTGATGTGTGATTTCCAACAGACCTTATGATCAATGATCACACCAAGAAATTTTATAGTATTAACTCTTTCTAGATATATATTATCAACACAAATTTCAATGTTAATGTTTTTTCTTATAATTTCCAAATAAAATAAATTTTGTTTTATTTAATGTTAATGACAATTTGTTTCTATCAAACCACTTCTTTAATATCTTTAACTCCTGTGCGATCACATCCAAAACCTGTTGCAATTTCACACCTGAACAAAGTATATTGGTATCATCTGCAAAAATTACTTTAGTATAAAACTTTAGTATCTTTGATACATTACAAATATCATTTATATACATAATAAACATTTTCGGACCCAATACTGATCCTTGAGGTACTCCACATTCAATATCCATCAATTTTCCATGCACAGAGTGAAGATGTTTATGCCACAGGCTGTGCAGCGTCTTCCTCCAGCAGAGGTTTGTAGAGCTCTGGGTCGTCAGTGCTCTAAAAGAGAAAAATAATATTTGTAAAGTGCATGAAGTGTCGACTCCCTCCAGTCACAAACCATGACTGCGCACACTTTGATGACAATTTCATGCAGGGATACAAAAAGGAATCAACATTTAAGGTGACGTTAAAAATAAAGTGCAATTACAATTTATTTTATTGTTATTAAAACAAACTGTGGTAAGCTGTTGTTGTCCACACTAACAGAAAGTTGGGCACAGCTGTTCAAACTTCCTCTGGTCTATTTTTTTATTAGTCCCAACAGCTCTTCTTCCTCATGGCTCTCTCTCTCTCTCTCTGCAGCAGTTCCACCATGAAGCTCTGATTCACACAGTCTCTCCCTAAAATCTGCAGCCTGAACTCTGGACTTGCTGTCCTGGGCCGGTCCACGTGGGAGCCAGTTTCTACAAAGAGTTTGAAGTTCCACAAATATTCTGGACTGACTGAGCTTCATGCCTTAAAGTCATGATGGGCTGTTGTTTTGTTTTATGTTGTCATCCTGCTCTCTGTCTGTACATCAGATATAAACTTTAACTGACTCACTCAAACTGGTAGAGAGCATGAGAACACTGCACAGACTCACTGTTACCTGGTTTCACTGATATTCAGACAAAACAAACAGAATTCCTGCAAGAACACTTCATGTGTTCAGCCAACATCTTCTACTATTTAACATGTTTATCAGAATGTGTTTGAACCATTGTGTTGTCCATTATCTACCTTGTTTTGTCCTTTTTCTTTGTTCCTCAGAGCCTTGATTCCCAGGACAGCAGAGCTTATCACAACACAGAGCTCCAGAACAGACAAGGTGATCATCACAGCACTGATGCTTCTCAGGAGCATCTGATGGGATACAAACAACAGTGCTTCATCTAAAGTCTCAAAATGATATATACTGCAGTATATAAGATAGTATCATATAGTGTATATGTGCCATTTTTCTTTCTGCTCTCCCTAACTTACCACCAGCATTGCTCGGCCCTCCAAGCATTTCTCCTGAAGGAGTTTTTCCTCCAAAGATGGAGACCTTATCGTTTCCCTGCCATACCCGTAACCATTGTAGCCATTGTAACCATTGTAACCATTGTAGCCATTGTAACCATTGTAACCATTGTAGCCATTGTAACCATTGTAGTATTCATAACAGTTCCACCAAGAATCAATGTATCCTAAATTAATGCTGTACAAAGCAATGGCTGTGATGGCAAAAGCAACTCCAGTCAGATTCAGAATCACAGTAAGGATGACCTGAAAAACAAAAATGACCAGTTAATGTACAAGAAAATATCCAAACCATAAATGACACTTAGTGCATTCTTAGACTAAAGTATCATAGCCTCTGTGAGTACGCATGTTTTCATAGTCATGCCTGGATTCTTCATTAATCTAAACGTTGGTTTCTGTCTAGTTGCTGCTTTACGATATGATGGTTGTTATTTTCATGTTAAGTTTGGGTTTCTGTTTTTGGTTTGTTAATGTTATTCTTCACTTCAGATTAATGAAGTATCTGATTCTGTCTGTGAATGGAATTTTGTATTTTTAGTTTTGTGGGGGTTAACTTTGGCTAACTTTAATCTTAGCCAAACCGATCTATTCAGGAACAAACAAAACACTGAAAAAATTCAGTTCAGTTCAATTCAATTCAATTTTATTTATATAGCGCCAAATCACAACAAAAGTCGCCTCAAGGCGCAAAAAACAAACAATAATATTTTTAAGTTATCTAAATGATTTGTATATCATGTTTAGCGAAAGACCATGGGTGGGTTTAAAATGATGTGCCAGGAGTTCGCTGTTCTCGCCGGCTAACCCTAACCCCCGGCTAGCTGTCAAGCTGGTGGTAATATATGTCTTAAAAGTTTAAAACTAAGTGCTATGAATCCTGGGATAGGTTGGGCCACGAAGGATACACCCGACCCATCCTTCAAATCTGGGGAAAAGGAGGACGCATTTGGAGGAGTCTTTGAATTTGGACAGTTTTTGTTGCATCGCTGTAACGTAATCGGCCTACAAATGCAGCCTCTGAAGGATGTGGCCCCTAAATTTGGACACAGCTACTTCTTCTTGTTCTTCTTCTTTGGCATTTAATGGCAGCTGGCATCCTTGTACATACAGTGCTGCCATCTTCTGTTCCAGTCCATTATTACACTCTTAAATCCTACTACTTATTCCTACGTCTTTCAGGATCTTACAAAGTTTCAAACGACGTGCCCACTATTAAATTAGTTGACGTAATCATGACAACTCGACTAATCATGGCAGCCCTAATCTGGATAAATGTTTTTGTCATGTAATTGGATTGCACTTTTTAAGGCCTCTACCCTAAGACCTGGTGTCATGGTCCTGGTTCGGTGACCCAGTGTTTTGAGTTTTGTATCATTATTGAATTTTGATTTTGTCATAGTTTATCTTTTCTAGTCTTTTGGTTCCTCTGTTCTATGGTCTGCTGTATTCCCTAGTCAAGTGCGCATCTGTTATGTTTCCTATTTTACTTTGGAAGTCTGTGTCCAATGTCAGTGTATTTAGTTTCACTTCCCCTGTTCTGTCTTTAGGTTCATGTGTGTCAGCTGTGCTCCCATGTGTGGCCACTTCCCTTGATCATCCCTTATGTGTATTTAGTCTCTGGCTGTATCCCAATTCAGGGTCTGCAGCCTTAAAGGCCGCATTTTAAGGCCAATTACAGCACAGCGACGCGACAAAGGCTGTCCCAATTCGAAGGCTGCTTGAAATGCGGCCCTCAAATGCGTCCTTCATTTCACTGAATTTTAAGGATGTGGCGGTGTAGACTTCGTGGCCCAACATATCCCAGAATGCTTAGCGCGTCGGTGGGTGTGGATAATTTTGCCGGAAAAAAAAACGGCGGAAAAGGGGCGGCCGAAGAGTAAACTTTTAAAAGTAAGTACTGCATATTATGTTACTTATTTATGTGCGAATGTTTAATAACGAAGAACATTAAAACATTACTGCTGGCCACATGTCGGCAAAGTTATGTGACATTAGTGATGTCACATGACATCAAAAAGTCCTTTAGAGATCATATGAAAATGTTTTACAGCTGAAATACTCACCAAACATGGACTTGGATACTTCTCAGACAAAACGCACACAATGCCGAACATGATGAACTAGACAAAAGACAAAATAAATAAATACATAAATAAAAAGTTCATGTCCATCTTAAGAACAGGAGAGAAGTTTCTTCAGTTCCGGAACTGAAGAAACTTCTCGGATGAGAGGTGAAACGTCTTCAAGCAACCTAAAGAAGTCCAGATGCTTTTCTTTCCAAGTTGTAAATAAAACCTTTCATCATGAGAGAACAATTGTATAGTTTGTTTGTGTAAACTGCTATTTTGAACTATAGCTAATTTTTTAATGTAACCTAGCAAAACTATGAATCGGTGTTTGTAAATGTGCACTGGTGTCATCACATGTAGATATTACTTGGACATAACTTGGCATTTAACCTTTCTGTCACATATTTAACACTGTGGAAAGATATGTTTGAACCCCAAAATGATCTTCTCTTAAAGCTTTCCAAGTCTATTCAATGCCTAAAAGTAACCAATGAGTGAGCAAATAAAGAGGTTCAAAAATCATCCTAGCTGGAACTTGAAGATCAATCTAAGAGTTTCGATCATCCACAAACAGAGTACTGACACTTTTTTTTTTGTCTTCAGATTTTTTTTTTTATATATACATATACCCATGATTATTTACTTACCAATGCACCCAACCAAAATGGAAAGCCTAAGTAGTTTAAGTAAAAGGAGGTCCAAGTGCTATAGAGTATAGATCCCAATCCAATGTTGAGAAGCCCGATCATTATCTGCAGAGTCTGCGAAAAATGAAGTACAGTATGAACAGTGAACATTGTGCAGTTTAAGAAAAAACTACAAATTAAAAAATAGGCATAATATAAAATGTGATGTGTAGATGGTTGTAGCTCACCCCCAGCACTGTCTGAGAAGCTCTGTTGAGACTTCTCAGGCGCTGAGACACAGTGCAGCACACTGGACTGTAGCAAAGGTTCTTGAAGATCTGGCACAGAGGAGGCCAAGGACTTTGGGGGTCAGTGGTCAGAGTGAGTACAGTGACCCCATCAGCCTTGGACACAGTCACTGACATCCTGTCTTGAGATCCTGGAGACTGAGAGACAAGAAAAAGCTGAAATAAGAATCAGATTAAAGTCTTAGTGGAAAAACAATTTGACCCAAACACCTCACTTCCCTTCACTTAACTTCACTTTCCACCAAAGGAGCTTTAAACAGAATTTTAAAAGTAATCTTTAATTAATTAAACCGACTTGATGCTGGGAGGCTGTCACATCACTGGACGCTCTCAAGTTGGCTTTAACAGGTGACACTGGTTCTTCATATGGATAACACTGTGCTGATACTAGTTTACAAGAATGTTTTACATATATAGGCAACCTCCAGGTGCTGAAAATGGAATCCCGCAGTGATGTGCCCAGTCACTTTACTGTGTCAGCTACAACAGCAGGTCACATGTCATAAACTTCTATGTTAAAATTTTCACTTCACAGCAGAAAAAAGTTTGTCGTGTGCTACAAAAATGGGTTTGGTCTCTATAGATAATTTCTGGCATAATAATGACAATCAGATTCATAGTAAAAGTGTGATGGTCCGTAGTCGGGTGACTTGGTTTTTGTTTATTCAATGTTCTCAGTTTATGTGGGATTTTCATGATTAGTTTTTTTTTTTTGTATTTATTTTTCCTTATTTATTCTTTAGCACCGCTGTGATTTTCCAGCCTTTAGGTTTTGTCTCTGTGCCTCCCTTGTGTTCCTTGTGTTGTGTCTTGTGGTCCTGGTTCATGTTCATTTTATTTCCTGTTTTACTTTGACAGTCCCATGTCCAATGTCAGTGTGTCTAGAGGGGTGTCCAAATTCATGGGCTGCATCCTCCTGAGGACCCGTCCTTCGCGGTCTTCGTGGGCCGGGTCCTCAGAAAGTCGGGTAGGCCGGAAGTAAACGGCTGTGAAATTGGACCGTCTAGCCTTCAGATTTACGTCACCGCTGTCTCGGTGGAGTTTAATAAACTCGGCCGTCTGCTCCTTGCTATCTAAAATATAACAGGACACTGGTGTAAATTCCCGACCATCTCACACTTCTGTTTAATCAGTTTTCTGTTTGACGTTTAGTCAGCTGTGTGAAAACCAAGGAGGAGGGGGATTAATAAAGTTTTATTTTATCTAATCTAATAACCTTAATCTCAGCCAAACCGATTTACTCACGAACAAATAAAACACTGAAAAAAGCCAAAAAATTACATTTTTAGGTTGTCTAAGTGACTTATATATTATGTTTAACCTGAGTAGCGAAAGACTGCGGTGATGTGAAAATGATGTGCCGGGAGTTGTGCCGTTCTCGGCGGCTCTAGTGACCCTCGAGCTCCCGACTAGCTATCGAGCTGGTGGGTAACAGATGTCTCCGAAAACGTCGAAGCACTTGTGCAAATATGTGATGTCTTGATAAATCGAGCAGATATTTGAAGTTCACACAGCTACATCCTCGCCTGAAAATATGTTAAACGTTTACTCTTTCTGGGTCACAAAATAATAAGAGTAATATTAAAACTTAGTAGTGGCCATTCTTGAAAACTGCAATTGGCTAGTTTTGTTTCCCCTTGTCTTGTTATGTCTAATTAATCCCAGATGTGCTTCCTTCTGGTTCCCCATTCCCTCATTATTCCCTTGTATATTTAAACCCTGTGTTTTCCTTTGCCTTTTGTCCTGTTGTACCTCCTTGTGTGTGCAAGTCTCTCCGTGTTTCCGGTTTCAGTCCTATGTTTCTAGTTTCCTGGAGATTTAATTTTAGTTTCCAGTGTTCTGTTCTTATTTATTCTCAAGGTTTTTTGGTTTGTTTTTCTGCGAGTTTATTTTTATGAAGGAGTTTCCCCACCAATAAACCTGCCGACCTAAGTTACTTTTTCGTGTTTGAGTCATGAGTTTGAGTCCACTTCCTGCCTCTGCCTCACATAAAGTTGTCATGATTATTTATTTAATCATTCATTTTTGCTGAATTGTTTCTCCTTGCTCCTTCAGTTTTTAAATTAAAATCTCTTTCTCTCTCTCTCTCTCTCAATAATTTTCACCACATTTATATCAGCAAAGCTAGATAATAGAAACTTTCTATTTAATGTAACACATTTTAAAAACTCCAGTGAAGTCAGCACCATCCCCCAGCTTTATTTACTGCACGCTCTTGTTCAGGAACAAGGAAGTAATGTTAAAATTGGCCAGTTGCCTCTTTTGTGTTGTTTTACATCCATAACCTGGAACACCTGTACCAATGGATAAATATATGTACTATATTTTATATTAATGATTAGACTAATATTAACTTTAGAAGTTGTATTTTTGTTACCCAGAAATCATAAAATTAGTTTCAACCTGTCTTTTCTGATGTTGTTTAAACTTACAACATGGAGATCGATGAAAAACGATTAGCTTAATCAACAATTTTTTACATAAAGACACAACTCTTAATTAGTCTGAATTACAAGCTGAATATTACCGCGGAAGCACCCGCTGCTAGTCAGACCGTACACGTGTTCTTGGGCAGTTGAAAAATAATCCACAAAGTCCGCTAGTTGAAAACAAGCATGCAAACATTTATTTCCAAAGTCTGGAATTCACCGTTATCACCCTGAATGTCCCTGTACACTCCCAAACACGGTGAGAAAACTGACTCCGAAGCAGTTTAACCCTCCATTACTACACTCCACAATGCCGTCGCCCTGTGCGCAATTAACATGTATTAACAGAACCATATGTAAAAAATTAAATAAGGCAAGAAAACACTACTTAACGGTAAATATTACACTAAACCGAATTGTAAAGTAAAAACTGAAAATCAGCATTATCTTACACTTTATCCTCATCCAAAATAATTCAAGTCAAAATATTACCAAATACACATTCTGCGAAATGCGAGTAAAGTAAGACAAAATTTGGACTTTTATCTTTTACTGAATCAAACATGACTACAAGACTTACCTGTTAGTGAAGAACAAAAACTTAAACAACTGCCTATGAAAAATAAACGAGTCTGATCGAGTAAGCGGTACACTGGAAAGAGGAAACCAGGAACTGGGCAACACCGCTACCAATAGCACCTCCTCTTTATGCTCTCCGTATATTTAAAAAAAAAAAAAAAAAAAAGATGTATAAGATTAAACCTGCAGAAAAGGTAGCGGTGACATCGGAGGAGCCACAAGTTTACGTCAGTTCATTTCAAGAATCAAATATGTTCAGCAAAGATGCCAAACTTAAACTTCAGACATTCACCAAATAACAAACTTGACTAGTTTAAAACTGTAATTTTATGGTAAAGATTTTATAACAATTAATTAATTAGGGCAATCAGTCAAACATGACTAAAAGAATCACCTGTTAACAAACTTGGTGTGTTTGCTGCACAGTTTGGAAAAAAAATAAACCAGGAAAGAAATACGACTGCGCTCTATGGTTGTCACAGCAACACTCTTACTGTACCTTTATTGTACAATTATAAGTAAAAGCTTATGAGCCGTGTCCACTTCTCCACAGACAACACAAACAAATCTTTTGATGTTGATTTGATTTACGTTCATACACAAACACAATCTGACTCAAATAATGAAACATTTGTATTTTTAATGCTTTCTTGAACACGCCACGTTGTTTCTCTTTGTTCAGCCCAGGCTGGTCAAAGTAAAGGAACTCTTTGACTCTGCACTTCCAGATATCAACTATTCATTAGATACCCAGCAGATATCTTTTAAAGTTTTCTATAAAGTTCACTGGAAAAAAAATCCAAGCATTAATGAATTATGTAAGAGTTACAGATGATTGCAGTTGAAGTGCTGGAGGCTGTACAGTCAGAATGTAAGAATGTAAATCGCTGATATTTCAGTACACAGAGTCAAGACGTTTATGCCACAGGCTGTGCAGTGACTTCCTCCAGCAGTGCTTTGCAGAAAAGATACTGAAAAACTTCCAAACCACAACCAGCATCCTTTGTCTTCATTGATGTTTTCATTATGAATGTCCGCTGATATTGAGCTCTATCTTCATCTTTAAGTCAAGTCAAGTGTTTTTATCGTCACTGCAGCCATGTAAAGTGATACAGTACGTTGTGAAACAAAACAACGCTCCTCCAAGACCACGGTGCTACAAATCACATATAACAGACAGTCAACACGGGACTACATAAAGTGTAATGTGCAAAAATTGCCAAAAATAAAACAATCAGTTCCTTTCCTGTGCTGGTCCACATGAGGGCAGGTCCCAGCAAGTTTGAAGTTTTTTCACTTCACCTAACTGAGTGCTACTCATGCTGTAATATGGATTACTTGTAATATGGATTACTTGATGTGCTGGACAGCTGACCACAACTCGGCTGTTGTCATGGCTGGGTAGCCAGTGTGTTGAAGTGTGGACTAAGAAGCAGACACACGAGAGGCAGGACTGAACTTGACAAAAAGTGAGCCTTTATTGTGGCCAAAAAAATACATAAAATAAACGAAAACACAAACAGGACGAGAACTAAGAAAACCCTAAACACTGAGAAACTAAAACAATGAAACCTGGAAATATCTGAAAACATGAACCATGGAGACAGAGGGGAGGTTAGCAGATGAACCCAAAAAAAGAGGAAAACAAACTGGAGCACAAGAATCCATTAAAAACAAAGTTCTGGACAGCTGGGAGAGCAGTTCAGCCTCCGGACCTGCTCCGCCGCTGCTGCGGTCGCTCCCCTTAACTCTCTCCGTGTGCCTTCAACCTCCAACCTCATTACAATTGTGACAAGAGAACAGTGCTCCCTGGTGGACAAATTGTGTCACAGCAACAGTGTCGCAAAGGTTTGATCTCACATTCTCAGGCAAACATTGTTGTGTGTTTATGTCTTTACTGAACGGGTCGAGTAATTGATTACAATAAAAAGTAACTAAGTCTAAGTTCGTCAGTAACAGAGTAAATATACACAGTGCTATAATTCAGATATTCTACACCATGACACCTAAAAATGTTAGTAACGGTAATCTTCAGACATGTTCCTGTTTTCACACAAAAAGCTTAATGTTGAAGTTTAATATAAAATTCTCTAAAAATAAAATTTCAAAAATACAAGCAAAATGAATTATATAACAGTTACAGGGGACTTCTTTAAAAAAATTAAATATGATTATTTTTAGGAACATTTAGAAAACTCTCAGAAGTTGGAGGCCGTACAGTCACAATTTTTGTTGATCGCTGATGTGACATTACACAGAGTCAAGATGTTCAGACCACAGGCAGCGCAGATACTTCTATCAGCACTGGTCTGTGGAGCTCTGGGTCATCAGTGCTCTAAAAGAGAAAAATAATGTGGGCTAAGTTCCTGACAAGGTGCTGACACACTCAAATCTCAAAGAGCAGTGACCACACAGACTTCATGTAGAGATACACACGTCACTGTTTGTTGTCCACTGTCCATATTCATTCAAAACTCAGTGAACTAGGCAAGGCAAGGCAAGTTTATTTGTATAGCACAATTAAACAACAAGGTGATTCAAAGTGCTTTACAGAGACATTAGAAACAAAAACAAAAATGAGATACAAAATCATGTTGAGTATGACCTAAAATACAAGACTTGTGTCACTTTATGCACAACAAAATATGCATTTAACACTCAGACAACTTAAAAAGCCAACAAATGCTTCAACTTTAACAGTTTGTCTCCACAGTGGAAGTCACTGTGTGACTCCTGTTCACTGGAGGAAATTTCTTCAACGCTGTTCAACACAATGTGGGTGCATATTTGGAGATATCTACTGCTACATGTATCATGTAGAAAAGATGATGGTGTAATATTTGCACCATCATTTTAGCCACAGGTCCCTTAAGGTCCTGTAAGTTGTGAGGTGCGGCTTCCATAGATCGGAATTGTTTGGCCAGCAAATCCCACAGACGCTCGACTGGATTGAGATCTGGGGAATTTGGAGACCAAGCCAACACCTCAAACTCATTTGTGCTCCCCAAACCATCCCTCAACCATTTTTCCTTTGTGGCAGGGTGCTTTATTCTGCTGAAAGTGGCCACAACCACCAGGGAGCACCATCTCCATGAAAGCATGTACATGGTCTGAAAGAATGCTTAGTTAAGTGGTCTGTGTCAAAGTATCATCCACATGCATGGCAAGACCCAACACAGAACAATGGCCAAAGCATCACACTGCATCCCCAGCATTGCTTTCTTCCCATAGTGAATCCTGGTGCTACGCGTTCCCCAGGTAAGCACACACACCCAGCCATCCATGTGATGTAAAAAAAAAGAAAAAAGATTCATCATACCAGACCACCTGTGCAGCCATGCAGCTCCATATGCAACAAACAGTGATGCACTGTGCATTCTGACACCTTTCTGTCACCTTTTGTAAACACAAATGTTATGCTTGCTCAGTATATGTATATATAATAAAGCTGAATTACTCACCCCAGTTGGGTGCTTATCAAACAAGAGGGCTTTGATGCCAAGCACAATGAACTAGAAACACACACACACAAAAATCAATATTTAATCAAGTTACATACTTCCGTTTAAATACTCTATACAAGTAATTCCTTTATTTTTCACTGAGTAAACAGCAACTTGCGCACCAACATGGCCCCCAGGAGGTACCGATGGAGGCAGATGGTGAACCTCAACTGCTGCCCTAATTGTGTGTGATTAAGTGTGTGTATAGTAAAATGATATGAATTTTAACTAGTTGATAACACTATGTAAATGCATTATCTTCCATGTTCTCATTATCCACTTGTCTCTAATGTTGCCTGAGAACTAAAAGATTTAGCTCAGTTAAAGGTGATTGACTCTGATTCGCATGTGAAAGAAAACACTGGCCAGGTAGGTTGACCTTTGTTTGATAAAGCGACATCTAAATGATTTTAATGACATCTGAAACTGCAAACTGAACCTAGACATGGAGAGTGATTTGTACAACTGGCTGTAAATTCTAAAAAGTTATTACAATACATTTTTACAGCCCTTGAGTTAAAATTGAATGTCTACACTTCACTGATTACAGAGGCAACATTACTGATTTTGTGCCTGTCCACATTCTTATGGTCCTCACTTTATGTTGTCAGTACTATGTTCCTGCATGAGAGGAGGAGTCAGATGTGATTTAACAAAACAGCCCCAAAAAGCTGTAGGGGTCTGGGAAGGAAATGCTGTTTGGTTTGATGGTCACACAAAGTTTCTGAAATAAATAAAACACTAATTAAACATTAGCTTTCTTACCATTGCTCCTGACCAATATGGGAAGCTAGAGAAACCAAGATAGTTTAGACTAGTACATGAAAAGATAACGCCGAGTCCAATACTGAGCAGCCCAATCCTAACCTGCAGAACCTGTGAAACAGGAAGTAAGATAACTGTTTATTGTCATTGAACAGTCATACATGGCATAATAGTACAATGAGCACTACTATTAGTAAACGTACAGAATGAACAGCAAACATAAGCATACTTCTTATGGCATGTTATTTTCTTATGTTTCCATGCTGTTTGTTAAGGTGGACCTATTACTTCCATCTTTGTTGGGACACCACTAGGGTAGCGTTGCAGGAGTCATGGTTCAGGCTAAAAAATGTTTATCTTATTGGCCTTTATTCAGTCCTTTGGTTAATCTGCTGTATAAAACAAACCATTTTAGCTCCCTTTAAGCTAGAATAAAGACCTGCAGGTGACTGCAGTTTCTGTGCTTACAGCCAGTATGTATGAAATGACCATATAAGTGATATCTATTAGAGACCAAAAGTAAAACAAAAAAGCGTAACATTAAATCACTCAAAGTTTTAAAAGTAAAAAATTTTACACAATAATTTGACTGTTTGAGGTTTTCTCACCCCCGACACTGTCTCAGAAGCTCTCTGGGCCCCCTCAGGTAAAGAGGGTCATTAGGAGGTACTTACAGAGGTAGAGTACGATGCTGAACCCCAAAAATTCCCTACTGTATCAAAAGTTTGTATTTTTGTGTGTCATTGTTAAAGGACTGTATGTTTATGGTAAAAGTGCTTCTGAAATTCTTTTTAATAATATCCCCAATTAAGTGTTAGCTTGCTTACTAATGATCCTGACCAAAATGTGAAGCCTGTGCAACCAATTTGCCACAAAAACCCTGATTCGGCACATGAGTGGATAACTCCAAGTCCAATACTGAGAAGCCCAACCATAATCTGCAGAGGGAGCACTAAATGAACAACAAACAGTACTTTATTCTACACCTCGTTCTCCTATGCTTTTAAAGAAGAGCGATTAAGCTCACTTCCAACTTCTTTTTAGTTTGGGGACTCTGCAAAGTAAGTTCATTTATCTTATGAACCTTTGTGCAGCCCCTCAGTTTATTCAGGCAGAAAATCTACAAATTTGCACTTTGAGCTGGTGTAAAGATTTAAACAGTAGGTGTGTGGGGCTTATATATATATATATATATGTGTGTGTGTGTATGTGTGTGTGTGTGTGTGTGTGTGTGTGTGTGTGTGTGTGTGTGTGTATGTATTTTTGCACTTTTGATCTTTGTATATACAATAGTTTGCTTGGACACAGCGGAGAACAATGGCCTGTAGCAAGGGCTCTTGAGGATCTGGAACAGAGGATGGCAGGGACTTTGGGAGTTGGAGGTGAAAGTAAACATAGTGATCCCAGCAGCTTTGGGCGCAGACATCTTGCATAGAGATCCTGGAGACTGAAACTGAAAGACAGTGATAATCATTTGAATTTGAAAGTCAGCACAGCACAAACTTTAACTTTCTGTCCTTTCCTGTTTTACTCTGATCATCTTGTGTCCTGTGTTCAGTGTTTTGAGGTTTGCTTCCCCTTTGTCTCATTATGTCTGTGCTCTCCTCCTGTGTCTCATTCCCTCGTCATCCCTCTGTGTATTTAAGCCCCGTGTCTTCGTCTGTTTATCGCTGATCCATCTGCTTATTACCAACTGCATGTCCCATGTCTCAGGTTTTTATTTTCTTTGTTGTTGTTTTTTCAGGTTTCTCCCAGTTTAGGTTTGGCTTGTTTGGTCTCTGTCCCCTTTTGCTTTTGTTTGTATTCTGCTCTGCCGTAATAAAGGCTCACTCTCAGTTCCAGTCCATCTTCAGTGCATGCTGCAATCTGCTCTCCATGCCTCTGCCACAGCAGACGTGACAACTTTTGGCAATAAAGTGTAGATTTTGATTCGCTGCGTCACTTTACAAACAAAAATCTACTAAATTAGAATTAAGATTTTCAGTTATTGGTCAAAGTGCAGACTCCTTTAGATATAAAGAACAACAAGAAGGGATGTGTGTAATTTAGATTGCCTGCTATTTAATTGATTTGCATTGTAACCCAAAGTAAATATGAACACTTAGCTGTTAAAGTAGAAACAAAACAGAAACACAGTGAGGAAGGAGCTTAACAGGCCAAACCTGTTACCTGAAGTTTCCTCCTCTGTGGGAGTCATACAGAAACTTTATCAAGTTCAACTGAACATTCAGCTAAACACAAAGAAAAATAAACATAATAAATATCATGGCATAATGCATTTAGTCTTTATTTTTTACTAGTTTTTATTCGTTTTACAATACTTTTAATTATAAAATGGGCATATTTGGTGTGAGATTAGATGACAGCTTAGAGGCTAAAGTGCAAGATTCCTTTTGACAACTATCAGTATTTGAAAACTATAATCTCCGTATTAAATGTCACATAATAACTTTAAAAATATTTTAGTGCCCCATTAAATTTAGGATGCTGAAAAGAAAAACAGCAGCGCTCTCTGGTGGAAAGAAATATTACAGTTTTATTCAACTCAAAAAAAGTTGAATACATTGATTGATTGATTGATATTGATTATTCTTAAATGTGTTTGAACTCAGTCTGATTAAACTCACAACACTCTGTTATTGTTGAACTTTTCAGGCTGATACCTTGAATTTATGCAGCAACATCCTCTGCCAGATATTTCCTGTTAATTATGAGAGTTGCACAATGAAAATACATGTTGGGCCATTGTTTTATAAAAAAAAGATGGTTCACCTCATCAGTATTTTCATTCTGTCTCGATTGAAGATCTCGCTTCAGGTTATGCTACAGAATCTCAGCTGGGTTGTGGTAACCTGGGTAAAACTAGGACCATGTCAGGGACACAGCAATGACAGTGTCTACTTTCTACCTCGTTTCTTCTCTGCTGGAGAGCTTTGATTTCCAAAAATTAAGAGCTTACGGTAACACCCGTCACCAGATCTGAATCAGACACTCAATCTGTTCTATGCATGTGTATAAAACGACCTTCTCTTGTTCTTTTATTTCACACTGATATGAAGGACAGCGTGACCTGCACTCAGGCAGGAGTGGAGTGAACTCTGCTCAGTTGCTGATCAGAACCTAAATAAAATATCTCTGAGAAATTTAAAGCAGATTTGAGCATTTAGGTAGAATTTTTCTTTGGTTTTATTAGCTGTGATAAATGTAACTGTTTCCGTTTCCTAGACGATGTTTATAAGGTTTTGTTATTTTTGTGAACGTCTATAATAAAATAAAAGACTACATTAGTTTCCCTTTCGTATATGAAGATAACTTTGCATGAAGTTTCATGAAGAACTCCCCCCCCCCCCCCCCCCCCCCCCAAAGTAAAAATTACAATTAAAATGTTCAAAAAAAAAAAGAAAAAAATTATGAAACTAATTTATGTAATGGATATATGTTGTACAGTTGATTGAAAAACTCACACTGAACACTTTAGTAATTTTTTTGTTTAATTTCCAATTATCAAAATAATTTGCAACTTTAATTCAAGCTTTTCCTTTTCCTCATCTTGTTCCTTTCTTTCACTCAAACACTAAATTAAAAGTAAAATATGTCATTTACGTCTGCTTAAGCTGCTTAAGCTGACCCAAGAGGGTCATTAGGAGGTACTTACAGAGGTAGAGTACGATGCTGAACCCAAAAAATTCCCTACTGTATCAAAAGTTTGTATTTTTGTGTGTCATTGTTAAAGGACTGTATGTTTATGGTAAAAGTGCTTCTGAAATTCTTTTTAATAATATCCCCAATTAAGTGTTAGCTTGCTTACTAATGATCCTGACCAAAATGTGAAGCCTGTGCAACCAATTTGCCACAAAAACCCTGATTCGGCACATGAGTGGATAACTCCAAGTCCAATACTGAGAAGCCCAACCATAATCTGCAGAGGGAGCACTAAATGAACAACAAACAGTACTTTATTCTACACCTCGTTCTCCTATGCTTTTAAAGAAGAGCGATTAAGCTCACTTCCAACTTCTTTTTAGTTTGGGGACTCTGCAAAGTAAGTTCATTTATCTTATGAACCTTTGTGCAGCCCCTCAGTTTATTCAGGCAGAAAATCTACAAATTAGCACTTTGAGCTGGTGTAAAGATTTAAACAGTAGGTGTGTGGGGCTTATATATATATATATATATGTGTGTGTGTATGTGTGTGTGTGTGTGTGTGTGTGTGTGTGTGTGTGTGTGTGTGTGTGTGTGTGTGTGTGTGTGTGTGTGTGTGTGTGTGTGTATGTATTTTTGCACTTTTGATCCTTGTATATACAATAGTTTGCAGATACCTTTACTGATTTTTGAACTATGCACTTTTCTTTACATTTATAGTGTTGCTTTTACCTACTATAAAAATCAGATTAAACCATATTCAACTGTCACTGAGATGAAACAGCCTGAAACAGGCTTCACTGAAAAACAGGCAACAAAATAAGATTGATTGATTTATTGATTTCACTTTCATCAAAGTTAACATCAGAGGTTGTTGTGCTGTTCAGGAAACACTGCCTTACAGTGAAGAATGACAGAAATGTCATAGGAACAATTTCATAGTAATGCATGTCATTTTAGCTCTCGATCTTTTGATTAGGAGTTAAAGCTACTTAACCTCTACCACCAGTTCAAATTGATAACAGTTTGAATGAGGTCAAAGCCAGGGAAGTCCATGGCAATAATCCCAAAGCATGGTCTGGGATGATTGGGATAAAACTGCCTGAGGTACTGATTGAGCCATGGGTTCACCTTTTCTGCCACTCTTTTTGGGGTCAGAAACATTCCTAGGAAAGTCCCAAAGCCAGTGCCACTTGTGTAAGTCAAAACAACGTTATCACCCCCACAAGCCTCAGTGGCTTGGGCCAGCTGTTTGATTAGTTTGTTGTCCTCTTCTTTAACTCTGCTAACCTTGTTGCTGCTATTCTCATCCGTCTCTGTGAGGGGAATTCCTAGTGTGAAGGTGCTTTTCTGCAAAAAGACCAATTTCCCCCTCACCTGGCCTATATTCGGCATGCCAGAGGTCACCCACACGTGCTGGTCATTGCTAATCAGATTCTGCACCATTTCATTTACCTTATTCTTGTTCAAAATCGCTGGCACCACTCTAATGAGCACAGCCTCACTGTTAAACTCAGACAAGAAAGCTTTAACAGTGTCCAGAACATCTCTGAATGTGCTGCGCTCATATATCACCCCATGCATGACGTAGAGGGTGCCTTCCAGTTCCAACACTTTGAGATCCAGGAAACGAATCCCAGCTCTGAGCTGGTCACTCAGAGACAGGACCTGGTATTCTGACTCAGGGCCTCCATGCCGAGCCATGCTGCTGTGACTGCCGGGGATGGTGATAAGAGACAGGGGGCGGAAATCCTCAATGCCAGCCATCCACGGAATATTGTAGGACGCCGGAAGTATGAGGTTTTTATTATCATTGAAGAAAGGATTGTTGCCATGGCATGAAACCCTGAAGATTTTGAAGATTTGTTGAAGTTACAATAAAGCCAATGCAAGTTAAAAATAATGTATTCCTGTTTTTATGATACATATGATACCTACATGGCAGACAGAAGAACACAATGAAAAAGAAGACGCTTGTCACCAGCACTCATCTTGAAGAAATGTGAGCCAACTGGAAAATTGCAGAAAATACAAGAATAAGTTATGCATTTTTTATGTTAACATCCCATTTTTTAAATAAAAAATACCTATGCAACCAAATTAATTGTGCAAGATAACTGAAAGATTTCAGTTATGTTACAGGTTTCAACTGTACCTTGTAGCCAGGGAAATTTCACAGCCAACATCCAGAGCAGCAAAAACCTGAGACTTATATGGTTCAGTTATCAGAAAAATTCTAGGTGTATGCCACAGATTGACTGATCTCGATAGGTCTTTAAATGTTTGTTCAGATTGTGATGTTTGAGAAGGTGTTCCCTAAAATCCAAGCAGTCATCTGAACAGATTGTTCTCTTCATAAAAACAGGGTTAAAACTGATAAGATTACAGGGCATTTTAGTGCAGATTGAGGATTTGAGTAACTCCAGTGAAGGTAGTGTTTGCAAAGTTTAATCAAAAGCGATACCAAGTCTGTTGTTCAGAGAGGGAGGTGGCTGATGACTAAACTTATCACTGACTGGGTGTAGCGCTGTTGACCGAGCTTACTGAGCAGATCTGTTGATAATCATCACCCACGCTTTGAAAATATAGAACTATTTACTGACCTTTTGCACTGTAAGTGAGTCCCTCTATATGGTCTCAGCTGCTTGAATGATCTTTAAATAGATATCTGGCAGTTCAAAGCATGTTGTTTTAAAGACATGTTTATTCAGTACGATTGAATGACTAAAATCAGTATCTCCTGTGAGAATATACAGAGGAAACTGCCCATAACAAAAACAAAATTCTAACAGGAAAAAAAACAAGAATGTTGAAGATCAAGGTGAAAATGATGTCGTAGCTATTTGGGCAGAGAAGAAAAATACAATAAATGTCAGCTCTTACTGGTTTCAGAGAGAACTTGTGCCAATAAAATGAAGACCTTATGGTAAAATGTTGCTGTAGTCTGGCAGACTCGTTAGGTTGGCCTTGATTTAGAGTTGATGTTGCAGGAAAGTTGTCCTGACTGGACTCGACTGGTTATTCTTTCAGTTTAGTCTTCCTTTCTTTGTTCTGTTGATAGGAAAATGAACCCAAGAACAACTTGATTAGGTAAAATGTGTAGTAGCAGAACATGGGCAGGCTTTCTTTGTTCTTCAGATCAGGTGTAGAAGGTCACTACTATGACAGGAACACCCAAGAATACCTCACCGGTTCCTGTCCTCTAAGAAGAGAAATAGTGTGTTACTAATGACATTCAGATTGATCCCAGTGTTTGTAATTTTCCATGAAGATGCAGAAATCCAAACTTTTAGCAGACACTGATTCTGAGAGCACTGTTGATGTTGACCAACCCAAGACTATTGGTGGATGCAAGCCAAGTCATACAGATTCAAGGAGCAGGTACCAGCTGGACCTCTAATGTGTATTATTATTTAAATCAGGAAAAGAAAAATGTTATGTATATACCACGATCTTTGTAATCTTATCAGTGTTAGACATGAAATTGTTAGAATCAAGGCTCTACATGTCAAAGTGAGTAATAAATAGGCAAATTAAGGGTCTCTTTAATATTGTAATGTTGGTAAACATGGGATAGCAAGCATGGTAAAAAAAAAATGCATATTTTACAAGTGTGTAACAGGACACTGAAAAAACGGTTAAAACGCCATAAACACATACACATTTATGAGGGTCAAAGACAGCATAAAGGATATTACTGGACAGGACTATTGATGGTCTTCTAATTTTGTTTTCTTTGAAAATTGAATTGAGGTATTCAGTCTAGTGTCGGGGGGACGGTTCATGGGGCGAATGACAGGATACCCTTGGACAGATTGCAAAGCTCATCAAATAAAAAAAAACAACACAATTTTCCATGTGTTTTTTCACAAATTTGCATCTGATCTAAAATCTGATTTTATGATATTTATATTTATCAGAATATTTGATATTTTGTTTAAAAGGTGTTTTAAAAAATTGTATTAAAAAATGAAAAAATAATTTTCTTAGTGATTTTGCTCCCTCACGACGTCCATCCACTCACTCCCTTTTTCCCTGGTCTTTTTTTAACCTTCACTGACCCTGACGCATGCGTTGTGGTCTGTGTGTGGTATTTATAAAAGAATTTAGGGGTGAAATAAGGTTTTGAAATACCTACATTTCCCGTGATGCATTGCGATCGGACCCGGAAATGAAAACCGAATCAGCTGACTTGGTTGTGTGTTTCTGAGCAGTTTGGGCACTTTAAAGCTCTTCGTCGCGTCCCGTAAATTCAATAAGTGTTATTATATTCGATCTCTTATATCAGAGGGTGCACAGCCATGTTACGGCCGAAGGCGCTGACGCAGGTTCTCAGCCAGGCGAACACAAACGGAGTCCAGAGCACTCTGTGAGTACGGCGAGCTAGCCGCAAGCTAGCCACATGCTAACTGCTGCTGGAGTTTCAGCGGTGCATTTTTTGACGATTACATATAAATTTAAAGGCAATACACATGATAAGTCTTCTGAATATTCGATAAAACTGAATATAACCCCTGCGGGGCGACTAAAACGTAATTATATGAAACAGTGTGCATCCTGCATAAAGGAGCTTCTAATGTTTCACGACCAGCACAGTCTGTTTGAAAGTGCTCAACGCAAACTTCGGGGTACTTTATTATATAGTCAGTGTATCGGATCATCATCTCCGTCTCAGTATAATGTCCCAAATAACTGATAAGGGTTCATGTCAGGCATTTTTCCCCACAGGGGTTTAATTTCCTTAAGCATAAAATAAACAGTTGTTTGTTTACCTACTTAGTTTTGTAAATTTGACAATGTTGTCCTAATTTTATATCAAAATAATACACAGTTGCAAACTAAAATAACCGTTTATGTAATGATATTTTCCACTAAGAGGAAAAAGGGCATCAGATATGTACTAAAACGATTTTTTTGTGTAAGATAATACAGACGGAGACTATATGTTGATCAGTTGTGTTTACCTGAGTAGGTGTCACCAAAATTCCTCTTTGAAAACGAAAAAGAAATCACACCTATAGAATCAAGTAGTCATCACTATTTCTGTCATTAGTTGGTATATGACACCATTTATATACGCTTTTAATGGGGATAATAATAATTTTAAAAAAAAAACTCTTGCCACTGCAGGGGTCCTTCAAGCTCCCAGACCTCTACCCTGGGAGGCCTGGGAGCTTTTAGGGTCCTGCACAGTATCTTTGCTGCCCCGAGGACTGTGCTCCTCTGGACAGAGATCTCCGTTGTTGTTCCTGGGATCTGCTCCGTTACCACTGGGACCACTGTACATATGGTGTTTTTGTCCTAACTTTCAAAGTAGTCCTAAACTACTTAAACAGACTTGCCTAGTAAAATGGTGTAGTAAGAAATCCTATACAAATAAAATACATTTTCGTGTAGTATACACCTTAGAGTATATATTCTGTTTAGTTGGTAACTTTGTGCTCTGAAAGTTATTATATTAATTTAATATTAATCTGCTGGTTATGTGGTTTCTCATCAGCTTACTGAATAATGAAGGCTCACTGCTGGCGTACTCTGGGTACGGGGACACCGACGCTCGAGTGACAGCTGCTATCGCCAGCAACATCTGGGCAGCTTATGACAAGAACGGCCATCAAGCCTTTAACGAAGACAAACTCAAATTCATTCTCATGGATTGTATGGTGAGACATGCTGTTCCATCATCTTTTATTACTTTTTTTTCAGGTATATGTGAAAGATTTGTGTGATGTGAGAAAAAGTGGAGCGATCATTAAGTAATAAACTGAGATACTGTGGTCTTCTTCCCTTTAACATTGTCGTTCTCAGGAGGGAAGAGTGGCCATTACTCGTGTCGCCAACCTGCTGCTGTGCATGTACGCCAAAGAAACGGTGGGCTTCGGGATGCTTAAAGCCAAGGTTAGAGGTTAAACTCCGCCTTTTCATGAGATAATGTTTCATATCCTGAATGTGGATCATCAACAACTGTTACTGTTTCTATTAATGATTTAGGGCCAGGTTTGAAAATACTGGAAATTTACTCATATAAAGTAAAAGTTCTCTTTGTTGCCAATTTGTGAGTTGTTTTTTTTAAGTTAAAAAAAATCAGAAATGTAATTAATTAATATTAATATTTATTAAATCCATAAGTCGTTAATTATATTATTAAGCATCTGAGACAATAACTGATTTCCCAGCATGTTGTTTTACTATTTTAAGTGGACTTTACGCGCAGACTAAGTGTTCTAGTCAAATCTAAATGGACAGAAAAAATAGAAACCTTAACATCTGTAGCATATTGAATTTGGCAGCCGGCCGGTGTCTTTGACGCATTGAATCAACAGTTTAATATACTGATTCTGTAACTGGCAATTATTGCCTGTCATGCTTTTCTAAAGCCTGTGAGATGTCACTAAATACTTTTATTTTTTCCGACTGGCAGGTTTAAATTCAGTTTACTGTAAAGTTTAAAAGAAATCTTCTTAAATCAGCGTAAACATTGTAATAGTAATAAGCAGCTTCTTTCAGTAGCTGCTTATTACTCTTCTGCTATTGTCAGTACCTGTGACTGAACATGAATGATCGCAGTACTTTTATGTCTCTTTAAATCATATAGAAGCTCTCGCATGCAAAGACAAAATAATGAATAAAAACTCTTATTTTGAGCCTCCAGACCAGCTGAGAATGGATTTAATATAGAAACAGCTGAGGGTAAAGTGTGGCTCATTATTTGTTTGCACATAAATACATGAAACAACAAGGATTTTTATTTATTTTTAGCTTTTTGTGTTTTTAATTTTACCTCCGCTTTACTTCAGAGTTCTTTTACGGAGGCAGAGGATTTCTGCTAATGAAGGAAGTTCAGCAGTTTGATGTAATTTGGCAAAACATGCTTTTAGTTTAACAAAAGTCTGACTCAGAGGTAACAGTGAACTAGTGCCTCTTATAATGAGTTCAGTATGACTGAGCTTTGTTTTTGTTTTTTTAAGACTATGTCCATCTTTTTGAATGTGCTTCCAATTTTTCTTATTCAGAACTTTAGCCACTTTTCCCAGTCAGCTAATCTGCTGACACAGCCTCCGGAGGCTGACTAATCTCGTATTGTATTCAGGACGTCCGGGTAACAGATAACAGATGTCTGAACAAGGCAAGGCTTTCTGTTCCATTTGTTTTCCATTGTGGATAGATTCAACCAAGCTGATTTATAAAAATTAATTAATTAATAAATACTACATCACTAAATTTTCTTCTTCCAAGAAAGCAAAATTTTCTTGCAAGTTCATGACATGTCACAAGAGACGTTTAAAATTTAGTCTCAATCACATTCTCAATGATAATGATTAACATTTATAAGCATCATAAAACATGTCACCCGCTCATCATTTAACATTTATGTTGATCAAAATTAAAATTTAATGTATTGAGTCAAATATCATGTCACAACGAAATACAGGTTGTCCTGTTCACATCAGAAGGTTGTTATGCAAGTAGAATTTATATTGATTATTTATAATAATACTTTGTTATGCTGAAAAGATATGTATTTATTCCAAACATAACTGTGCTGTGTGTGTTGTGATTGTAGGCAGAAGCTCTGGTCCAGTATCTGGAGGAACCTTTAACTCAAGTGGCAGCGTCGTAGTCGAGATGTGACTCACGCTCTTCTGGATGCTTATGTCATGTGATCCATGTGATCCATTCATGGACTACTGTGCCACTCTGCTTGTTCACTAAATGCATAATGCATATATGTCAATGAACGGGCAAGCTTTTGTGTGTGTGCGCGTGTATATATGTATCTATGTGTGTTTGTACTAAAAAATTACCAGCTTGTATGGTGCGTAACTCTTTCCGCTCGCTTGTGAATACGTTCCCTTCAAAATTTGGCTAAATTTGTCTGTTGAAATGATTCCATTATCAAACGTTCCCACAGTCGAGTTGTTCATTTGCAGCTTTCGCTCAGGCATGCTGATCAAGGCTACACAGAAATTTGAGCATTTTGAAACTTGTCAGGAGCTCAAATCTCATGAAAAGAGAAATATGTGTGGAAACTTTGAACTTTCTTGAGCTGCAGTTAAGAATGATTGTATTATTTCAGAGGTGTTAAATAAAAGAAATGTACATTCAAATTTGCACAATCTTTGTTCTCTACGCTGACGTGACCGAGAGGAATGATGGAGGTGTAGATGTATATTAAAACTAACAGTGTGATGTACAGAGGGCTTTAGAAAATAAAAATGTTGTCACGACCTGGAAATAACATGCCAAAAGAAAAAAACTGAACATGCATTTTAAAATTTTGACCCAGAATCCCTGGAATTAGTTTTAATGTCTAATTCTTAGAGGCAGCGTTGACGAGCCGGGGGCTCGCCCTGCCTTGCTTCATTTCCTGGCACCACAGAAGAAAACATGATGGAAACGTGGGGCAGGAAGGGTAACGTAGCAAGCTTGCATCTACGACAAGAACCCAGAAAGCATAAGTTTCACTACTTTATTGTTCCAGCGGTCAGTCGCTGGGTAAATGGCTGCTTTTGTTCTTTATGCACAGATACTGAAACATGACAAATCACACTGAAATGTTGCTGAAAGAATGACATTTGTTCAACTTATATTTTCATTTTTAAGGCGTTCCAGTTCGTCTGAATCATCAGATATTTTAAAAAGAACCAAATGCAGAAGAACAGAACATTTTAATAAAGCTTGCTGATGCACAAAGAAGTGCTTGCTTTCAGAACACAGAGTCCAAAACACCACGCAAACAGAAATAAACAAAAGCAGTGAGATAATTACAGAAGTACAAAAGTAAGACATTAAACCTTTAAGTAAAGTGACTCAGGAAAACACTAAAGTACCATAAAGTGCCAATAATCTCAGCAGCACTGACACGTTACTCAGGCTGCTGTCAGTATCTCTCTATCGTTTTACGCAGTTCAGGGTCACGGTGCTGTGAGGCCACAGGCAGCGTATTTTCATGGAAGCGCATAGAAACAGCTGTTCATTCAGCAACTTTAACTTCTTATTGAACCCTTTAATTTGAATGTGTTTAATACTCTTATTTTGTTTGGCTCCATCTGTTTTCTTTAAATATACATTTTAAACAGGTTTTTACACATCGGGATTTCATTTGTTTCTTTTACTGCGTGTGACTATTTTCTAGCGACCTACAATTATTTTAATATTTTAATTGTATACACTGGTATCATATCTGTGCTCTCAGCAGTCACATCGTCCTCCCATTTACTGTTATCACTCTCAACAGACGACTGATTTATTTGCTGCTCGAAGGAGACAAAACTCTTTAATGAGGAAGACGTTTTACTGCATACGCAGGCTGAGTATCATCATTTCTTTAAGTACGGTATTTTGTTTTTCTATTAAGTACCATTTAAGGAAAATACTGAGTGATATTGGGCTATTACATTTCTTTTAGTAATGAGTTGATGATGTTGTGTTCAATACTAATTACTTCTCATTATCTACAAGCAGCTGTGCGTTGATTTGTCCTCTCAGAAACACATTTGTGATGAAAACTGAAAGCTAAAACTGAGCCCAACCTTTTACACTGATCTTAGAAACTCGTTTTTAACTTAAAGAAAGTCTGTTTGTTGTCTGCACTTTGGTCTGTTATTGTCCAGGAGCTTGACCGGACAGGATGTACAGTGACAGGTGTGGTGATGCAGGGTAAGGTTTTTTGAAGGAGCATGTGAGCTCTGTTTCAGGGCAGTTTCGCTTCCTGGAGCCGTCTCCTCCACCAGGAGGCGTTTGAGAGTCCGCCTCTGCTGTACCTGCCACTGGCCCCACCTGTCCAACCTGCCCTGCAGTGACTCCATTATTTGGACACACCTCCACTGCTGCTCTGCCTTTTCCTGACTCAGGCCCCGCCTGCTGCAGGAGAACAACCTGGATACGCTCCACATGTCCTGTTTAAACAAGTCAGCCTTCTCTTAACTCACACGGGAGGGGAAGGATGTGAAGGTCAGGAAAGCTGTTGACTGCCACTCGTGTTAAAACCTTTTTTGCTGCCAGTTTCTTCCCTGAAGTCAAGCTGATTTTGGTCTCTGCTCAGTGTCATCTTACATCCTGTGATCAGACTGCTGTAAACTGGGAGGAGGCAACACTGAATGGACAAAACATGGGGTCAGATGAGGCTTACAACTTTGTCTTTAAGGGTGAGTAAATATCCTTCTGCACGCTTTAGTCAATCACCAGGCATATTCCCAAAGTGTCAGAAAGGTATCACACAGTAATGTCCAGTTGGACTCTAATTATACTTCCTTGTTTATGATTAACTTGGCAGTTTCCAGGAACAAGAGCAGAGGAGTATGCATGATTGTGTGTCAACAGAATGCCACAGATCAGTAATAAACGGTACACAGTGATGCACGACAGTGTGCACGTACAGTAGGTCTCTGGATGCAGCTCAGTCAGCTGTTTGAAATATTTGCTCCAGGTGAAATACAACAAAGCCGAGCAGTACTGTAGTGATATCATCATTTCAGCATATTGTTTCTGTGGGCGGACATGCATAATAGGGGCCATTGTTTAAATCAGGATGTGAACTTTCATTCCTGCTTGTCAAACTAGAGTGTCAACAAGAGCCAGTCTGCAGATGTCACATTAGTAAATCTTCACTGTAAACAAATTATTTTCTGTTATTAAAAAAATCACCCGCTTTAGCTTTGATAGCACATTTTAATAATTTTATTTAGAATTCAGAGGAAGTATTTGCTCTATCGTGCTTTTCCACATGGTAGCATTTAAGGACCAGCACGTTTCAACCAAGTGGACACAACCGGGGCTATAATAATAATATTAATAATAATGAAGACAACTAACAGCCAGACCAAAGCGCTAATGTAGAAGCTTGGAAAAGCAGAATGGAAAACCAGTGGGTGACCTCACCATGCCTGTAGCCATCTTTTATATACAGTCTGTGGATTCAAATTTACATTGAAAATTTACATTCAGGAAGTTGGGGCTGTTGCTATGGGCAGAGAACTTTTTCTCTTTTTTTTTGCTTAAGTCATTTCCATACACACTGACTTCATTTATTCCAACTTTTGATACCGTCTACTTTCACAGACTCCCAATTAATGGAAAAACTAATATCCTGCTGCTTAAGGTGCTGAATTTCTCTTAATGAGCTCATCTTTATTCTTGGAATTAAAGTAGCTTTGCATGAGTCATGCTTGGGCCTTGGATCAGCCCCTCAGTTTTAGCTTTAATACATTTTTTTCTGAACGTCTCCCCTCTCGGAGGAGGGTGGAACAGCACAGTGGGTCTCCTGCATCCACAGCCAGAAAGAGCAACCCACTCTCTGTGACATCATATCCAAAAAAAGAAAAAAAAACCCAGTCTGAAACGTACTGTCATGCTAGTGTGAGTTTCCACTTCCATGAATGTGAGAGTCCGAATCAGCTAGTGAACACGAAGCCCTGCAGACGCCCACGCTTTTTGTGGCCAGATGGACGCGACTGCAGAACACTACAGTGCAAAATATACTTCACCTTGTACTTCAGTATAATAGGCAGGACAAGTCATAATAGCAGGCTTTTTATTTATTAAGATGCTACAGCAACTATTCATTGTCCACACACCGACCCCCTACCTCAGGTCTACATTTGCCTCCAAAGGCACTGGGATCACACACAGACTCACCCAGCAAATGGTATTATTGTGGATTATAGAGCATTGTGGTGTATGTCCTAACGCTCTGTGTCCATATTCCCAGATAAAATCAGAACAACCGAAAAAGAATCTTAAAAATCACGACACAGCTTTGCCACAAAAACTCTGTCGGTATGATAAAGACTTTAATCTTTAAACACTTCACAGGACAAAGGGGGCTTTATTGTAACCAAAGCATGCAGGCGTGTGTTGGCTACTCCTTCCACAGTGTTTTCACACCAAACATTTTAATTTATCAGCACGCAGCCACAAGTGAATTCATCACATTAATGACTCCTGTCTTCTGCTTAAGGAGAGCCTCAGCACTGTGAATGCTGGCTCACTGGACCAGTTTACTGAAACACTTAATGAAGCTGGGGTCATTGTTGGTGTAGTGAAATCCATACCTGTGCTTTTCCTGCTTTGACAAGACAAATAATCTGTTGTGAAAAAGGCCTACAGGCAATGAGATGCAAATGTGACTCATAGTAACTCTTACAAAGGGGTAGCACGGTGGTTTGTGCTGCCGCCTGACTGCATCAGTGATCTGGGTGTGAACCTGCTGGTCTGTATTGAGATTTTTCCAGGTTCCCCAGATTTCTGCCAAAGTCCAAAGACATGTTAGTCAATTGGTTAATTGGCCTAAGGTGTTAGCAAACGTGGGTGTATCTTCAGATATTCACCAAGTATCATTATACCCTAAATAGTGCACTAAAAGTATCTAACTGTGCCTCATAATAAGTAGTGTGCAACCAGTGGTCACCATCCAGACACTGTAAACCATCATGCATCCTGCTGTAGGACAAATTACTGCATGCACGAGGAGCGAGAGCAGCACATCACCACCAAGTTTTTGTGTTTCTGAAAAGAGCTCTCACCAAAATGAGGTTTTAAAAATCATTTTTCCCTGGAAGTTTTGCTTCTAATGGACACTCGTTATTGCAGTATTGATCTTGACAGTGAAGGGATGTTTCTCTGGCTGATAAACGTTAACAAACTTCCCAGGAAACCAAATCTACCAAACCAAAACTAGAGGCCTTTTTCAGCATGTGTGCAGGCCTCAATCCATCCAACGATAGCTCAAAGAAACTAATCAGTGAAATCAGTTTGAGCAGATTTTTGGAAAAGGAGGTATTGTATTAGTGTTCAATTCAATTCAGTTTTATTTATATAGCGCCAAATTTGGTGTTCCTGTCTCTTCATTTTGCCTAAAATGCTTTGCTGTATAAATTTAAATAAAATTGAATTGGTAATTAGATATTAAAATTAATTAGCAGGCTTATGTACATACTAATATTGACTCTTTCAAATGAACATGTAGGATGCCATTATGAACATTTAATGTGGTTTTGGTATTGTTAAGTATAACTGTAGATCTGAAGGCAGGGTTGAGGTGACACGCACACATTTGTCCCCCAGTAAAATTAAGAATTATGATTACAAAGGTGCAAAAGTAAATAAAACAATATACAAGAAAAGAACACTACATGCACTGTATACATGATATTTGGGTTACAGGAAACATTGTAGGGTGTGTACCATGGCATCTTAATAAAATATAATAAATAATGTGGTGGTGGAAGCGCTATTACTGAACCTTTTGTGGAAAATGTAGTTAGTAGAGTAAGTTATGCAATAGTTTTTTCTCTTTGTTCAGAAGTGTTTTTGCTAGGTTGCTGACTAATCTTAAGATAATGTTGCCTGTCCTCCTTAGATTTAAAGCCAGTTGAAATGTAAATGATTTATAAAAATCATCCAAAGCATTTGCAACTGCAGAGAGTTTTGAGCATGGACACAAATCCTGCAAAATCGTATTTGAGCTATAAAGTCCAGGTGTTTAGAAATGACAGCAGGTTTGGCTCTACGTGCATATTGAAACAGGCTGCTGCTCAAACAAAATAAAACTGATATCGGACAGAAGCCTCAGCTCTCACAGGGACCAAAGAGTTAATCATACCCACATGTGTGCTAACTCGGGAGGGACAATATTAAATAGAAAAGCTTCAGCAATATTCCCCAAATGAAGTGTTTCCTGGGGGATGACCAGCAGACCACAAGCTCCTCCCACTGCTGTAAGTGAACCCTACATTCACCCGTTAAGGTGTTTAGTTTCAACCTGCAGCAGAACTGTGTACATTACACCAACTACATTTCCAGGCCTGAAGGTCATGACAGCAAAGTAAAGCAAAGCAAGTGAAAATTTAAGCTTTTGGCCTCCTGAGGATCAAACCAGACTGGCCACATGCTCGAAGGCCGCTTGTCCTGTGTTGCTATGGAAACATGAGGCATTGTTTGATTAGAAGTTACTCAGTAGACAAGGAGAAAAGGGGGGAGCAAAAGCAGCGCACTTATCTTGGTGAACAATAACCTAAAATATTCTTCAGCAGGACCTCAGACTTCAGGTCAAACATAGGCACAGCTTACTTATTTGTCTTTTTAGATTTTATGGGACTCAGCCGGTGTTAAGGTGCGGAAAATAGCACTTTTTATGTCCTGTGGCTCAGAGAGTTAAAAAAAAGGAAAACAAATTATTTTCAAACCCTGACTGATGTTGATTCAAGGAAACAGCAGTGTGGAGAAAACAATCTCCCAGAATTTATTTGCTTTTCTGCAGCTTTCAATAAATCCAAAACAGCAGATGGAGTTTTGCTCAGTTGTTGTTTGGTTTTGTTGGAGTTCTTTTTCACATTTTTGAAAGCTGTTGGCCATGTTAGACAAGGTTCAAAGTTCCTTCGCAAGACTTAGAAAAGAAGATAAGTTAAAAAAAAGTGTCACTCCACAGTTAAATTAGTAACTGCTCTGACATTGGAAATCACACCGGCTTTTTCAGCAGATGGAAGTGGAAAATTAACACGTTGCATTAATGGGCAACCCTGATGATGAAGAACAGTTACGAAGAACTAGATCTTATGGTGAGATTGTTTTCTCAGCATTTAGCGTGGTAATGGAACATTGCTACAGCTCCAATAGCGTGTTCATGCAGTCAACAATTTACTGCTATCAAGGTGAAGAACTGATCACGTCTTTACTTTAAATATCTTCAACCCTGCTGAGAGTCTGTCTCTAAAAATAACAGTTTTCAGCATATGTGAGTTTAAACTGGCAAATGCTGAATTTAGTCTCGTGATAAAAATCTTTAAGTACTTTAGATTTCCCGGTAACTGCACATATACACAAAAAAATTTATCTTTTGCTATTTGAGAATTCTTGATTTAAATTTTCCATGCAGTTGCAGGGAGAAATAAGCTCTTCACGTTTGTAATAGTTAGACTGATGAACGGGGGTGGGGAATTAATGTTTCCAAGGAGCCATATGAGAGCCTGGGACTGCTGTGGAGGGCTGCACCACTAAGCTGAACTCAATTCTGCCCAAATTTATTAAATTGAACTTGTATAAGCTTACTGGTATGGCCCTCCTGGGACAACAGTCCCAGTTTACTTCACATCCCTGTTTCCAAAGGCAGACTTACCACTCAGCAGCTGTCTGTGTAGAGCTCCATGGAACTTATTTGCGCAGTAATTTTAAAACATTATTAAAATGTAACTTTTACTTTAATATTCACTGGGACATCATAGACTCACTAGTTATTTATGTAATAAATAAATAATACTTTTGTAGAATCCTCTTATTCTTGGACATGTGTACACCCCGACATCACGCATTTCTTTGTTGTGGACGGCTGGTCACTATAGCGGTCGGTCCAGGCTCTGGTTGCCCAGGTAAACCATCTCTGTCATTGGTAGGGTTTTTAGCTCACCTCAAACTTAAAAGTTTCACTAAACCACTGAATAACTTCTTGCATTGATGTTTTTTTATAATGTGCATGGATAGAAATTGCTTGCCAGCTGACTCTATCCAAAAAATCTATTCACTACCACATCTAAAATTTCACTGATTTATCCCTTAAAACACCTTTAGAAACTCTTTACAAAATGACATTTGATGCACTGAGTAGGTTTAGTTTTATGGGACAACATTGCCAGGCTAGTTGTTTGCCTCTTCAGTATTTATTTACACTAATCTAGATAAAGATACAGAAAAACTACATTTTTTAGAGCCACATCCGGGCAGGAAGTATAGACATCAGGCTTGTATTTCCTCGTTAATAATGAGCTGAAGCTGAGATTAGGAACAAGATGGGGTTAACAAATATCAAAAACAGTATGTCATAATTAATGGCTTTGAAGATGTCATAACACCTTGGCTCACTGAATCTACAGCAGTTACATGTAACTTCATCTTATCCAGTTATTCACTGGTCTCATTTTTTCTGTTTTCTTTGTGTGGTCATACTTTTTTATCTTTGTCAATTAAGCCAAGCCTCTTTTTTCTCTCTGAGTCAGCTACTTAACAACTGAAACCCAAATATTAGTCACTGACATGTACACAGGGGGTGTCTGTGTTACTTCTCCTGTTTACTCAGTAGGTAGGTTGCTCTGGCAAAAAGGAAGTAGCAGTTGAACTCGTTCCACCTGATTTGGAATAACTTTGCAGATGGTTTTATTTCCAAAAACAACGGCTTGTTCGTGAAAAAGAGAAAAAGACCCCAAAGGCTTTCAGTTTTCCAGGAGGGAAACGTGTGTTTCACAGAATTTATAAATGAAGGAGAAAAAAACACAATCTGCAGCGCATTAAAAGAAAATACATTTTAAAAATATTAATCAGTCACACCAAGAACAATGAACGGCCCAGAAAAAGGTTAGGATCTGTGTGCTGCACAGCTTCACTCAGAAATAAAAACACTGCCTAAAGCCAAACTGTGAAAGAAAAAATAAACTGTCACACTTATTTACTGCTGTTAATAAATCAAATAAGCAGCTGATTGTACAGCCACCCTCTCGTCCAGTGTACACTGAGATATACTCAAACCCCACAAACTACAACTAAGCAGAGGCGTTTAACTCTGTTTGCCCTCTATCTGCATTCTTTCCTCTGCGTGCTTTAGCTCAAATAATTAACTCTTTCACCATGAAGTTATTTCCTGATTGTGCAATTAGCCCAATGTCAGACAGCAAATACTGTGGATTTATGGAGCAACTACAGGAGACACACCTAGGCATAAGACAAAAATGGTTGTAAAGGATGAAGTGGATCTCGGGGGATTGGCTTTGTTAGTTTTGCAATGGCTGAGTGCAGGCTTTCAACAAAAAAAGAAATGTCTAATTAAAATTTCTCTCTGTCCTCTGCAGTGGTTCTAATAGGAGAGTCTGGTGTAGGAAAGAGCAATTTGTTGTCCCGCTTCACCAAAAATGAATTTAACCATGACAGCCGCACAACCATCGGGGTGGAGTTCAGCACACGGACAGTGCTGCTCAACAACTTCACCATCAAAGCTCAGATCTGGGACACTGCTGGGCTGGAGCGATACCGGGCCATCACATCTGCGTGAGTATATACTACTAATATCCCACTAATAAATGAGAATAATTACAGAAGGTTATGGTAGCTCACTACCCAGTAATTATATTGTAATTATAAAATGCACATGCATAATAGGGGTTATTGTTCAAATCAGGATGTGAACTTTCATTCCTGCTTATCAAAATACAACGTCAACAAGAACCAGTCTGCAGATGTCGTGTTAGTAAAACTTCACTGTGAACAAGTTATGTTCTGTCATTTGTTAATTGACAGAAAATGTCCTTTTTTAAACTGTTGAGTTGTAAAAAAAATCACAAATTTCTATAGTAGATAGTGAAAAGCACTTTCTTTAATTGTTTCTCTAATATTTAATTACTTTGGCATAGCCTAAATGGCTACAGGGGAAGTCTTTATCAGTAGGAAAATCTGCACAACTTATGAACATCCAGTGTGCCGGATTGAAGTCTGTGCCAGGCCAACTCCGACCCCCTGGCTTCATGTTTGCTTTACGTCATTTTGATCAGGTTCCTGTAGGAACTACTTTCTTTCTACTCAACTACGCATACCAACTGTGTCCTTGTGCAGGAGCAGGCGTGACAAAAATCCTGTGCTTAACAGGACACAAAGGCAACTCCCTCAGATGATCTGTATTGACAGTTTGCTTCCCACTTGGCCAGCGTAGTTGGGCTGAAACAGCTAAATTCACTAATGAATAACGCTACAGTCCAGAAAAAAATCATTACATTCTTTTTCCAGGATGTCACATAATGCCTTCTTGTCAGCTGTCACCACAGTCTCACCATTATGCACAAGGTGTCTGTCAACATCAGTGTTGTCATACAACAGTCCCATTTTATAGACCTACAAAGTCCACATTAGGAGGCTGTAACCTAGTCATGTCATCTTGCATGACCCTATTTTATCTAGGTCATTGTATCAGTCCATATGGGATAGGGGGAACTAGAGACTCCAGTTTTCATAGGTCAGGGCAGGTTGCCATTCTATCTGAATGCTAGCACATGCAGAAAACTCTGCTGCAATCAGTGTTTGTTAAAATCAACAATCAGTATGTGCAACTCTTGTCTTAAATAAAGTTTATTAATCTAAACTGGTGGGTATAAAATAATGGTTCACATTGCAATCTTCTTTTGTCACTAATATGTGTTCTTCATTAAGAATGCATCTTAAAAATGTGTGACTTTTATGCACACCTGCAAACCGACACGCACAATGCTTTTGCAGTCCACATGCCTGTTTTCCTGCTGCTTAGTTGTTGAGCAAACCTGTATGTCGACATCTTAAGGCGGTGCTGTTATCAGCCAAAACAGCCACGAGGACAGGTGCTGATCCTCGGTTACCTCCCGCATTACCTGAAAAACCACAAGCACATTCTTGTCTCCATTTTCTTTCCAACTGGCACATTTAAAATCCACTTGTTAGGACAGTGATGTTCCTTTGAACACTCAGTGCTTCTCTCTTCCAACTGATTCAGTATTTTTTTTCTTCCCTAATTAAACTAGAAGGATTAAGAGTGTGGAAACGGGTTTTAAAACAATAGAACCATGTCCGTTTTATTTTTAAGACACGGGGAAATCTGAGGATATGCTACACCACTGGATTAGCTCTTTTCTGACAGCGTGGCTTTTTGAGTAATTACTGGCCAACTTATTCCAGTATGCAAATTCTCACTCCCATGGAATTTCCCATTTGTGCTGTAACAAGCAGCTAAAACCTATTAAAGTGGAATTAATTATGCTGCTGGAAGAGGAGAGCAGAATTGTGATTGTCGGGGAAGTATTGACTGGTTCGTAACTTCAGAGCAATCAGAAGTCATTAATTAATTTTTTTCAATGGACGGCGGCAGGAGCTGCCTATTATGCTTCCATACTGGCGACAGCTGAAGCTAATACCATAAGCACTTGAGTACATATGTCCATCTACTCCCTCCTTATGAACACGATGTCACTCTGATGATTTTTAATCTGATTTTTTTTTTAAATCACTTCATAATTATTGCTGTCATTTAGCTGCTTAGTTCAAGCGTAAAGATTTCTGTGTGCAACTGTAAAGGCTGCCTCATCCTAACAGGTATTACAGAGGTGCTGTTGGAGCCCTGCTGGTCTATGACATCACCAAACACCTCACCTACGAGAGTGTGGAGCGCTGGCTAAAGGAGCTTTATGAACATGCTGACCCCCACATTGTGGTAATGCTGGTAGGCAACAAGACTGACCTGGAGTCAGAGAGATCAGTGCCTAATGAGGAGGCCAAAGACTTTGCAGGTACAAAGTCAACAAGTGCTAAACCTAGAAATTAGTGCATGTGTTCTGTTCTATTTACCGTTAATGGGAATTTTTTGTGTTGCCCCAACAAAACTGAGAACAGCATTTCACTTGAGAGAAAAGGTACAGAAAGGATCTCTGTGATTTCACAGAACCTGTCAGCTGCATGTTTCCTGTTTTTAGCAACAACTAAAAGCAAAAATATGATTTTTGCAAGAAGAGGAGATTGAGATTTTAAAGAAGAACATGTTGATACAGAGTGAAATTCTATGTTTCCAACATATAATGATGTTCAAATGCAGCTTCAAACCCCAAGACGTATGTCAGAGAATTATAAAGACTAAGAAATGTTACTCAAAAATGTTGCGCCTGCATTTCATTTCCAAAGCAAAACATCTTTGATGTTTTTGAAATGTTATCAACTTTTGTGAAAAATGATTATGTTTTCACTTTTGTGCTTGCTTTATTCACATCCAGGACTGCAGCAGAATTTAATTTCTGATAATTATGGAGACTATTACTGTGTCTATGAAATCAAGTCAAATTCCTGTTCAATCATTCTTTGTGGCTCTAATTTCCTATTATTTGATTAAAGCTAGAGTATGCAATGTTATTACAGAGCGCATTTCAAACACCCCAATGTTAAAACTAGAGACACAATTTGATAAAAGTGAAAAATAAAATAAGCACAGATGTGAATTTAATCATGAATGTTTGTATCATTATTAATACAGAGAAGAAAGGCCTTTTCTTCCTGGAAACCTCAGCCTTGGATTCTACAAATGTAGAAGCAGCATTTACCACTGTCTTAGCAGGTAATATATATATTTATTTATGTTTACACATGCTTCATGTGTTTTTATATTGCTGATATAAATGAATGCCATTTCTCCTTGCCTTTCCTTTTCCTACATTTTGTGAATATTTACTATAAATTATGCATCTGTTACCCTTACTCTTACCAATTTTTCCACTCCTGTGGTCAGTTCCTCTTTCCAATATAGAATATGTTCCAGAAACAGCAGGAAATCCAGTGATATCTATTTATATCATGCTTTTCACAGGCAAATGTTTTACAGAAGACAAACGTAACAATAAAAATTTAATAAAGAAAAAGAAAAGCAGGAAGGTAAGGGATTAAATAATCTAAAAGAATACATTAAATATACAATAAAAAAAGGATGAAAATGATCCCAATTAGAAGAAAAGAGACACAGTAAACAAAAGCCAGTGAAGAACAATGATAGCATTATACGACAAAAGTGTAAATATAAGCAGAACTGACAAAACTTAACCCGTACTGCTTTTATAGGAATTAAGAGGTTGTTGCTACTCAAATGCACTTCAGCTGTCAGCTATCAGCTGATCATCGGCGAGTGTGAGCACCTGTATAAAAGGCTCGCAGGCCTGGAGCATTCAGCTGCCATGGAGGAAAGACATTTTGGAGAAGCAACTCCTGAGAAGGGCTATAAACCCGTTTACAAACAATTTAAAGTCCATCATTGTGCAGTGGAAATAATTCAAGGCAGTTACCAGATATCCCAGGAGGATAGGTCTCATCAAATTCACCCCAAGATCAGATCATGCAATGCTAAGAGAAACCACAAAGGACCAAAAGCTACCTCTGAGACTACAGGCCTCAGTTAGCATGTTAAAGGTTAAAGTTCATGACAGTACAATTAGAACAAGAGTGAATAAGTGTGTCTTGTTTGGAATAGTAATCAAAAGAAAGCCTCTTCTCTTGCATCTGGACAAACCACACATTTTCTGGATCAATGTGCTTTGGACAGACGACCCAAATCAAACTCAATATATGAGCACAAACACCTCCGACCAACTGTCAAGCACAGTGGTGGAGCCACATTTTTGAAAGGTTTGAGCGCTGCTTATTACATAGCATAGAAAATCATGGTGGACGTGCCAGTTATTAGTAAATTTCTAATCATAGCCTTCTATACTTTTGTGCGGCCCAGAACCATGGTATTACTGTGTTTTATTTTGTTAACCACTTTTCTACTTTTTCATTCTTTCTGCGCCATCATATATATATCAATTTCATGCCATTAGAGATTCACAAGAAGGTAAGCAGTAAGGAAGTGGTCCGAGGCCCCATGAGTGCAGTTACCCTGAACAGCCCTAAAGCAGAAGACACAGAGAAGAAGTCCTGCTGCAAGAACATCTGACCCCACCATCCTTCAGGACTCGGGCGTCACGGTGGGGAACTCCTCCTTTTGCCCCAAGCTGGAATTTGTTGGAGGCAACCTCAGGCACCAGTATAAATGGTTCTGGCTTGAATGCTGCAACTTTGAATTGACTGATTTAAGAGTGGTAGAGCCGGCATGGTGGTAAGATGCATTAAAGCGACAGTTGAAAATGTGAACAGATGGAGCTGGAAACCACCAGCAGTCTTTTAAGTTACTTCTTCACTACTGAACAAAGGTCAAAGGTGAAACTAAATTGTGTTACCTGTCAGATTATTCATAATCCATTCAGGGAATTGAAAACACATCATAGTGTGTATGATGTCTAAAATATGAGGACGCATGTTTCAATGTTTTTTCTTATAATCAGCAGCTTGATTGGTGGAAATGTTTGTATTCATTGTGAGTGTTGCTGTCACTGCTGAGCGTGTGCTCCAGCTGGTTATCTATGATGAGACTGATTACATATCTGTTAAGAAATAAATGGAGACAAATTACCCACTGTGTATTTTTGTGTCTGTCCCTTTGTGGGTTTTGTGCACCCATCTTCTGATGTCTGCTTCCAGCAAGATAACCTGCCATGACACACAGCTCAAACCATCTCAAACTGGTTACGTGAACACTAAAGGAATTCACTGTACCCAAATCCCTCCACAGAGGAATGGGAGATTAACATCACTGCTGTGGAGCTGACAAATCTCTTGATGTTATCATGTCAATATGGATCAAAATCTGAGAAATGTTTGCAGTACCTTGATGAATCTCTGCCGCACCGAGGCAGTCCAAGCTAATACTCACAAGGTGCACCTAAAAATGTGTCCACTGAAGCTCTAAGCTCTGGAAACAATGAGTGAGCAGCTCTGAGGGCTTTACCGTATATGTAAATCAGCAAATGACAATAATTTACAGAAAGCACATTTACATTGTTTTCAGTTTAATTTCAACTTCAGCTCGAGACTGAGACCATAAAAACATCACAGAAATGTTTAAGGTTGAACTAATAACCCAAGTGAGCAGCAGGACTATTTTCTTATAAAGGTTTTCTAACCAGAGGAGTTGCCTCCTGCTGGCCATTAGACAGAATGCAGGTTTAAGGACCCTCCATATTGACTTCACTGTTTAAATGCTGAGCCACATCAAATTTTTGTAAATGTTTGTAACATCTGTGGTTTTCCTTAACGTCTTCAGACTATATTGTGACTATCCAATTCAGCTTTGCCAGGGCGATGGAGCTTATTCCAACCAGGCATGAGTCAGGGTACATCCTGGACAGGTCACAAGTCTATTACAGGAGTAGCACAGAGGCAGACACCATTAACACCTACAGTCACTTTACCATCATCAGTTTACAGAATAGGCATGTCTTTGGGCTGTGGGAGAAAGCTGGACTACCTGGAGAGAACCTCAGAACAGAAAGGCCAGCCAGAGGATTTAAACACTTACTTTTTATTTATCATTGTAAAAAAAAAGAAGAAGAAATAAAAAAAATTTAAAATAAGATGAATGGAGCCACTGTGATGTCACCCACTAGTTGTGGACCTTGCATTTTAAGGTGCAAAGTATCCACAGAGACCCTGACTCCTTCTTGTACCGCTCTGTCAACAAGAGTTTTAATGCTGTTTAACAGGAATAACTGATGAGACTGTGGGGGCTGACCTGCTTTTGAACACAGAGGAACTGCAGTCATTGAATCTAAAGGTTGCCACTTGCAAAAGCATTAGTAACATTTATAATTTCCCAATAAAACAGTAGTTTTTAAATCACAGAAGCACACTCCAGTAAAGTGAGATCATTCCTTGTAGTGAGCTCAGCTCTCTTGGAAACTCTGTGAGCTAGAGTACTAAAACATTTGGCTGAAGTCTGTGTCCGACTCGGACTTGCTCATTGCTCCACATGAAATGCTTAGCCGCACCAAGGGTCATAACCTCTGAGGAAATCTGTAATGAGGTCTGAAAATTTCAGAAACTTCAACACATTTGAAGACACTAACACGTGGAAAAAGTTCTGGGGGAAAAACTCAAATGAATTTTAGATGCACAGCAGCACGTCCGTCTAGCAGAGCAGGTCAGGGCAACCTTTTCAACCGTGACATCGTCTTTCCTCTCACTGGGTGCAGATAATTAACTGGCCCAATCAATGATGGTCAGATGATGATGCATGGAGATTAAAAGGTGATTTCTTTCCAGATCAGCTGTTGTATGGGAAGGTAGGGGATTGCCTGATAAACAATGAGCTGAACCAGCAATGACTCTTTATCAACCACCGAGTATCAGCTGATCTGTGCTGTTAATGTGTGGATTCATGTCTCTGACCACATTGTTGAAACAGTATGAATAAAAAACAATGCAGTGAAATCTTATCTGAACATATTGTTGATTAGTACACTGCGGAATTTCATAAGCTTTCTCAATCTGAGTGTTTCATTCTTTAACTGGTGGTTAATGTGCTTAGGCTATGTGGTCTGTTTATTATTATCAAGTCTCTTTTGGCACTGAAGTTTATACAGAAAATAAATGTGGAGCAAATCTTTATATCTTACACATGCAAGTGGATTGAGCTTTGTTAGATTAGGGGTTTGACGGGCCATCATAAAATCAGGATATTTGAGTAGAAATAGATTTAAAATGTGACTTTCAGTCTTATGAGTAGCCCCATACCCTAATATATAAGGAATTACATGAAAAAAGAGAGTTAAAATATTTTTGTCTATTGACTAACCATTTTTCAAAGTAGCAAAATAATGTATTTTTAAAGACCATAAAAACTTGAGAATAAGTAGAAAAGTCATGATTCTACTTGAATAGCCTAATTGTGTGAACATTTTAGCATCAAAAACTCCATACATACAGTAAAAATTTTCATTATGCAGAATGATATATAGTACCTAATCACAAGTACTGATTAATGTATGCAGCATATCATGTTAATATTGCAGCTGGAGATTATTTTAGTTACTTTTCTGTAGTTTTATCAATAATGATACCATATAAGGTATCTGTCGATTTGTATTTAACAAGTAAAGCTTTCAACTAACTTATACAGAGAACAAATTGCAATATTTGCAACCAAAAGGCTGTACCTGACTGGATCTCTGAAACATGAGGCTTGATTATCTTCCATATATAAATTTTTTTTTATTAAGAGTTAGTACCTGGTACCACGGACTTTTAGCACCTACTTGGCTTGGGTTCCAAGCAACCTGAGTCCGAAAATGTTACGTCTACAGACTGCACGCCTCCGATAGGCCAGTCAGTGTCGTTGTTGAATGAGTCATGAGACCGACTCTTTCACACAAGTCCAAACCATCATTTTTGACCCTACAAACAAGGGAAATGGTTGCACAAAAACCAATAAAAAAGCCATAGACTGAGCATCACCTCCACATCCTACATTGTTGTGTTTTTTGTCACATACAAATGACCCCACACAGATTGAGTTGGTAATGGGAAAACGATTGAAATCAAGCAGAGTCAAGTGGAATAGAGGCTTAAGATTTCATAATGCCATGGTGTATGTTGCAGGTGTTTTAGTGAACTGTAATAACCTTTCTCCATGCTCCCCCTTCATTTCTTCTCACTCATCAACCAACCCAGATAGCTGCCCCTCCCTCAGCCTGGTTCTGCTGGAGGTTTCTTCCTGTTAAAAGGGACTTCTTCCTTCCCACCATTGCCAGGTGAATGCTCATAGGGGATTATATGACTGTTAGAACTCTTTCTGTAGTATCATAGCATTTTAACCTTACAATATACAGGCATCTTGAGAAGACAGATGCTGATGTAAATAAAACAGGATTTAACTGAACTGGATTTGGTTATTTAAACTAACATTTTAAATACCTATTGGGGGAAAGGTTATTTTTGCAGGCTAAAACTTCAACTGTCAGTGCCTGCTTAAAAGTTACCTTTGTCTGGGGCTCGGTATTACCTGTTGAGGCTTGGGGCTGCAGACGTCATCCCAGTTAACGACCGGCAACTAAATCGTGAACGACAGCACAGCGGACCAATCACATCAACGGCCGTGACAGGTGTCGAGCAGCTATTGACCATTGGGAGAGAGCGGGGGGCGGGACTGATGACTCGACGTGACGTCACAGCTTCGGTTATGGCAAGTGACAGAGAGTGAGGAAGAGGAGGCGAAACTTTCCGAGCTCGGAGTTGTGCTCGCAGCTATTCATGTGTGACACGAATCGAGCCTCGCTGTCGTCGGAGTGACAACTAATCGCTGGTCGCGCGAGGTCGGAGTCGTGAGCGGGTGCTGGGTCGCTGTCGAAGTAAAAGTGAATACGCCAGAAGTTTGTTCGACTTCGAGTAAAACAGCAGAGGAGACACTATGACCAACAGAGAAGACGAGTATGACTACCTCTTCAAAGGTAAGCGGCCGCTAACCTGTAGCCTCCTGGCTCTGTTTTCGCGTCACCTGTGAGCGGCTGTCATTTGATGCCGAGCGGCGTGCCTAACAACAAGGTGAAAGGAGACGCAAGCCACACGTCGACTCGACGGCACCTGAATCGACCTGTAACTTCGAGTGCTTTTAGTTATAACCCAAGTTATGAAGTGGGCTTATAGCCTCACTCGTAGCCGTGGTATTGGAAGAATGGGAGGCAGCTCAGAGCTCTCATGTATGGCGTTAAGCAGCATCTGCCGGGGAGTCATCATCTTGCAGGCCTATGATGCAATCGTCTTGGGATGCGGCGTTGGTCAACAGGGGGATCGTACGATGTGGCTCGGAGGTCTCTTAGAGTCAGGGCTGAATACTTGAGTCTGAATGTACACAAAGTTTCGGAAAATCTCACCAAACCGCTTTCTGTGACAATCACACCCTTTCTGTGATCACTAAAAGTTGCTAATATGCTCTGGTTCCTCCCTGGATACCTTGAAATTACAAGTCTTTGCTTCATTTGTTGTATTTGTTTTGCTCTGTCCGACTTCTGAAAGCCTTAATTAGGCACAGAGGACATGACTGAGACAGACAAGACAGTTTCATTTTCAAAGAGTACAATTTAGTTTTGTATATTGGAACAAAATGTCTACCCACCCCACCAAGGATGAGCAGGAAATGCTGATCCTGTATTTCCTGCAGGTGTACAGATAATATTTAAAGTGTATGTCACTGCTCTGCAGATGTCTGACAGACTTGATTAAAAACAGATTAACAACACATCCTTATTTTCATATATATGTGTATATATTGGCACAAAATGTCCACCAACCTCTAGGAAGAGGAGGAAATATGACCCCTGTTTTATTGGCATGGCCTTCACTTCCTGCATGTGTGCTTATGCTGCTGTTCATAGGATTTTAAACATATATTTCTTAAAATTAAATAACCTTAGAAGTTGTCTGCCTGAAAGGCACCAAGGCCGTAACAAAGAAATCAATACAAACATTGATACTTGAGGATGGGACAAACGTTCATGTTTGCTGGCACATCATACAAAGCAAAATGTCACATTTTTAGATTTGATTTCTTGCTTTAAATGCCAGCAGAGCTGTTAAAAGGCGTGAAGAGTTAAAAGTACTCGCAGCTTATAAAACTGTAAGCTTATACACTTTCGTAGATCGTGTCACCAAAGTGCCAAATGCATTGTAACTGGAACCAATTGTTTAAAGTTGTCTTGTCATCGCCCGTGATAAACGACGCACTCGCAGGCTTATTTAAATATAGAAGACCAACCATGCACGTGTTGTCGAACTGGAAATACCTGCACGAGTGGGCCTCAGAGAAACTCCTCGTCAAGGACGAGGAAGCAAAGACTTGCGGGCTCACTCACCCTCCTCAGAGTAGCCGTGGTTTTTGGTGACCAAATTTATCTGAATAATGAGCAGCAGTGTGGGAACACTGATAAGTTTATCAGCCGCCACTTAAACCAGGGAAGGGTTTTTACTGCACTGCTTTCTTTTCTTCTTCCCCTTACAAGCTCCTGTTGCACCTTGCTGCTGGACAGCGTGAGTCAGGTTGGGTGAGCTCGCAGTGAGTCACATGAGCATTGTCATACTGACGGAGACATCGGCACAGGAAGTCGTCCTGCTGTCCTGCTGCACCTCATCCTTTCACAGACATTTTGACACGTATGAGTCTGAATTCTGGGGTTTTCTTTGCACCTCGTGCTACTTCACATCTTCACCTCATGTTCACGTTTCATATGTATTCTCTCTTTTTCTTATCTCATCCACTGATTTCTTAAAAATACTGATGAAAAAAGCAATTATCCTGCTGGCCTTCAGCATTAAACACTACATTAACTTCGTGTATGATAATCTAAGCAGGACTAGTTCACTTATGTAAGGTTAAGTTTGGGGTCTGTTATCATAAATGTAGGCCTTTCTTTCATATTCCCAGGCATTTAAAAACAATAAATTAACTTCTGTTTAAAAAAAAAAAATACAACAACAACAAAAAAGAAAAGTATTTTTAATACTATCATTTTATGGCAAGAACAAGCCTGGCAATCCTAATAATAGTCATTTTATTCTGTGTATTGGCGCTCGAGGGGATATCATTACATTCATTAATGTCTCTGAACAGACAGACTCGGGTTCTCAGTATTATTTTAGCTTCGTTCTTCACTCCCACATGTACTGGGTGCAGGATTGTACAGTATAATAGACGGCTGTCATATCTTTTTTTGGAGGAATTTGAGCTCAACAATAGGTGAGTGAATGGGTGTGTAACGCAGCCATGGAATTACCTGTCTGTTGGCAGAGAGAGGCCTTGAAAAGGTTGCATAATGATTTCTTGTCCTCCGCCCAAGATCCTTTGTGCAAGACAAAATGGAGTAACACCGTCATCTTTTTTAAATTTTTTTTATTTGGATGCCCACACTGTTCTGATGCATAGTCCTTGTGTACTTCTGAAATTGTCATTATTCCCGAGTATCTAACTCAGGCAGGAAAACATGGAGCTGTTTCTACTTCTGCCTGTCACGTGCTGGTAAAACTTGAATACACGGTTTCATTTTTGAAAGAACAGCATTGCTTAAATGCGAGTGCAGATGCAGCGGTTGATTGGTTATTGCAGTTTGAACTTTCCAAACAAGTTCCTGTTACCTAAGAGTAGGAGTGGCGAGCTGGGGTGGTAGGTTCCTTTTGACAGAGTGATGCACCTGACAAATGTGGAAGTGACAAACAAACAAACATCCTGGTTCCACTTTTTTTTAAAGTATAAATGAAACCCTGTTTAGTGGGAAAGTTGATCTAATATGCTTTTCTTTATTTTCTGTCACGTGTCTGAAAACTGTAAGTCAGTAATCCTTGTGAGCCAAAGACTCGGGCTTCAAAACGCTCAGTTTCTCAGTTTTTTTTTGTTTTTAACACTCTTCAATCTTCATGATGTCACAGAGAGGGTGTCCCGAATGGTGTGTTCACACCAAACATGAAGCCTTGTGTTATTCACACAAGTACAGTCACTGGAGGGTTTTTGGAGACGATCAAATATTTACCCGTAACAGCCAACAAGAGGAGGAGGAGAGTACTGCCAGTAGCTGGAGTGGAGTTACAGTAGACTTTCACTTTTCACCAACATCTGCTACAATTTTGATAATTTTTTTGTCTTTCCTGTGCAGCATGAAGCATTTTTTTTAAACTTTTGTTGGTTTGCCTCCGTTCGTGTTCTTGTTTGGTGTAAACACATCATTAAGACTCCACCTGAGACTCGCTTGTTTTCAGTTCCTAATTTTCTCCAACGAGACATTGAAGTTAAAAGCAGTTTTCACACCTGCACTGCACCACTTCTGAACTTTTCTAGATATCACCAGAGACTGATGCATAAGAATGTGCTAGATCTGACATTAACCACTCTATAACCTGCCAGCTCGCTAGTACAAAGTCTCAGATGTGCGAGTAGTAGAGCAGATACTGTGGTGCAGTTATCATATAGCAAGTCAGCATCATGTGTGGTGCCTTCTGCACACCCTACTGTCTACTGATGTGTGCGGCATGTGAGAAAGGACCACTGTGGGAAATTCTGATAGATCATCTGCAAGCGCTCCCGTCTCTGCTTTCACCTCTACAGCACAGACACGGAGGAAAGCTTCACTTTCAGCTTCACCTTGAAAAAGACAAGAGGAGATGAATGAATGTTGGAAAGGTGTTCAGCTGACTTTAAGATTTAACTCTTTAGGTTCAACTGTTGACAGTTTTGCTTTAACTGTAGTTTATAATGTTTGACTTGAGCAGCGATTCCCAACGTACGGGCAGTGAAGGTACTGCAGGTGGGCCTCAAGAAGCCATTCGCCAAAAATACACTTTACCTTTAAAAAGAAACAGAGCCATGAAATTGAAACATCAAATCATATATCGTAAATGTTTCCTTTGACTCTGATCTTATCTTGTATATTAGTATGAAGATTTTCATATTTTCAGTCATAAGTTTTGTAGTGGCTCAGTGAAGAGGTCTCTTTCTTCACGTTTTCATTCTGATTGTTTGGCACAGATTTGATTTGTCAATGTTTGGGTTTTGTAGTGTTCACGCTGTGTCCATTAGTTTATTTGGGATATTATTGCACCGTCTTCAAGGCTCAGAGACACAGAGGGGAAGGTAAAGGACAGAAAACCTACTTTCTTGTCTTAAGTGGCTCATTTCTTTGCTTTTGTTATGTGTTGTAATTGTCAGTTTAACTTCTGTTGTTATGTACTCATCTTCTTGTTCATCTATTTAGGATGCACCAGCCACCAAAATTTGTTCTACATCTCTTATGTCTAAACGTTTACTTTGCAATAATACTATTAAAGACGATCGGGACAGCTTACTGATGCAGTGAATGCTACACATGTGTGCTGTAACGCATGTTTCAGCTCTGTATGTTTAAAAGTGTTCTTCTGCCCTTCAGTCTAATGCTGCTGTGCCTGACGTGTATTTGATGAGTGCACGTCAGCGGTTTCACCTGGATTTCTGTGCTCAGCCTGCGTGCATTTCCTGAAAAGAGCAGGTGGTTCTGATATTTTGTGTACTCAGTGGGAGTCCCCTGAGTTTCTGCTGTGCTTTGCCTGGGAGCCACACATGTGCGTCACTGGCGAGGAAGGCCATCTAACAGAAATGAGGATCAAATGTAATTAAGAAATGAAAAAGAATCACTCCATCTTGTTCAGTTTAACGTCTTTATGGCATAATGGACTGTTGGCCTTCTGAACTTTTGCTTTTCCAGCTGCAGCTGTAAAGTGAGCTGTGGTGCTAAAACACGCCCACCTAATATCCACTTATAGAGTAGTGTAGTTTATTTTCCTTTGGCATTTTTTTACTGTAGCATTAAGACGAGCACAAACAACCCCCTGCAGGCAGACTTAACAGTACACGTTGTGACTCTGCTGACTGTTCCTCTTGTTCTTTATTTCCCTGCAGTGGTGCTGATTGGAGATTCGGGCGTAGGGAAGAGTAACCTGCTGTCCCGCTTCACCCGAAATGAGTTCAACCTGGAGAGCAAGAGCACCATTGGTGTGGAGTTTGCCACACGTAGCATCCAAGTAGAGGGAAAGACCGTAAAGGCTCAGATTTGGGACACAGCTGGACAGGAGCGATACCGGGCTATCACTTCAGCGTGAGTTCATCACACACACATGCAGAGATGCACACTTCACACAAGTAAAAACCTTTTTCTTTTTACCTGTACACACACAGGTCCACATGCATCAGTTAGAAGAATCATATAGAATTAAGTGGCACAGGAAAGAAAAAGGCTTTTTTAAATGTTTCCTTCCTTTTAACTAGGAAAACATGATCTCTTCACAGCAAGTGTCTCTGTCTAATCAAGTGGTTACTTAGACCAGTGTCTCCCAAAGGGTGTGTCCTGAGACGAGTCTAAATGTGCTGTAGCATTTTGTGACACCTGCAGTTTATTATTGCAATAAACAACTGCACAAAACATTATAACTGAAGGGTTGATTTATTTTATTGGTACTGTGAATGCACTTGTTTCCCATACAGAGGCAGAATCTTATACCCTTGAACAATGATTTTTGCTTACCAGTTGCTGAATAGTAGGAACCTAAATAGGCACTGGGAAACAAAGCGGCTCTTCTGAGGGAAACTTGTCTAATTTAAGAGCGTTGGATCTGAATCAGAAGCAGAAAACCATTTAGGAGATTTGAAGTATCTGAGAAGGCGACAGAGACGAGGTGCGCGGTACAGGAGTGTGGAAAACCTCGCTGAATAACTGCAGCAGTCCAGAAACAATCGCATGTTCATGCTTTGTCCAGATGCTGCAACTAGGCTTTAAAAAGTGCTTTTGTGTTATGATAATCTGAGAGCATGTCAGGTGATGTGAAGGCTATTTTGGGCAGATGTTACTACAGGTGTGCCTTAATATTTTGGGTTTGATGCAGGGTGTGTCCTAGACGCACAAAGTCAGACAAAGGGATTATACACATGAGTGCACACGCAAATGCATGTGCACAAGAAAGCGTGATGCACCGAATCTGTAGTAGTTCCCTAAGATTTATTTAATTTTACTGCTACTTTCAGTTTTTTTTTCTTTTCTCTAAATTACAAGCTACAGAGCTCAAAGTCTGTAAAGACAGAGTGAATAATTCTTAGGACCAAACATCACAACTTCTCATACTTTGATGGCTAGAGGAGAATAGACGGGAGCAGATCAAGAATAGCCTTTTAAATAAGAATATAGCAGCGGTTGAGCCCATGGAAGGACATTGAACCCAAATATATAAAGTAAAGTGGTGAGTAAGTAGGTTTAACTTTAGTGCCCCACTTTTTTTCTTTTTTTTAATAACATTCTCAAAATCCTGAACATTCGTAAAGAGATGGTGACAAGAGTGTTTCTTGCCTCATTAGAAATGCAGGGCTGGGCTCTAGAATACAAACGTTAAAAGTTTTAACTTGTGACTGAACTTTTTTTCTCGAAACCATCATCTACAGCTGCATGACACTGGACTGCATTACGAGTGTGTTATCAGGGCCATCCATGAATTCTGTTTAGTCCGTTTCTCAATTTTAAAATGGCTAGAAAGTGATTATCAGAAGTAATTAAAACTCCAAAATGTACCTTTGTTTGCCTTCAGACAGGAAGCCTGTAGCTCGTCATCTCTGTTCCTAGTGGGGTTTTTTAAAGTTATCTTCCTTGATGCTGCGCTCTTTACCAGCATGAACTTTGTGAAGACCCCACAGGCTGTGAGGAATCGAGCGCACTGAGTCTTTTAAAACAAGAAGTCAGTGCTCATTTGCATTATGGGCTTTGTGTGCAGTCGCTGTAGCTTCACAGCTTATTTCTTTGTTCAGAGCTGGCTGAGTCAGTGTGACACACACAGTGAATCCTGATAGCTACAGGCTGCTGCGACAGCGAGTCGCGTCCTGAGTTTCTAACTTGTTTGTCTGATCTCACGTTGTCCAGGTACTACCGTGGAGCCGTCGGAGCTCTGTTGGTTTATGACATTGCCAAGCACCTGACGTACGAAAACGCAGAGCGCTGGCTGAAGGAGCTGCAGGACCACGCAGACAGTAACATAGTTATCATGCTAGTGGGTAACAAGAGTGATCTTCGCCACCTGAGAGCGGTGCCCACGGACGAGGCCAAGGCCTTTGCAGGTAACGTAACTGTAACAGCGCTGCAGTGTTTCTCCCAGATTCTGTTTGCAGAAGTCATCTGTAAATATTCTCCAGGATACTTAAAACACGAGAACCAGCTGAAATCCACAGGATGTTCACAGATGCAGATCAGCTTCAGCTCCATGTGTCAGGACACCTGTCAGTCTAGGTGGTAACTCCACCTAAGTTCCCCCATCATATAGTTGTTATGAAGGGGACTGTCCATAGGGGGTAAAAGTGTTTTGTAGCAGGGTTTAAATATATTTTTTCTAATGTAAAGTTGAGGAGAATCTGCATTGTTGGCACTTTACTCAGAAAGCAGCTCAATGATATCCATCACTTCCAACAGTCATCTGGTCAGTGAGCTATGTCTCTTCAGGTGTCTGCACTTTCAAAATAAGAGTGAGAGGTTTGTCCACTAGTAATTGAATAATGCTGCTAAAAATAAATTTCCAGTATTTCTAGGAGGTCATTAATAAATGGCAGGCTGCACTAGTGAAGTGTTTGTGTGGGGAAATGCTACACCTTGTGTGCACAGAGCATGTGTGCTGTATTGATTTGTGAGGTTCTAGGACACGGCCTCATTAGATTATTATCAGGTTAAAGCTGCGATAATGAATGCATGGGATGAAGTGATCTCTAGCTGCTTTAATTGGGTCCTTAAGTACTTTTCAACATGCCGTCTGTGTTCCTGACGGTTAATATGTTTACATCTGTCAAAGGTTTTATTTCAGTTCTGTTTACACTGTTTGTGTTTTCTTTTTTTTCTTTTTTTTTTAAACCCGCTCTGCCTTTCAGTGCACACGTTTGTTTTTGCCCATGTCTGCAATGCTTCTGATGCTGTAAATTCTTTTACTTGGATGTGTTTAAGTACTTTAATGAAAGAACACAAAAAGGATTTGTTAACACTGAAAATGTAAAGGCTTCTGTTTGCTTTTGACATGCTGATTGGTTTTCAGCAGCTGGAGGTTTCTTTACTTCTGAACTTGAACTTGATGAATTTTTTTTTAACCTGTGTTGCTGCTTTCACTGAAGACACTAATCCTGTTCCTGTCTGTAGTCACGTAAAGAGTGTGATTGTTGCTGTGAGAGTTTTAACAGTCAGTGCTGCTACTTTTGTATGCAACTCTGACCTAATTTATGATGCCTCGTTTACATGAAGACCATGTGGTTTACACATGCATGCAAAGTGTGATAGTAAAGGCTTCTCTCAAAAGAAGACAACACACAGACTAGGTTGCCTCTTATTATTATTTAACTATGTGTTTTATATCTGTAGCTGATCAGATTGGCAGTTGATTTACCCAGTAAACCACTTTGCATGTTAGCTGACATGATTCATTTCACTTTTTATAATGTAAATTCAACTTATTTATAGAGGCTAACATTTTACCACATGTACAACATTCAACACCCTCTGTTCTTAACTGGAAGGAAAACTGGAAGAAGACTTGGAAAGGACTGAATGTACCGTGTGCTCACGCACAGAAAACAGATTTGTGTCATAGACGAGCTGGATTACAGTTACAGAATTTATCTGACATATTCTATGTATCACCAAATGTTGGATAAACGGTTATCAAAATAGTTAATTAATATTCGTCAACTAATAAATTTAATCAAAAACATCAAACTACGACGTGAGCCGTCAAACAGGAAGTGGCTGAAAGAACTGCAGAGGCCCTGTAGTGAGCACATAATGCAGGGGAAAAAATCAGTCCCAGTAAAATAAACCTCAGCTCAGTGACGATGTTGAAGCTAGAATGGTGTTGGCCTTTAACACTAATTGGTCTTTTGTACATGTTTGTTTTCCAGAGAAGCACGGCTTGTCTTTCCTGGAAACGTCAGCGTTAGACTCGTCTAATGTGGAGCTGGCTTTCCAGACGATCCTCACAGGTGAGTGTCACGTTTGTGGATATTTTCTACTGCATTTACCTCATATCAAAATGTGTTCTGGTACTTAAGAGAAGCACCGTTTAATAAAAGGTTTTGTATGCAATATACGAGAATACGTAAATATTCTCGTCTTTGAGTTTATCTAACAATACCTTACCTTTGCCACTAGATGGCAGCAAAATCCATCTAATCAGTCCTCGGCATCCACGCCTGTGTGCAGAAATACCACCTTGATCGTTTTTTAAGGTCAAAAACAGGAATAATTGCTACACTGAAAGACCAGTCGGTTTTGAGAGATGGCACAAATGCGCCTTACCAGATGCATCTACAACTTGTTCAAGAAAGAAAATGTGATGTGGGTTCGCAAATGTTTCCCTAAGTGAATGTCTATGAGCCGTTTCCCTAGGAGGCATATGGCCACACTAACAAGTGTAAGATTGGATAACATGGAGAAAAACAGCAATTGTTGTGACTCAGTCAACCCCTGGAGTGCCTAAAGGGACAATCCAACAGTGAGTGGTGCTTCCACTTGAATTGCCCCAAGGGCTATCAGCCTGCACGTATGCGCCTCTTCCAGTTTGTATTCTTACTCTGCTCAGGCAGTTTGAGCCTTTCTTCCGCTTTATCAGTAATTTCTAGTTCACGTAAACTTCAAACCAACAAGCCCCATTTAGGTAACATTGGTAACTGGCTCATTAAGAGAGAAGAGTAACCGTGCATCAGCAAGCTAGTAAGAACTGAAGTTTAGACCCACTGGAGCAAAGAAGTCATCGCTCATGTAGCAGAGGATAGTTCTTGGGTCATCATGTGTATATGCACTGCAGCTGGGGCTGTGTATGGTTCGTAGTAATCAGTTGTGTTTTTGCCACCTGACACGTCACATCAGAGCGCCGAGCCTTGCTTTGCTTTAAATGTTCTTGCTTCATAGGCAGTTTTTATTTCAGGACCATTTTGTTCCACATCTGGGTGCAGTTTAGTTAAAGAGGGAGTATGCAACAGCAAGCCAGAGGTGTTTGCACAAGTCCTGACCACTCCAATGACATCCAAGTCAATGTTTGGTTGAAATATTTTCACGTAGGCTTGATTGATTGTGTTCAGAAACCATAACTATGATGCTTTTGGTCAATAATTGTTATTGTGATTATTCAACACAGTGATTCATAAATTAAACAAATGTCTTACATTCATTGAACTTTAAAAGCATGGGACTTTTTGCACGAGTTTTCCTTGGAAATGAAAATAAGGGGGACGTGATATGGGGGTTATCTGGTAGGGAGTAAGTTTTGACTAAGCCCGTGTTGTAAGAGCACTCACTGTTCCCTTGCAGCCTCTGTAGAGAGATATCTGTGGGTACCAATGGGACAAGAGGCCCACGTGCTAACAAACTATGTAGAGCCTATTATATAGCCTGTGTATACTTTAATTCAAATGTATGGGGGGAAAAAATGGGAGGTGAATCCTGTAGGAAGTTGGATCCAAACTTGCAAGGCCCACTCCCTTCTGGTCCTCTGCCTCCATGATCCGCGCACATGGGGAGAGCCAGCAGCCGACCAACACCTGAGTTCCACACTGGTGAAAGTGGACCACATTAAAAACCCTCGATAATCAGACAAAGAAAGCTGCAACCATTAATGATCTCTCCATAGCTTCACATACGGAAACCAGACTGAAAGACCACTCAGCCAAACAACATTAACTTCTTTAAGAAGGATCTTTTTGTCCAAACATTCCCTTCCATCATATTGGTTCACGATGAACAAAGTGAGCGTTTAGGAAGGACACACCAAAATGAGGCCTTTTCTTAACGGCTTATTTAGGTTTTTGGCCCTGGAGCCTAAAGGTGCCAATATACCCTCTGCAGTGGTCACTTCACTCGTTGCTGTGCCATCGTCACAAAGATTCAGCCATGTGTACCCACGTTAAGGCACAAGAAGCCGCTCCCTCCTAAACGATAGGCGTCGCGTCTCAGACAGTATCGCATCACACACGCTGATAAAGAGGACAATGTTTTTTTGCAAAGTTCTTTTTACAAACTCAGGTTTCCAAAGAGTTGCAAAATCTCCCTCTGTGTGTCAGTGTGTCTCTGAGCTTCTCTGCAGGAGTATCATTAAAATAATGGTAAAAACCTGCACCATTGTAGAGGCGCGCCACAAAGATTGTGCCTCACAACACAGGATATGACGTGAAAATCGTCACGAGACAAGCATGAAAACGGCCTAACCCAGCTGTCACGGGGTGAAAGACAGTTCACTAGTCCTTCACACTCATGCAGTGACAAGAAAACCACTCACACCCACATCCACACCTGTGGCCGATTACCCTAGCTAACATACACATTAGCTACAAGAAGAACAAATAAACGCAACAAAGAAAGGGTCTGGGTGGTAGGAAGGTTTAAAACCAGGAAGATGAGGTGACCACTAAACCACTTGAGCCTTTAAAAGGATAAATGAACTGCTATAAAGATTTGTTACTGCTCTTTAGGAAACCTGCCCCCCCAAAACATTTCTAGTTTAAACTATTCATCCATCATCTTCCCCTTATCCGATTCAGAGTCGCTGGGAGGCCTAGAGCCTATCCCAGCCGTGAGGCGAGAGGTGGGGCGCACTCTGGACAAGTTACCAGTCTGTCACAGGGCTAACACAGGAAGACTGGCAACCATTCACACTTATGAACAAATTAGATTCACCTCTTAACCTAACCCCACTACCTGCATGTCTTCGGACTGTGGGAGGGAAGATGGAAACCTGGAGAGAACCCACGCAGACAAAAAAAATCTGAATCAATTATCTGTTAACTTAAACACATAAAGTTAGTAACTGAAATTAAAATCTGATTACTCTCACAGCCCTGTTTTGAAGTGTAGTAGAAGCAGATGGATGAGGAGAAGAACCGATGCTCGCTGTGTGTTGGAACGCTTCTTGTGTATCGCCTGTGAAACTTGGTTGCATTCTCTGCTTCTCAGCATGAGCATGCAGGATCAGAGGAGCAGATCACAGTTCTTGCAATTTTAATATAAAATGTATTGCATCTTGCAGCTTTGGGGAATGCCTAAATTGAGACTTGATTCTGCCACATGACATAACGATGCCAGTTTAGGATGGAAAGAATCCGTCAGTGCTGCCAGGAGTCTGGATAGAGCAGTTGTTGTTCAGTTTGCCATGCTGCTTGTCCTTATCACAATATGTCCCACTGTTGGCTGGATTTATAGGCATCTACACGTAACTTACTCCCTCTCGCTCTCTCTCTCCCATCACAGCCATCTACAACATCGTGTCACAGAGGCAGATGTCAGGACGCAGCGACTCAGACTTCTCACCAGCCTCCAACGTAGTGCCCATCACCGTTGAGCCCACCCAAAACTCATCCAACAAGGGCGCTTGCTGCCAGTCTAACTGAGACTTTCCCGCTGACCTCCTCCTCCTTCACCTCCAGGCAAATGGGGGAAACAGCCAGATAGGAAAGACAGGCAGATGGACAGGGAAAATGGAGACAGGTAGAGAGAGTCACACGAGGACACTTGGGTCTGATTTGTCTGTTTGATACAGTGAAGAGGAGGGGATGGTGAAGTTTAAATAAGCAAGCGGGACGTTTTCTGAGGGAGGATTGGTGTCGATGGAAAGAAAACGGGTGACTTGCACTGTTCATTAAAGACGCACATGATCAGAATTGATTTGCAATCTAAGAAAAAAAATTTATTAAGGTTCCTTTCGTGTCCTTCCTTTGAAAGCTCTATTTTACAAGCTAGTAAATGGTTCCTTTCAGTTTCACTCTAGCGGGATATTGGGCTGTAAAAATCCTCTTCCAAGAGACTGAATTGCAACCACTGTCCTTCCCATTTTTGCAAAATGTAGATTCTTCCGAAAAGAATGTCCCCTTCTAATATTTATTGAACACTAGATTGATGTCTTGTTTGGCCAAAGGGTTTAGTTGGTTTATAGTTTTCACTCTGATTTCTTCATAGCAAGGGGAGCTCGCTCGTTTTATATATGTTTTGTTTTTTTAATGCTTTTGCCTACAATCCTATTTGTGTATGTTTAAGGGTAATGCTCCCTCACTGATGTAGGGGCAAGGGGCTCAGGCCGTTTTTCCTAAGTGCACACGCTGGAATTTGGTTGTGTTCCACCAGGCCTCTCAGAGCAATAACATCCCTTCCCAACACTGACATGCAATTTCTTTTTTGATTGCTTTTGATCTTTGTTTGGAAGGCTTTCCTGCTCTGTGCACACTTTGTACTCCACAGATGAGTCATGCTCCAAGCTTTGCTAAGCGTTAACTCTAAATGAGATGGGATAGCTGCGTCGCTAGTGGACGGGTTAACTTCCTCACACGGCACTGGCTCTGCCCGTGACCATTTCACCCCTGCCCTGAACCCGTGGAGAGGGAGAGATCAAGGAATTGGTTTTAAATGCACGGACAGCCCTGTGCTACCGCTGCCTGCTAGCTAGGATAGATGGCTGGATAATATTTCAGGGGATGAGGTAGTGAGGGCACTCAGCCCTGCCCTGCTCCCTTGGTCTCTGATGTACCCGAGATGGCTTGTTTTACTGTAAATGAAATCCTCCACTGCCTGCTCACCTACTCCTTTCCATCTCTCCCTGTACACTGTATGTAACTGGAACAGGACTCTGCCTTCTGGGATCTCCCCGAGGTCTGCCCTCACTTTCACTCGTCTTTATTTCCTGTGGAAGGGTGGGGCGGGGGGTTGTATCGGGAGTCAGGATTGGGTTTGTTAGCATCTAATAGTTTAATAGATGAGAAAAGGGAGAAAGGACGGTAGCGTTTGGAGGGGCTTGATTAAATCCAAAGGTTATGGACACAGATGGTGTTTATCCTGCTGATGTGTTTCCACATCAGCACAGACTTCTGTTGAATTCACAGGTCTTAAACTGGGTGGTGTTAGGTTAGGGCTTTTAAAACATTTATTCTAATATGTATATTTGGACTGCATATGTATAAATAAATCTCATTTCTTATAGCCTTTGTCTTCTCGTGTCTTCTCGGGATTTTGTTAAACACGGACAGGTTGAAGCAGCTGGCTTCTTTATTGACAGAAAGGCAGAATTCATTGAGTGAGTCATGTAGGCCGGGATAGCTCTGTAGGTAGAGTGGTGGCCCCATGAATCAGAAGGTCAGGGGTTCGAATCCACCGAACAGCTACCCTGAGGTACCCCTGAGCAAAGTACCATCCCCACACACTGCTCCCCGGGCACCCAATGGCTGCCCACTGCTTCAGAGTGACTGGGTTAAATGCAGAGAGAAATTTCCCCACAGAGATCAATAAAGTATACATTATTATGATTTTAGCTACTGTGTGATTGCTTTGTGCAGATACATTGACAGGGCTATATTTTAGTAACCTAATCCTTAATGTACGCTCTAATTTAATACGACATTTGCACAGTGCTCTAGAATGACACGTTCCTCTGATCGCTGAAATTAAAATGTGACAATTGAGAACTCCCGTTTCAAAGGGGGGAAAAAACGACTGGTATCGATTGGAGGTCATTTCATTTTTGTTTTATTAGAAACATTTACAATACATCTTGAATCTTGAAAAAATAACAAAGAACCAGAACTAACATGGCGCAGATACAATAATAATAATAATTATAATAATAAAAATGTCTCCAAAAAATGTAATTCACAAAAAAGCATGTGCTATAAGAAATAAACCTGCAATATCACATGCCTTGTAGGGCATGGCACACTGTAACAGAGTTCAAAGACTTCTTTATTATTATTTTTTATTTATTTTTTTTCCCATCCATCAAAGTTGACGGTCAGCCACAGAGGGCCGCAGTGGCAGCCCTCCTTCACTGTTCACAGAGAAACCAGAAACTATTGCCAGCTGATGCTGGCCCAAAAACTAATGCACTACAACCACTATTAGACCGGTATGAAACACTTCTACTGTGCTGGAAAAATTGGAAACGCTACCAAAGACAAACTGTCAGACTGCATCGGCCTCTCTGGAAACGGTTGCAAGTTTCACCAGCGAGCGCCACTTCAGTCCCCAACCTCTACATGCAGCAGAAAACGTGCATCATTTTTGCCAAGTTTTTAAAACTGTATCGTGTCTTTTACAAACCAAGAACTTTGAGTTAATTCCTGCGTGTCACAAGCAATCTTTCATCACTAAACGGGGAACCCGGAACGTTGACGTGGGGACTGAAATGGACTTTGTCTGGCTCCAAACTCAAGTCAACTTTCCACTTTCCAAAGAGGCTCCAACTATGAAAATCTACAGAGGAGAAATGGCCCAAGTGTTAGTCAGGCCTGCACCATTTCTCCCATCTAAGTGACCATACAACATACATGCAAACTAGCACGGTAATGAATCTGTTGTGTGTGTGTGTGTGTGTGTGTGTGTGTGTGTGTATATGTGTGCATCTAGTTACATAGATCTACTACACAGTGCACTGTTGTCCCCTCCTAGATGCTGCCACTTGAACTTCACCTAGTTAACCCATAAGAGAAAGCTTTGCTCCTTCGTCGTTGATCTCAAACTGTCTGAGTAGCAGATGTAGAAAAAGTATGAATGAAAGTGTGTACAAGTTTTGTGTGTGGCCCTATTGGCGAGAGGGTCACAGCTGCTCATTCATCCCAAGCGCTGCAGTTGTAACGTTTTTTTTTTTCTTTTTTTTTTTTTTTTTAAACGTTTGATAAGTAAAAGCGAGTTTAGATTACAGAGGAAATGAGTAATGTGTTTCAGTCAGTAACATGGGGTTAGTTGAAGAGGGGAGAAGGGGGTTACAGCAAGCAGCACCACACAAAGAATGCTGATGCAGGAAAAATATAGAATTGAGGCACAAAATTGATGCTCTGTGACTAAAATATCTCCAAATTCTAAAAAATATTATATTATTTTCTGTAATTATTCCATTGTGAATGCACTGGTGTTGAAATAGTGCATGTCTGAAGTTAAAATTTAAGCTACGGAGAACTCTCGCTCCATTCACGTCATTCACCACGAAGTAAACGGACGAAACGCATTCCCGTAACTTTCATAAATAAAACTTCTAAACATCTTTTCTCATTTTTACTTATTAGTAGAAACTGACTTCCCTGTGTTTAGAAATATATTAACTTCTTGTAATTTTAATTAAAAAACAAAATGTCTTGAGGTTACTCATAAATATGTTGCTTCATTTTTTTTTTTTTTACTTTTCATAAATAACATCCAGATACTGACTTTTTTCCTCTGCTTTCTATGAAATAATAACCCATGTTAGCAAAATAGATTTGAGAAACTGTAATATGTTTTTTTATTCATTTTAAGTTACTTTCTATAAATGTATGTGGAAGAACTCAAATATAGTCTACGTTGAAAAAAAGCTGTTGCAAATTCTGTCCAAAAAACAAACAAACTTAAAGCTCACTTGCAAAACTGACTAAGAGATAAGGAGTGCATTAAGGTTTTTTTGTTCCTTTTTTTTGTTGTTTTTTTTCGTTTACATTCAAATGCATTGCTTGCTCAATGTGTGATTTAGACAGGTTGGTACAACTGTTTAAGTGCATCCATTGAAAATAAGGATTTCCTATCACTCCTTAAAAGGGATTCTACATAAATGCATAAAGACCTTTTTATATCAAGAGAAGAAAAACATCAACAGTTTCTACCATTACTATAATAGTAAGCTTAATACAATATTGTAAATAATACTAACAAGAACTTAATGAATCAAATCTCACGGGAGTCGCCCCCACCCCTCTGTACCTCCGCTTGGCTAAAATGTCTTTCATACTGGGTGAGCTGGACAAATGAAACTTACACTTTAGCATAATCTTAAGAATCATAATTAAACTATGTATCACTTAGTTAAACTACACGGTAAATATACGACTTTAAACCAATGCTCACTTTAAGGTCTTAAAGCTTTTTATACACTCCAGGTATCAGGCTGATGAATCCTTTATCTTAACTTTTCCTTTCTGATAAATCTTACCTATTGTACTATATTTTTACTAGCATGCAGTTAAACTTTAGGATACGGCGAATGGCTCTCTGAACTAACGCGTAATCCCGTACGCTGTGAATTTCTGCTGGTTTGTCAGTGTCCGCACGATTCTTTCCATCTACTTGAATTTTCTTTTTTACCTTTTTGTCACAAGATTGGCAAAGTTTTGTTTAGTTTTTTTCAGAAAGATTAAGAAAATCCCTGAACTGGGTTTTTTTTTCCTCTTCCCAACAACCAAACTCATAGAAAAACTACACAAAAGACTGAGGAAGTGCCAGGATGTGCTTTAAGCTGCTCTCTTTGGGGAGAAGTAAGTCTCTTAGTGGTGTCTCTGTAGTATTAATCCAACGACACTGAAACACGATATGCCTTCGTTTTCACCGATATCGATTAATTGGGCTTTTGGGTAAACTAACTAGAGATTATTCTTCATTTAGTAAACTCTTATTCTAAAATAAGTTAAATGATAAGTTAGCTCTCCTTGTATTTTTGTTCTTTGGCTATGTCTGACCCTCTTTTTTTTTTTTTTTTTCCTTTCAAAAATAATGCAAATGAAAAGCGGGCGGTGCAAAACAAACAGAGCCAGAACTTATTACAATGTAAACAAAAGTCATCTCAGGATATGCTGTGAGTTCTACGCCTGCCCCGTATAGACTTTAAAAAAGAGCATCAAGTGTAAAAAATCTAAACGTGTAGACAGCGTGTCCCGTCTCACTGCCGTTTGTTCATTCGCTCTGTTTGCGACCAAAGCCCTCACACACGAGCCTGTCCCAAGTTCAGCCAGCAGCTGCTGCTCTTTCACTAACAGGTCAGACCTCGTGCTGTTCGTGCTCCGGACGCTTTTGTCATTTTTACACACAGTGAGATTTCCTCCACGTTGCAGAATCTACAGTTTTCAGTGCTTCTGAGGATTGATTGATTATCCAAATAACAAATGACCCTGATGATGAACACAACAAGAGCAATTACTTATTCCGAAGCTGTCACCAATTCATCACGCCTGTGTTTCTACACTGACATTAATCTATAAGGAGATTGAAGCAAATATAAGACAGAATATACTGTTATTATCCTAATTTTATTTTATTTTATTTAAAGAACTGAGCCGGCTCCTCTTGTTTATTGTCCCAGTATAGTCCTATTATTGCTTTTCGTCCTAATATACATACAGATTTCTTTCTTCATTAGGGGTTAGCTTAATACACATACTATTCATTTGAGTTTTTATTGGAGATTGGATTTATACATCAGCGACTTCATAATAACGTAGTGTCTGGTTAACTTTTCATCTATATATTTGGATGAAATACTAAGTTTAAATAATATTCTTACACGTATGTATGGATCTATCTAATATACTATTATAGTAAATGGGATGATGGGACGCATATATAAAAGATTTACTCTCCCTAAACTCAAACGTTTTGAATTCCTTACGCTAAAACATCGACACTTTGTAAAAAATAATCCAAAGCTCACTCGAAGCAGGCTTTTGTCTGGATGTTTGTAACTGATACACATACTGTATTTACATAGATGCTCAGAGCGCCTTCCCATTTAAAAGTACTCATTAAGTTGTACAGCGTCTAAACTGGGAGAATCTCCAATAAGCCCTCTCTTCATTAAACCAGTGCAAAACTCGAAACAAAAGTCAACAGCATTGACTGAATGGATGAGAGGTCTCCCAAATTGCCACTAAGTACTACTGTAGTATTAAGAATAACAAGAACCACCATAACACAATGAACAAAAATGATAGGGAATCCTTATGTGCATGTCTTTCAGATTCTATGAAATATATTTCACCATCAGCGGTCGGTTTGGTATTAATCAGATGCGTGTGTTTTGTAATAAGGTGCTTTACTCTGTATTTGATGTAATGTGTTTAAAAAGCCTAATTTCCTGAATCCCTTTAATCCCCCACCCAAGCAGTTTGATTCACATTCTTATTTTTTTCTCCAAAAATAAGTACTTTAAAGGTTGTTTTAGGGAGTAGCAGTAGTATCAAATGTAGGGGTGTAACAATTCTCCAAAATCACGGTTCGGTTCGAGGGCAGATGCCAAAAAACGGGGGGAGGGGGATGGGTTTTTTTCTTTTTGCTAGAGACCATTGGATCACAAAAAACGAAACTAGGCGTTATCAGCTCCACGTGGGCATCACAGTATGGGAAGATGGAGCTGCGACGCCATACTCGTTTGTATCGCACTCTCAGAATTATTACACCCCTAATCAAAGGCCAAAGTTGCTACCTTGTACGCCAAAGTAATGGCAATATTTCATAAAAAATATTAAGGCAGAAAATAAAACATTTTTAAAAAACAGAATACGAAGTTCAAAGAACAGTGTCATACTGCTTTGAATGTGACGTTGAAAGCTTAGGCCAAACCACTGTGCAACTTGTCCATCCATAAAATCCTAACTATTCTTTGTTCCTACATCTGACAGATTTCAGGGTTTCCCCCGAGTACAGTGCTTTCCCTGCAGTCCACACCTCATGCGAGTGGTCTGCCTTGTGTGTTGTTCTTTGTTTGTTTTTAAAGGAAAGGCCTTCTGTGGCCTGAAGACACAATTTGATATTTTTAATCGGGTTTTTCTTTTTATTTGAGACGGAAGCCGAGTTTTAATTGTTCTCCGGTGCGATCTGAGAGAGGCCTGCTGAATCACCGTCGTCACCACGCATGGCGCACATGTGACAACAGCTCGCTGAAAGAGTCGAACGATCAATAAAACAGCACGATCTGCAGGGTCTCGTGTTTTTTGGAGCCTACTTCTCTCCTTCTCCAACCAAAATGAAACCCCTCCACCCCCATCATTCAACAGCTTTAATCCCTACCCCCCATCCGCTCTCCTCTAGCCCTCCGAAATCCCCAGGCTGGGGCTAAGGCAGACGCAGAGGGTGTGTAATTTGATTCAGCATGAGTGCTAGTTAAATGGGGCGTTTCCTCTGCTTTTCTGTCAATTACAATTGTCTGATTTCATTCTGGAAGCTTAACACAAGTGAGGGGGGGAGGGGGGCTGAAATCTCGGTGTCCATAGTGAAGGGGCAGTTGCAGGATGTCCCATACAGTAGCGAGCTGACATGGGGAGGGAGCCCAGAGGTAAAGGGGGCGGGGGAGCTTTGTGGAAATTTCGATTTGGACTGGTGCCGTCACACAAACAGGACCCCATCCAAAATTCAGGGAGCTGCAGCTGGATAATGAAGGCAAGGGTGGGGGGTAAAATCTGTGTTTTGCAGGTGAACATTTTCAAATTGTGTCACATCAACAGTAAAAACGTGTTACTGTCGTGTCTCCCGATAACTGTAGATTTTTTTTTATTTCTCTCCTTAGCCTCCCCTTATTTCACAGGCGCTGCCAGATTCAGCATTCAAATTTTGTGTGTGTGTGTTTTGGGACAAAAGAGTCCCCCCTTTTCCTCACTGGGGATGGCTCGGAGCAGCAGAAACGGAGAGGAAAAGGGGGGCGGAATGGGCAAGGGGGAGTGGAAGACGGGGGGCCCTCTTCACCCAGCTGCACGCGGACCGTCCAGCCCCCTCTGTGCTGGCTAACATCGGGGTGGGGTGGTAAGGGGCTTGCCGCGGGACCCTGCCACACGGTCCGCACCTGGACCAGCCCATTTGCCTAATTATGAATGAGTGGATCCAGGCCGTGTCCGAGCTTTCTGCAGCCCACGCTGTTACCGGGCCCAGACAATACACCTCGCTCAGAGAGACGCCTTCGAAAGCAAGCGATCGAACTGTAAGAAGGGGGAGACATGAAAGCCACTCCCAAAGAAAAGGGAGAAAGAAAAGGGGGCTAGGCGAGGCCTCGAACTCGGGGTCACAGCCACAGTGTGTCATGAAACACCTGCTCCTGTACAGCTTTGCTAATTACAGGGGAGACAGCAGGCCCCTCAGAGCTCGCACATAATGCTGTTAGCGGAGGGCACGAAGAGTGGGGATTACTGACTCGGGACTCTGTATTTTACAGTGTCAACTATTTTAATGTGCTGCTGATTAAGGGAACACTTTTACAATTTTTACTCGGCTTCTGTCCACATGCTAATTCTCTTCCTTATTTACAGTGAAACGCTCGTTGACTGGAGCTCGTGTTTTGTCCTACATTGTTCGGCCAAATGACCACCACAAAACAAAGCGCGGTTAAGGTGGCTTTGAGACAAGTCCATCGGGGAGACGGATATCGAGAAGCAGCCAACTGGATGAATTCCAAGGCTTTCCGCCTCACAAATTAAATCAGTGCTTTAAGCCAACCAAGGAACCACATGCTTTTCAAGTGCCACGAGGAGCAAGCATTACTGAATCTTTTCAACAAACTGCAGTGGCCAAAGTTTAATCAATGGCTACTGGAAAGAGACTTTTACTGATACTTTGTACAGCCTTCATCCATCTCTGTGATTAATGACGCCGATAAAATTCCACCAATTAGTATAAATAAATCATGTAACGAGCTATCCCTTTTTTTTAGGATTATCTGGTTTCTAAGACTCTAAAATAAAAGTCTGGTTCTAGTCAAAAGAAACAAAAAGCAATCTATTCACATTTTCATTTTTGCCAAAATATTTTGGACCAATTATATCAAATCACAATCACAGTTCGAGGCTGAATTCACCTTCACATCTGCTCCAGAAATTTCAAGGTATGATTGACAATCCTATTTTAGACCAAGATGATTGTAAGGTGCAATGAGAAATCTTTTTTTTTTTTCCTTCTAATAACAACAGTGAGTTTCTGGGTTAGTCGGGTGCAGACTGGGTACCTCAACAATCATCTTCCTCCTTCAATATAAACCCACTTCACGGTAAAATAAAAAATTTGAATAATAAAATGTTCACATTACTGTCTACCTCTGCCTTCACTGTGATTCATGAATGAAAAACAGCAGCAGTCAAAAAACTGAAAATGCAAGGTACTATACTTCTCTTATAAACAAAACTTTTATAAAATATATATGCATATATATATATAAAAGAAAAACTTAAAAATATTTCTTATACTTTTTAGTAAAGCAAGCAGTGCCTTCTAAAATATCTGCTTGATTGTTTTTAAATTTTCTGAAAAACCAAAATGTGTATTATAATAATAATCATAATAACAGTAAATAATTATTGAACAAACACTGACAAAACTAATGATAAAAACTGACATGGTTCCTTAAGAGAATATCCGGATGGCCTGTGTGACCTGGGTGTGGCACACTGGGCACTCCGGGTGGTTGAGCTCACAGATTCGGATGGCACACTCCATGCAGAAGAGGTTGTGGCCACAGGGCACCAAGGCAGCCGTCACTTTGCTCTCAAAGCAGGTCATGCAGTCCCGCACAGTGGCCGGCGGCGAGTCCGGCACTGGCAGACGGCCTGGAAAGCCTTCGCCGGCTGAGGTGGGCTCGCTGTGGGCGCGGCGGGCCTGGGCGTGAGGTGAGCCGGATATGGGCACAATGCTGGTGACTGAAGAGTTGTTGGTGGTTCCGCCTCCACAGGACTCGGGTAAGCCAGGGGAGAGTCTGGTTAGGGGCAGCGGGAGGCCTCCGAAGCTTTTGGAGCGCTGCTGGGCGTAGAAGGCCACCTGTTTGGGGTAGTCGGGGTCACCCCAGCTCTGGGTACCGTCAGATCCAAAATAAGAGCAGGGCTTCTCTCCAGAGCTGGAGAAGTTGCCTTTGTTGTAGATCCCCCCTCCCTCGCTACCTCCTCCCCCTCCTCCAACCATGGCATCTGAGAAGTTTTGGCGGTAGCTGCTGGTGAGTGGCTTGCGCTGGCCCCCCTGCAGCCCCCACACCTGCTGTAGCCGGCTCTCCAGACCACCGCTGCTGCCCGCCGGGCTGCTCCCACCATTCGGGCCCAGACAGTCATTCTCGTTGTTGTGGTCGTGCAGGCCTCCCGTTCGAAAGGCGATATGTGCTTCGATCTCCTCGCGGGCCCGCTCAGCGTTACTCGGGGAGCCTGTGATCTCAAAGACCGGGTCGCGGTCTCGACTCGGAGTGACAATGTAAGTGCAGGTCTGCTGCTGGATGCGTTTTATGGTGGAGCCTTTAGGCCCCACCACCAGCCCGACAACACGGTATGGCACTCTCACCTGAATGGTGGTCTGACCTGGCAAAGGTGTGGGCGGGGAGCCGCTAAAAGACACTCCCAGCTTGTTGCGGGACGCCCGTAGCATGGAGAAGTGCTCTGCAGCAGAGATGATTTCACGACGGGCCAGAGCAACGTCCTCCTTGCGGCCAGTGATTAAGAACACAGGTTCCTCTCCTCTGACGGGGGTTTTGATGTAGGTGTTGGTCTTGGCCCGCAAGGCTTTGATCTTGCAACCTGCAGAGACACCAACATACATTTTAAAATGAGTAAAGACACGCCGGCTCAATTCGGGGACACAAATCAAGTTAAAAGGGTTACAACCAGGAACACACTTGATCAGCCTGAGCTGAAAGAAATGCTCGTCTCTGCTATGTCCAGTGAAAATTCTGATGTTTGAGCTGCTTATGACCACTTTAACCTAATGTCTTGGAGGCCAAAGCAAAAGCTGAGTAATTACCAGGATTTATGAGAGTTCAAGGGTGTAATCATTAGTGTCTTTATTGAGAGGGCCATTTTATTTGCACTACAACAAAACTTACTAAGACGCATGGTGCAGGCACCGGCCAGCGTGGACACGGCTGTGGCAGATGCCATGTGTTTTCACTGTACTGGTGAGCAATTACTTTCTGACCTCTCCTTGAACTTGTTTCCAGACAATACAGACAACCCACATATGCTTCATTTTTGGGCCACTTATTGCTCTGCATTGGTCCTGTTTCTGATCAGCGTGGAATAGTTTACTCTGTTAAATGCTTTTAAGGCAGACTCTTAATGTGAAAGAGTGCAGGTTAATGTCATTTCAGGACGAATCACCTGACAATGTAATGGGACAGAGGAGGATACAGGCATATAATAAATCAGTAATTATTTAGGAGGATTGCCAGGAACACCTGAGGTCAAGAAGACAATGGTAAGAGAAGACACAGCAGTTCTGTTTGGATTACACCTCATTAACCTCACACAGGTTTGTATTCAAACTCTGCCAGCTTCCTCATTAAGATTTCTTCCTTTATTGACACATTAAATGTGCTTTCCTTGTGTCACTGTGGCTCTCTGGACAACATCATATTTAAAAAAGAAAAAACGCCCTGATCTCACTGTAACAGAGTCCAGGTGCTTCAGAGCTCGCAGCGTGTCATAACCAGCTGAATAGCACAGCAGCAGGTATCAAAAGGTTTAAAGACACCTGAAGGTGAAGCAGAGTATCTCCCTAATGCTACTACACTGACCCACTTTGTTCAGGGGCACTGGCTTCCCAGGAACCGCTGGTACACGCAGAAGGGTGGTGATAACATTCCTCATGCCCCAAATTTGAACATGCACTCTGCGGTCATTGCCCGACGTTGGCCTAACAGACCTGCTCCTGGCACGAAAGGCTCAAAGAACAATTCTTTCTCTCAAACTAGATTTTAAATTTTAATTAGCTGAAATTGATGTCTCGATGAAAGAAACGTATGTAAACAAAGAAGGCAAAAGCCAATTAATCACACCCAGAAATTAAGGTCGCTGTGAAGAAACGTAATTTTCAGCTGCATTAGCAGTGAAGTGTGATTCAAAACAAAGCCACCCGTGATCTGACGAGCTCCAGCGTAAGGTGGAGAATCAATGCCTGCGCCTCTGACAGGAGAAAACAATCATACCCACCCCTTTCTCTAAGACAGGATGCTTCGTTTGCCAGATTCACCAGACGGGCTCTGAGCGGAAGGGGGTGTGTATGTAGTGCCAGCTAACGAAGGGCCCAGATCAAAAGCAGCTCATCTCAAATTCCCCCCACCCCAAATCAGCACTTCTTCCTGGTCTAGGCTAAAGGGCCCTCTTGCTGCACTTGTGCACACTGGATCCACCCTCTGTCTGTCTTCGGTTAGCCCATTAAAATTCAAAACTTACACTTCAGGGTAAAGAATGGGAGCCGACATGGGAGATGTGGGGGGGCTCAGCAGCACACACTAAAGCCACGTTACTACAGCAGCGAAGCAAGAAAGGGGAGTGTCAGTGAAAGGAGCTATCACAACTCCTGTTTGTTTTTGTTGGCAGATAAATCGGGATTTGCTGATGGGACCTCACCCACCCTGCAGTCATTGTGCTCCTCTCTCCATCCAACCCCCTGATTTCTCCCCTATCCTGACAGACAACCATGTGGCATTGAGAGTGTGCAGTGAAGTGGGGCTCATGAGGAGTCCCTTGTGTTGAGCTCCAAGGCGTGACTCCCATTCAGCTTTCAGACGCCGTACCCCCACCCCCCCACTCCTTGTTTCTCCCTGCCCCTCTCACCCATGGGTTCATCACAGCAGTTACCAATGAGTGCTCCATATGAACACCAGGGTCCCTCCTTTTTTTCCTTTGTTTTTTAAACTTAAGTTCAGGCTTGTTTGCAACTACACAATGAAAAAAGCATGTATGCAACCAAACAACCGCACAACTGCAAATAACCACAAACAATATCAATATTCTGCTTTCCCCCCCTCCAAAAAACAAAGAAGGATTCCCACCTTTGGGTGCAACTTCTCGCTGAGTCACCCCTTTAAGACGATCCCGTGTGCCAAGCAGCAACACTGTGTTAATGCGCCCCTCCCCTCATCCCCCGACTCACACCTTTGTTTGACAGCTGCTGTCATTCAACTTCAGCTCTTTGTTCAAGAAAAAACCTCCAACTGTAAGAAAAAAAACCTGCAACGTGTCTGGAATTGAACTTTCCAACTCCCTCATCTGAGGAAAAAGAAAACCCAAAAAACAAAAACGGTGACCACGCTTCGCTCTATTGTCCAATTGTGTCACTGGGGCAGTGCGCAACATAAACAACGAGCAGAATAAATTTAGAAAGAAAGAGGGGGGAAAACATCCACTCGATTTTTGAGGCCAGATGTGTAATTTCGCTGATTTTCCTGGCCATCGGCTCGCGCCGAGAGACATTCTTGTGTACACCAGGCGCACGTTGCCTTTTTGAACAGTCTGGCGCGTCTCAGACGACAAAGGAAGCAAGTGCTCTCCCTGCTCCAGTGTGTGTCTGTGCGCTGACATTGATGGCGTGGATGTAGAATAATTCGCCCGGGAGGGAACGGGTCTCTCTCCTGCTCTCTCCCTCTCGTGCAAATTTAGTCCAGAAAAACGAGGCTAAAGCTGCGAAACGCCTCGTTTCCGACTCTAATCATGAGTGCACGAGAACTTGTAACAATATAAGCAGGAAAAGTGGGAGGCTGGCTGATGTCTCGGGGGAGTAGGGAAAAAACACACACACACACGCACACACACACACACACACACACACAGACACACCACTCCCTTTTCTTTGTCAAATAACACCAGGTAACAGTTGGAGAACAAACAACAAAGCACACGGGGACGCACGGCGGGGCGCATGCACTGCTGTCTGATAAAAGCTCAAGTTTGGAGGGAAAATGACCCGCGAGCCAGCGGTTTACCTTGTCTCCCCACTATCTCGGCCACATGTTCAGAGCTGGGCACTGGGACGCATTCTGTTATGTTGCAGCCTCGTCCTTTCGTCTCACTTGAGGAGCTCTCGTACAGGGCGCACAACTTGCTCTTGCCTTGCAGAATCGCCGTGTCCCCGCCGCCGACGCTGTTCGTGTGGTTGTGGTGGTTGTTGTTATTGTTGCTCCGGTCCTGTACTCCTGTTGTTGGGGCTCCGCCGCCGTCCTCGCCTTCCCCGAGCCCCAGCAGAGACAGCTGGCCCAGCGCGACCCTGAGGGCACGGGAGTCGTCTTCCTCCTCGTCGGGCGGCACAAGGAGACCCTCGCTTCCGAAGCCGGAGCCGGCCAGATCCCTGCCGTAGCCCCCATTTTTCTCCATGATCCCTGCTAGAACCAGCAGGCTAGGCATGGCTAACAAAAGAGTGTGTGAGACAAAGACAGGGGAAAGAGACTGGAGAAACAGCACCCGTGCCGCCTCCTCCTCGCCCCCTCCTCCTCTCGATTCCCCCCTTTGCGCTAGCCCCTCCCATAGACCGGCCCCCTCTCTCTCTATCCGCCAGACTCTCGGTACAGTAGTCTCTCTCCGAGCTCCGGACAAACGGGACACAAGGCCGTCTGCACACAGATGGGGCTGGGCGATGCTTTGCTCCACCCAGTCTGGTTTACACAGCTTCCCCTCCTCGCCGAGACAAAACGAGCCGCCCTCCCGTTGTACCATTCAGTCTCAGGTTCACGAACATGTGGCAGCTCGCGTTCCACGCAGAAAGCAGAAAGAAAGAGACTCGGCTCCTCATTGCCTCACAACCCCGCACTGCAATCACATGAGCGGAAAGGTACGGCTCCGGAGCCGCAGTGTAGCCCGAGAGCCGCATTTTTGTTTGGCCACTTATGTAAGGACGGGCAGCCGGGATGTAAACAGTTGCGTATTAAAAGGTGCGGGCACAGTGCGCACATGGCGCTCAACGGATGATGTCAACTTTATGATGAGGAGGTTTTAGAAAAAAGCGGCGGCATCTGAGATGAATTTAAGGAGTTGGTGGCATTTTTCTTTTCTTTTTGGGGGGGAGGGGGTCCGCCCACCTCGGTGTAGCCGTGCTTTGCGGCAGGTCACCGCGCTGTTGTCTCCGGCGCCGTTGCGCATGAGGATGTTATGTAGGCTATATAGGAGGCGTGGGGGGGGGGCGTCTGTTGGGGGGTGAGGAGAGGGAGTTGTCAGACAGGCGTTGCAGACCCTATGCAGTGGGGGGAACATGAGAACAGCATTTCCCCTTGTGTTGTTTTTAAAGCACGGAGCCGCCGCGAACAAAGAACCGCGCCGACTCCCCAAGATGTCCTCGACTGAAGCCACGCCGACGGCTCGCTTGTAGCTCGGCGCAGCACAAAGATCCCAACTGCAGCGATAGGAAATCAAATCATTATCCTGAAACTGAAATCACAGCCCACGTGATCGGTTTCCTCCCTCCTTTGTGAAGGTTTCATGTTTCACTCAAGGTTCAGCAAAGTACCTGCAACTTCAGTTAATTCGATTGAGGCTGAAAGCAGATTTTTTTTTTTACAGATATCCACAGTAAACAAGCCAATGAGATGAGTGGGAACCCGTTTAGATTTATAATTATTTTATTGCAAAGTTCTACGTTGCTGTTTAAGTTGTGTCAGTTGTTGGTGTCTGAATCGCGGTACAGTGCTGAGCAGCAACTGATGTCCATGTTTTCAGCTTCCTCAGAGTGTCAGTCTAACTCAGGCTGTCCTTACCATCTGTGCATATATGGGCTGTACAGTGAGGATGTGTTGCGTAAGGCTACCTGAATGACAAAGCGAACTATGGGGATGTTTGCTCTTCTGCTTTATTTCCACTCCACAATAATTTATTTGTAATTCAGATCTTTGGCCTGTGGGTTCATGGCAAGTTCAGGTTCAGCACTTGAAAATACAAGAAACAGCTGATGGGTAAAATTCCAGTGAAGTCTGTTGATGTGTCTAATAGTTTTCCCACTGTGGAGATTATTCTGCATTTAACCCCAACCATTAATGTACTGTTTTCTTATTCTCCATCGTTCATGGTGTTTTCCCAGACTGCAACTGGGCTGCAGCTGTAATGAAATAAACAGTCTTAAGTGACAGGCTGAGCATGGCATGTGACTCTTCAGCATGAATATTTTTGCATCTCTAGTGAGAATGCCTTCTGCCTTTTAATAACACGTAGAACAGAGCAATAATATAATCACAAATATCCAAACAACAGGTCTGAGAATAGAAACAATATCGGTGTCGTGATAAGACTCTGTCACACTGATACGGCAGGTGTATTTACATGTGTAATCATAGTCTAGACGCGCTCTCTGGGTGCCAATCAGGAAGGGGTTTGTTCCCTAAGGACGTGTTGCAGATGAGAACTCACAGGACAACTCCTGGTATGAGGCCAGGATTAAAACATCCCCCACTCCAGCCAACGACGTGGTTAGAGAAAAGGGGAAAAAACAACAAAAAAACAGCACCAGCAGGAGGAGGAGAGCATGATGGCGTGATCTATGAAGGACCACAGTGTAGGCCCAGGGGGTCTGCTCCCAATCCCCACCCTTTGGAGAACGCTGAGGATTGGGTGAGAACGAGGCTGTGATGGAGAAAAGCACCCACACGAGGACCAGCCTTTCAATGAGCGTCCAGGAGGTCGTCTGGCTCCATTAAAAGGGGTCTGCTGGGAGTCCAGAGCCCCAATCAATAAAAAGCATGGATCTGGGATAGTGTTTCCCCCCCCCCAACATCCACACACCCATCTCTGCCTGAATGTGTGAGTCTGGGTGTTGCCCACTGGTGATGCTGTTGTATCACATAATCTTTATGACCCTAAACGAAATCTTCTCTGGCTCTGAATGGACCGCAGCAGGTCGAGATTTCATTCACATCTTTCAGCTGTAGGCTACAATTGTCATTTGTCCTTTTGTGCTTGCGTGTGTGTGTGTGCATTTGCTACAGGATACTTGTGAAACCCAGAGTGCTGAGGTCATGTTACTTGCACATAAAAAACTCAATGATTTTGACCATCTGTTCGTCACAGTAGTGCTGTTTCTCCTTTTTCCTTTTTTCCTCCCTGTGCTTAATGAAAGGCTGACTGGCATGTTTGGGGAGATGCTGTGGTTTTGTGTGCTGCACACCCATCTCTTTGTCCAAGAGCTCATGCAAATATTGCTTTCACCTATGGACAGTATCTGTCTCTCTCGGAGGACGAGCTTAAAAGGCTGTAAAGACATGTCCGAGAATCCCTAAAGGACATCCCTTTGACTTTCACGGCCAGATGTCCTTTTCAAGACTTTTCTGGTGCCCCGCTGTCACTTGAATGAGGCTTCTGCGAGCACAAAGGGACATGTTGGCTAAGCACCACGTGCTGATGCCACAGTGAACGGGCACTCTGGGATGATGTAAGACCTCATGCAAATGATACCACATCTTGTGTTCATAAGCCAACGAGAGCCCTGAAGACGATCAGCTGAATAAATAACATGCTAAATGTAGAGGCTACTCTTCCCTGCTTTATTCTTTTTTTGTAAGTTTTCTTTACGCGTCTGCTAATTTGTGTGTTTTTTTTGAGAGCAGGCAATGCTGCAGCAGGTCTGTACGTGTAGCATTGAAATACTGGTGAATACTTTGAAGATAATTACTGTAAAATTCCCTTATAGAGAAATAGTTTAAAACCTTTCAAAATTGACTAAACCGATTTACAGAGGCGACAGCTGCGACCTCAGAAATATCTGCGTTACTGCTGCAACACCACTTTGTACCAAAAGATGGCGCAGTGAGTCAGTTTAGACTTTTTTTTTAAACACAAACAGTCATAAAGAGCACATTATTTTTTTAACACCTGGGAAAAGAAAAAGCATGTTGATGAAATTGGGGCAGCTCAAAGGAAACGTCAACAATTAAACAGCAGCACGCAGACAGACTTCTGAAGGCACCTGCTACTAACACGCTGCCACCTGGTGGTGAGAAATAGAACATTTTGTAGAGGGTAACTACAAAAAGTAGCTTTGTGTTCATAAATATTGGTTTATTTAGTTTCTTTAATTTATTTAGAATAAAATAATATTATGACCCTCCCACTTAAAAAATGAGTCTGTGATGCATCTTTGGACGTTTGTGGTAATTTAGCTGTAAAATTGTGTGGTTGCTGCTCAGGACTTGAACTTGAAATCACTCTCATTTAAATTGGATCAAGTTAAAATGGAAGTTTTTATTTGTTCTTTTGTGCTACTTTTTATTTTTTGCAGTGCTCTGGGATTTATTCAGTGAGCAGTGTGACACACAAGTAGCCAACAAAATTATTATTGATTCATATGTCAGTTATTTTTATTACCAGTTAATCATTTAGCCTTCCACAGCTTCACTAAAAGTGTTTGTTTTGTCCAACAAATTGTCCAGAACCCAACGAGTGTTTCAGCCTTCCCGTGTACACAGCAGACTTTATTTCTATCTGCAATCACAAAAGTGCAAATCAATCACAAAAGTATTGTACAGTCATCTCACCTGCTGTGAAAAGCTTACATGCATAATGAAGCTGTTGACCGGCACACACATACACACCTCTGTCAACGAACACACTGGGGATGCTGTGATTGGGAGAGCTGGTGTCAGCTGGGAATATGAGTCAGGTTAGTATGACTTCATTTCTTTTTACGGGTATTAGGTCATCTCTCTGCCTCACTTTCCCCTATTTCCACCCCCTTCCCTCTTGCCTCTCCCCTCCCCCCGTCTGTGTGTCTAATCATATTGATGCTGTACAGCTAGTGACACGCCTAGTGATGAGTAAGGCTCACCTCACCGCTCGCTTCCCGTATGGCAGTGATCTCACAGAGCGCTTTGAACTCAGGAGCCCTGCTTGGCCTTCTTGTGATTCTTGGCATTAATGTCTCATTTTATTGAATGTATTGCAGACAGCTGGGTGATTTGGATATTGCTTTTACTGTTCACAATGAAAGATTGTACTTTTTAATCTGCAGAAGGGCAGAGTCACAAACTGGGTCAAATTTCATTAAAAATGATGATGGCTTGATACAAATAAAATGTCTCACGTCGGATGGCTCTCAAGTTGAAGCTTGAATGCACTTTAACATTTATTCAAGGGTAAAATGAAAAGTCTATGAATTGTAAAGGGATCTATTATGCATTTCCTTATTTTCTGTCGCATAGATACTGATATAAGGAGGATGCTCATATTCAGTTTTATTTATATAACACCAAATTATGACAATGGTTGCCTTCATATTGCAAGGTATGTAAGCCATGTTTCATATCTACAGTAATAGATATGAAGAATAGTTAAATGTGAGGATAAATCATCCCTGTGAGCCCAAAGCTCAGACTGCTCTACACACTCACTTTCAGATATTTTCTCCATTCTTTCATTTCAGGTCTCAGAGAGTGAATACCCCCGTCAGGCAGGTAGCTCAGGCGGTGAGCACAGAAGCCCAAATCACCTGATGTTTGCTTTATTTTTTTGAGAGTGGCAGCCAATCAGAAGAAAATGAGCTTAGAGGAAGCATGAAGGAAGCTGCAACACAGGATGAGACGAGTGACTGCATGAGTGGCACAGTACAAGAAAATAAAGGATCATACAAAGTAACTCACTGGCTTCCATCTTCTTAACTGCTGGTTTTTCTTACGGATCTTTGATAGTTAACAGAGGTGATCAAGCCTTTGTCATTAATCAAAGAAAAACTTGAACTTGAACAGAAGACATTTATGGATGTTTGATATGTGGCAGTTTTTTTTATGATCTCCTGTTGAGCAGTTTTTTAATGATCTTATTTTGGACGTATTTAATTATGGAGCAGTCTGATTATGGTGTGGTTAACGCTGTCATCTCGTCTGTCCCCGTGTGAACCTCCCGGTTGGGTGGGGCCTTTCTGTGTACAGTTTGCATGTCCGCCTTGTTGCTGCAGGAGTTTCCTTCCTCAGTCCAAAGACGTGCTTTGCAGGTTTGCTGATGAGTCTAACGTGGACGCGCAGGTGTGTGTTTTGTCTGCGATGGACTGATGACCTGCCCAGGATGCACCCCACCTTTTGCCCCCCCCCACCTGAATTCTTGTTAATCTTATTAATAAAAGTGTCGTAACTCTTCCATTTAATACTTCCATTTAACCTAACAAGTACTTTTAAACTGGAAATTGTTGAATATTTTATTAATAAAAATGATTTTCAGTGCTTTCTGGATTCAACTATATTATTTATAAATAATTTATTTGAATTAATATAACTAATATGCCACCCATAAGGTACAGCATTAAGACCAGAGGAGTCTACATCACAGTGTCACGATGCGTTCGAGTGACCCAGAGTCCTATTCCATCATTTATGAACGTTACAGATGTAAACAAACCATTTACAGCTCAGTAACATAGGTCATGTAAAATTCATGCTCAGCCATTACATAATGATAAGCAAACCCACCAAGAGCTCTGTAGAATATCTTTCGGCAGTACACTCGAGTTGTTTTTAATTTGTGTTTTTTTGTTTGTATTTAGAACAAGTTTGGGATCGCAGGGAATTAAACTGACTGCAACATTCAACTGGGCCATCTGTACAGCTTGATGATGGCAGTCGTGCTGCTATAGTTGCCTTGAGGAAGGCTTGTATGATGCTCCCTGGATGCCACTTTAATTAAATTATCAATTCATGGAAAGCCCGGCACAGGTCAGTGTATCAATCACTAGCAAAGTGGGGTCCATGGAGCTGGGGGGTCCCTGAGGGCTCTCCGGGGGTCCCAAGTGAAATGAAAACCACAGTTATTTAATTCATTAAAAGTGTATTGCTAACCGCTGTAGTAACAGGTGTATGAAGTGTGATGTGAAGTAATTTTACCTGAGCATCAGCTTCAGTCCAAAACAAGCTTCAGTGGGATCCTGTGTGGAAAAAGAATCGGGGCCATTTCAAGTTTTGAAAAAAAAAAGAGATTTTGAGGTATTAAAGATTTGTTTTGCCATCTAATATTTTACTTTAAACTTACAGCAACGTAATCTTGGCTTTTTGGGTCTAAACAGGCCTAATATGATGCCTGACAGTAAAAATGTGAACGACACAAAAAAGTAACATGTTCAGATACACAGCAGCAAAGTGATTACTTTAAAGTGTACGTTTATTTGAAAACCACTGGGTTAACTTGTTTTTTCACTGGCACTCCAACCATCTGGCCTCTTGCAGTAAATTGAGTTTACATCACTCTCATATCACAGCATAACTACAGTACAAGCACTTTCTATTTTGCTTGTGTCACTGTTGGAGATGAATTCAGAAATTAAGGCAGCACTTAAACACAAACATAAAGCACAACATCCTGTAGACTCTCATTAATCTTTAAAACCTGAACTCAGTGGTGCTATCATCAGCTGTTCAGCAGGAGGAGAAGAAAAAAGCCATCCGTGCTCTGGGAGCGATGTTTGCATGGGCTATTCCAGGAACAAGAAACGTGACTCGAGTAAAAGTCATGTCCTCATTTAAATACTAGCATACACATCATTTCAAAATGTACTTAAAGTACTTAAAATAAAACCATGTATATCACTTTGTTGTTGCAGCTTGACTGTTTTAATCACATACAACGCTCGGTAGCTTTGTCTACAATAACCCAGCATCATGTATTAGCAGAATCATAGTTTAAAATCATTAAAATACATGGCAGGGAGTACACAGTGCAAGGAATTCATCCAAAATATATTGGATTAGAGGAGGATAGCAGCATAATATACAGAAACAGAGTAGCCATGCTCTCAGCACTACTCTGCTCTAGTTACCTTAGTGGGGGGCACCATGAGGGGGCTGTGCCACCCCTCATGCCGGCCCTCTGGACACACCCCTGTTCCGTACCCCTAGTATTAGTCACCCCATACACACATTTGGTTTATATTCTCCAAACATTCCTTGCTCAACTGAAGCCCTCACCAGCTAAAAATACTGTCACTACCGAAGCGTTAATCATGGTCGCCAGGTGGCGCCTGCAGGCTGCATTGTAATTAGCGGAGATTGGCAGCCTAATCAAGTGTGTGGATCTGCAGGTGGCTGCTGGCCCGGGTCGACTCGACTCGACTCGGAGCTCCGCGGCTCTCCGATTTGTTCAAAGGAAACGCGTCCCAGCGGATGATATCGCGATTAACTGGGACTGGCGACATTTGGAAAGGTCACCCGTGAGCGCAGAGACAGGAGACGCGTTTTAAAGCGCTGCAGAAGAAAAGGCAGAAGAAGACGAAGGTAGGACGGAGAGCTGAATGTGTTTCAGCTGGAAGATGAAATGCATTTATTCTGCTTCTTATAGTTTCTAACAGGGAGCAGGCAGAGAGTTCAATCAGTGCATGAACTCCGTGACCCATGCTGACAGTTTCCATTCAGTGTGTCAGCCAGTGGATGGCGTCGATGTGCTGTGCTTGTGAATGACTTCAGTGGAAGGCTGTGGGGTTCTATTTATGTCATTGTACTAAGTGGTAGTAGGGGGCGCCAGAGAGGCACAGAGTGAGAGCGTCCTCATAACTCGTGACGAAAGCATGCATGTACACCGAGTGAGCGCTTTGTTAGAAACCACATTAGAATCAGCCAATCACGCGGCAGCAGAGCGGTGCGCGACACCCGCTTCGCCCAATGATGACATCATACTCCAGAAAATAGGAATAAATGTGAGGTTTGTGTCAGCTGTCCTGGTTTGAGTTTTCCTGAACCTGTTGATCACCCGGGACTTCCGGAAAATCTGCACTCATACTGATGCTCAGAAAACAGAAGCCACACAGGTTTACCGGTAACCGAAGTCAATATCGATTGTTCAGTTTTGTTATTTGTTTCTCGACGTGAACCGGGGAAATCCCAAAGAAATCCACGCTGTGAAATCAGTCAGAATCAGAATACTTTATTAATCACGGTGTGTGGGTGAGGTGGAGGGATAAATGAAAATATCAATATGATGTAAAATATGAAGCTAGAAAAATGTAAGCAACATATATGAAAATACGTTTAAAAAGGGCCACATTCAAGGTACAGTAAGTTAAAATAAATACTCCAAAGTTTAATGATACTACAGACAATAAACACAAGATATGGCGAGTCTAAACAGTCCCGATGTCATAGTGGGTAGTTGTAACGTTTGATGGCTCCTGGCAGGAATGAGTTCCTGTGCCATTCTCTGCATCAGGATGAACACAGAGTACTTGTAAGCCTCCGGTGTCTGCACATGGAAACGGTGCCAATAGAGCTGTAATTCTCTTAATGTCCACAAACAGCTGAAGACTGTTCTGGTTGTACTATGTATTACAGTTACCCACCACAGCCCCGTGCTCCTTGCTTCTGATACGTAACACTGCTGCAGAGTTCAGGAGACTGCTGAAGATGTAGCTGAAGTCTGCAATGTAGAGGCTGAAGAGGAAGGGGGGGATGAAGACCTCAGTCAACTCCAACTCAGGGTCGGCAGGTGAACTGGTCCAGGATGAGGCTCTGCAGGGTCTTCATGATGTGTGATATTGTGTTTGGGCCGATTCCTGATTTTTAAAAAGACGGCTTGTCAGAGACAAATATCAACTCTATTTTAGAAGCAGCTCATTGCACAGTCTGTTTGGAGAGAGTTTAATCCAGGACATTTTGTTACAGCTATAATTTACAGATTTTTCCTGAATGACTCACACAGGCAGTCGCAAAGAGGCTATTTTGAAAAGCAGACAGCTAAAAAGATATATTGTGTTTGTGAGAGCGAGTGTGTGTGCGCGGACTTGTTTTTGTGGCTGTGCAGCACAGGGAGTGTGTTGCAGCTTTCTTGAGAATCATTCCTCCGTGAAATTAAATAGAAACTTGTTCAGTCATCTTTGTGAGAGCCAGTTTAAGTCTTAGACCGTGAGAGAGATTACATATTGTAAAACTGACAACTTTTTGTCCAGCTCTCGTTTTTCCACATCCATTCAAACACCTGTTTGAGGCTTAACGCTTCATTTTAGGGTTATATTTGAGGTTGGGATAAGCGTTTGGAAGCTAAATGAGATGGTGAAACCTTGAGTCGAGAGGCAGTCCAACAAGCCCGGCTGTATTTTAAACGAGTCCTTCTTTCTACACAGAGTGGAGCAGGCTGGACTCATTGTAGGAGAAACACTGGTAACAGAGAACAAATTCAGGATAAAATGCTGAAAACACTGTTGTGGAAACACTTCTGTGCACATTTCATGATGAATATACAGAGCGACAAGAAGGCAGTGTATATTGAAAACAGCTCTTTCATTTGTCTGACTGAATTTGAATCTGTTTTCAGTGAACATACAGATGCTTTTTCTGCTGCATCATGAACGTGCACTTTTTTCATTGAAACCATGTTACAATGGGATCTTTCGTGGCAGGAGGATGGAGGGGATCATGGCCCTCGTAGTTTACTGTACATGCAGGCATGTGATTATTTAAGTACGTCTGATTACGTTTACATCAGCTTAACTAAAAGAACGATTTATGTGTTCTACGTTGTTAAAAGTGTAGAACATAAAATTAATGAAATGATGGTACATCTGTACTGTAAGAACAGTGAAGTATGGGACTAATTCTGCTGGTAACAGGAGACACTGTTGTAAAGCTGTTGGTGGAAACACATGTGACTCCATAGCAAGATTTTCTGTTGTTGTTGTTCCCACGGTGACAGAAATGTCCATTGTAGACATCAGGTTGTTAAGTCTGCAGTAGTTGAGGATTATTCAGCCTCCAAGCGACTTGTGTGTCATCTGCAGTTTCCCCGGTGGAGTTTTACTTCCTCATGTTGCTGATTGAAATAATGAGTCAAGCTTTTGATCTTCCTGGTGGTTTCTATCTGTTTAGAATACTCCCTCATCAGAGATGGCGCATCGTGTTTCCCGTCTCGGCAATATTTTTTTCACATCTCCAGCACACTGTGAAAAATCACGAGGCGAATTTACATAAGACTGAAGGCTTTCAGATAATTTGCACGCTAAGCAAAACAGAGGCTCATAAAGAAACAACTGTTTGACATGACGCTGATGTTGCACTGTAGTTGTAAACAAAATGTCAAACTAACGTTCAGCTTTGCCTTAAAAGATTTGAAAAAATGAATTTAGATAAATATTATTCTATTTCCAGGCTCGTCTACGCTGGATAGAAACATTAGGCACCAGTCTTCTGTTAATGATTCAGGCAAAAATAGGAAGATGAACAATGATCTCTTAAGCAGCAGAGATGACGTCAGACTGTATGTAAAAGATGGACACGATGATGTGACATGCTGGTCCTTAAAGCACTGAGTGAGAATTTGTCTTCGTTTTCTTTTTAATGTGTCCAAATGTGGTTTGACCACATTTAAAAACAAATGTAGCGTCATCAGCCGAGTCAGCAAGCTCAGTTACTGAGGTGCATCCTAGACTGTGTGGGTGCGTATAGTTGCCAATTAGCCTTAACGGGCTAATAAATGCTAGAATTTTACAAGCACAGGTGCTTTGTACAATTTTCAAGTATTTCAATCAAAATGCTGTAAAATGTAGCAAACATGTCCCTGAAAATGCAAACTTTCAGCTTCAAAATGATGTAACCAGGTTATGAAAATGAAGCGTACAGTCAAGGATATTTTCTGGGTGAGGGATTTTTGGCTAAAAAAACAAACAATATAAAATATGTGTGGTTATTTTTCATTATCTTAAACGTGCACAATCCAAGACGTGCTCCACAGGTAGTGCGATTAAAAAAACCCCAGGAAGCATTAGTGTGTACTGCTGTGCATGTTTTATGCGTTCCTCAGTTGGAGGAACAGGAATGAAAATGATCTAGTAGCTTTCCTTTCGTTCCCATGCCAGATTTTCTCTGGTTCAAATTCTTCTTCATTGCTGCTCTTTTCTCCTAGCAGAGCAGTAAGTCAGTAGCTCAGGATGGGGAAATATAATGTCAGGATTGCACAATGGGACGGCATGCCTTGTGGGTTTCTTTCTGTCTTTGTGTGTGCGCCTGCATGGAATGCGGTGAGGGTAGAAAAGGAGAGCGCGAGTGAGTAAAGTCTGGGGGGGAAAGCTGACTGATAACATATTGTTCTGTACTTGTTTTGGCTGCTGAGTTGCATCCCGGTCTGTCATGCTAGCTCTTGTTTTTGGACTTGATGAATGCATCTGGGAATCAAACTGTGCACCAGTCAGCGGCTGAGGGGATGAAGGCTTAAATGCTTTGGGTGTGCTTTACTGGGTGTAAACATGATGGTTTGTCCAAACCACATTTATAAAAGAATAGTGTCATCTGTTTGTATTACATAGACTGTATATGTAAGATGGAGGCACTTAATTACTGTGACATAACTGAAATAGATAAAAAGCTAAAATTACCAGAGATGGGGCTCAGACTTCAGGGTGGTCTGTGAGTACAATTAACTGCTAAGTGAGTCATGTATTTTTTTTCTTCATACATTAAAAATTCTCCTAAATGTCCTGACACCACATTTACTTAAGAAATTAACTCATAGCCCCATAAATAAGATATTTAACAATGTCCGCTGTACCATTAATGAGTTTTGAGGCTTGTTCACACACACACGGGGTTAAATCTGATCCAGTGCTGGTACCTGCACATGTGCAAAGGAGCACATTACAGTTATTTTTGACTTGCTCATAGACGCTGAAAAGAAGTTGATGAAATTGCTACATGTGAACTTTCACTTAGAAAACATTAGGTTTGTTTTCAAGTATTAACAAGCTGAGAATTTTGTAAGATTTTGAAATTGTAAGTGCTTATCAGTCACCCATCTCCAGATTTGTTCTGGTATGGTGAAAAGAAATTCCAGTTAGGACCTTTTTCTGCTTCGGGGTGCTTTGCTGTCATCATGTTTCCATGTGATGGCATTTTAAATGAGAAATGCTATTATTGTTTGTGCCCTTGAGAAAAGAGTCTTACTGAAAAGCTATCTGGGCTGCCAACCATGCATTCCTATCTTTGTGTGACTTCCATGGAAACATGAGAGCTGAAAAACTTGAAATGTGGACATGATGATGATGATGATGAAGAGAAAGAGAAAGAAAAAGGGTTAAAGGAAAGAAGGGCTAAAAATGTGAGCTGTTTGTAGCAGGGACGTGTGACTCAGACTCTGACGGCTGCTTTCCACTGGAAGGCCGCGCTGTAGCCGGGATACTCCCTTAGCTACTGGACCTGCCCCATGCCCAAAAACAGAGGTGCTGTCTTGCCCCCGTCTAACCACATGCGCATACACAGACGCACACATGAATGGACAAACGTTTATTTCCATGGTGAGAAGATGTGTGCACCCACAGAGACACACAGAAAATATCAGAGCTTGATTGGACCTGTGGTACCATTAACTCCACCCCGCCGAAACAAATATAAGTCCAGATGAGCTCCGGATTGAGTGTCAGACTTTTAGCTTGTCAAGATGCCTTTTGGGAATTATTCTCTTATCATCTGGGGTTATAATATGAGAATTCCCTGGACGTTTTCCTCCTTTAATCCTTTGGATAACCTTGCTGAAAGGCTATTTTTCTGCCATGGGTAAAACGAGAACTGTGGACAAAGGTGATGAATCATATGCATGTACTCTGGATTAGTTTCATTGCCTGTGTTTATGGTGCGTTACAAGGGCTCAAGGTCACCTCTGCGTCGTTCTGCAGCAGGATTTCTTGATGGAACTGGAATTCTTCATTCATGTCTTTGGCCTTTCAGCTTGAAAGAATGTGTTCTTCAAATCAGCAGGGAGGAGCAGGGTGTAATCCGCACATTCACACACTTTCACCCACCTGGGAGCTGCTCGGTATCATCAGTGTCGCAGCGTTTTATTGACAGACCACTTGCACCAACTGCTGAGGTCAGTGTGTCTGCGAGGGCTCAGTGTGAGGGGAAAAGAGAAAGGAAAAGATAGGGCCAGTGCAGAGCGAGATAAAGCTCAGCAGCTGCTTTCTGCATGCACACACACACAGTCTGTCCTAGCCTGACTCCTCCTTGCTACCCCACCCTCTTCTCTCTTGTGCTCCCGCCCCGTCTCCCTCTTCAGCGGTAGGTACATGTGCAGTGAGCTTCGGCTACGAAAGCAGTCCAGGGCACGAGCCAAAGGAGCACACACCCACCAGCAGACAGCATTCTTCAACAGATCTGGGACTGCGATCATCTGAGGCACTGAAACCAGCAGATAAACTTCCAGAAAGATCCTGTGCTCGCACTTTTACACCCTTCAGCAGGCTGCAGTCAAAAGGCTCTCACACAGCTAAGGTAAGCTTCAGAGAGTTTCCTCATGTTTGTCTCCTGTGAGGCTTTTTCTTTATGTCTCACTGACACTGCTGCTGTCTGTGCTTCTAGTATACTTGTCATTTTGAGCTGGTTAAACTCGTTCAGTCAGCTGAAAGCTGCTTTCATTTTCCTTTTCTGAGGCATAACTTTGTCAAAGTTGTAGCTCGTTTCAGTGGCTGAAGAGCTGAACATCAGACAGCACCTGTTAATGCTCAGGAGCTGCTTTTGGAAGCTGAAATGATGCTTCATTTATTCAAAGTCAGTCCAGAGAGAGTACTCGTAAGTGTGTGCTCCTGTGGGCGTGTGCATGCATCCCACCCACGTGCATGTTCTCGCGTGCACTTTTGGTAATGAGCGAGAGGGGATGGATGGAAGAGTTTGGTGTGTCCACCCACTCCAATCTGGAGAGCCCATTCCCGCCATTTGGTGGGACAGGCTTGTTAGGCTGTGAGTGGAGCAACTGCTGACAAGTAGAGTAGTTTTCAGTCTCACCTGTTTGGCCACAGTTACTGATAACAGTGCTGATAAGTCTCGTTGAGAAGTTTCGTCAAAGCCTCATAATTTGATTTGTAGAGCTTCTCCCTTTGCGTGTTTCGTTTGTAAAATTCTCTTATATATGTATGTATTTATTTGTGTGTGGGTGTGGCTTGCTTCCATGCATTTTTATTTTAATTCATTTTGTATACTTTTCCAGTGAACTGTAAGCTCTGAAGCTTTTAAGGTTTCGATGTAACACTCCTCATATTAGGATGGATACTTGTCCATATCAGGGCATCCTGCAGCAATCGTTTAGATTATGAGTCAACACTTTGGAATTATATTGAGCGCTGTTGCTAGTGGCTGTGGGCAAAATGATCACCACTGAACATTCTGATCTCTAAACAAATAAAAGCATTTTTTACCAGAGTCTCTGTGGATGGCAGAGCAGCATGGTAATGCCTTGTTTTAGTGTCCCTGGTTACAACTGCATATTTTCACTGTAATTATGAGAGTGTTTACAGCCTTGCAAAAGGTATGTGGGTTGGTCTTTGTGGGAAATGTGTTGAGCAAGCTGCGTAAAGTGGTTTAACAGCACCTACAGCAGTTTAATGTAGCTGAAGCAGAGCGGACGGTGAGGTTATCACAGTGGGTTAGTTTGTTTTGGAAATATCGACATGAATGTAAAAGGGAGCAGGAAACAAGTGAAAAGGTAGCTGTGATAAGTTCAGCATTATCTTTTTTAGCATATGCTTCCCAAAAAAATCAAAACGAGTTAATAAAACAAATCTGTGAGCAGACGGAGGACTGGAGGCGGACAGATAAGAATCACTGTGGTGCAAGACTGGAGCCTTTCTTCGCTTTCACCTCAGTTAAAGTTTAACTTGTGATTCAGCCATTAAATCAGTGCAGTGTGTTTCTGTGGAAGGCAACCTTGATACTCTTCTCATTAAGTCTTCCTCCTCTCCCACAGCCAGTGACTCACCCCATCTGCGTCTCTTGCTGAGCCATTATTACCATGGAAACCCCGAGCCAAAAACGCACCAGCCGCAGCGCCGTTTCTCCGGCCCGCATCACCAGGCTGCAGGAGAAGGAGGAGCTGTCCAACCTCAACGACCGGCTGGCCGTGTACATCGACAAGGTGCGCTCCTTGGAGTCGGAGAACGCCGGGCTGCGGTTGCGCATCAGCGAGTCTGAGTCCTCGGTCACCCGTGATCTGTCGGGCATCAAGACGGCCTATGAGACGGAGCTGGCGGATGCCCGCAAGACTCTCGACCAGGTGGCCAAGGAGCGAGCACGCCTGCAGCTGGAGCTCAGCAAGATCAAGGAGGAGCACAAAGAGCTCAAAGCCAGGTAAGAAGAGCAAATGGGCGTGGACTTTCTTCCTAATAGCCAGGAGGGGGCGACTGCCCTGGTTTCAAGAATTGGTCCAGTTGTATAGAAGTCTATGAGAACATGCCCTCACTTTTTTCCCTGTTGTTTATGTTCCCAGTCGCTGATTTTAAGTCCTATTTGATACAGCATCACGCTTGTTGTGGGAATAAATGCCTACTTTGTTACTAACATCTGAGCATGCAGAGTCCTTGTTAGTCAGATCCAAGAAGGACCAAAAATAAATGCTAAAATGCAACCTTCAAAACAAATGTTCAAAAACCAGCTGGTCGGGATAGCTACACCCATTTATCAGACAGTTGCTATTGTACTGACATCACATTGTGGATGTAAACTACACTGTAACTGATTTCATGTGTAAATAAGTTAACATATCAGAAGCACACACTGATGATTTTGTGCATGTGTCATTTCTCTTCAGAGGACAGATGAAAACAAACACTGATGCAGTTTTGCTTCAGAGTCAGGGGAACCACTGGGAATGATCCATAAATCTTTCAAGCAGCAGCACACTGATGATGTAACGTTTATCTGCCGTTGTGTGGGATCTGTGTGGGGGAATTCCCTGACTTTCTGCCAAGTGATTCCACAGTAACTTTGATATGTTCTCGTATTCCTCCTGCTGCATAAGAATGATGCTTTTCAGATTATAGGTCAGCAATTTTTACTTTGTGGCGCTGTAAAAAACGATGAATCAGATTGTTATATGGGGACGCGTTAAGGATTCCCTGGCGTTGTTACTGCTGAGCGTCAGCCAGCGCAGGTTTGTCTTCTTTTAAAATATGTCTTCAAACCCTGTCGGTGTGTCTCGTAGCAGCTGGTTAAACTACAGTGAATGTGATGTGAACGTGTGGATGCAGCTGCTGTGATTTTACCTTTTGTGCTGCAATACTTTGAATTCACACCCTGTGTTGCATGAACAGCTGAGGAGGTGCAACACCCTGTCGTCTGTGGAATGCGGTGTGAGATGTGCAGCCAGATCCAACATCAGGGTTGTAAATGTCATTCCTGAGTTTGTCAGTTTTCAGGTGCAGTCATGTCACTTCAGTCCCCGTTGAAGGAAAGGACACACCTCCAGGCAAACAGGCTGAACACAGCCTGCTCTGCTGAGCTGGAATCACTGTCCCCGTGACAGAATGTCGACTCACAGCTTTACACACGGCGAGATTACTTTGCACAGGTGCATAAAGACTTTAGAGTTTTGGCATTTGTGAATTGAGTTCGTACTGAAGCATGAAATTGAATGAAAATGCAGTCTAATTTTACTGTTTTTGTTTTGTTTTGTTAAATTCTGTTGCGTGGTGGAAGTGAAGAACACGCATGTCTGTCATTCATCCTTTATTTGAAACTTTCAAAGCACAGGAGGAATGGTGGACAATGAACCAAACCACTGTGAGGCACATGAGAGGGAGTCATTATTTCAAAACTTACACAACTCTGTACTAAAATGAAGAGTTTTCTGTACATATTGGTATATTATTTAGCATTGTGTCATATTTACAATGATGCATTGAGCAAACGGTATCCATGGCTGCTTGTTCCCAGATACTAATCAAGCTAGGCTACAGCATTCGTCACTACATCTAAATGAGGTTAGGAAGCGGAATGGAAACGGTTCCATTACAGTAGGTGGTTGACGCTGCATTCATTATTTGAAAACAACATTTAGAGGAAACCCTGTGTGTAGCTTGGCATGCAGGCTGGTGTTATTGGAGGAGTGTTGGAGCCGAGGCCACATTATCAAGCAGCTCTAACAGCTTCAGCTAGCTGAGGAGCTATTAGGATTGTGAGCAGATTTTTCCCCCTGTAAGTCGCCCGAGTCCACAAAATTTCCGACTCGGTGCCTTACTGAATGTCTGCGCGTCTTCAGATGTTGGGGGAGTCTGTCGGCAGATCAGACTCGGCCAGCAGTGCTGCCCAGGAATGTGTTGGCAGCAAAGTTCATGTTAGAGAAAGAGAAAATGCAAAATACCGACTCGCTGCACTCTAATTCTTTACAGTCAGCACTTTGTTTCCTGATTGTTCCTCAAACCAAAATCATTTTTTCAGGAATAAAATAGGTGTGTGTGTGTGTGTGTGTGTGTGTGTGTGTGTGTGTGTGTGTGTGTGTGTGTGTGTGTGTGTGTGTGTGTGTGTGTGTGTGTGTGTGTGAGTCCACAAATTTAATGACTCTTTGATCTGATTAGTTGCTAATTGCTTCCTTTTCAAAGACTTGACGTTTTATTGCATCTGAACCAGAGATGTAATCAGATTACTTTTTCAAGTAACGAGTAAAGTAAGGGATTACTATTGGGAAAAAAAAAAAGGTAATTGGATTACTGTTACTTTCCTGTAAGCACGCTGCGTTACTGTGTTACTAAAGCCGTGGGTTTTGTTTGTTTTTTTTTGCGAGAGTGTCTCATGACAGTGACGTAAGCGAGTGCGACGTTCGTGGCAACAGCTGTGTGCAGATCAACAATGGATCATATATCGAGTGCGGGAGAGTGTATGAGCGTGCAACGTTTAAAGCGTGGAAGTACTGACCTTACTTTGAGTTTGAGTCCATAAAAAGTGACAAAAACATTAGCGTCAAAAGTAACTAATTACTTTTGAAAATAAGTAATCAGAAAAGTAACGGGATTGCTTTTTCAGGGAAGTAATTAGTTACTGATTACTTTTTCCAAGTAACTTGACCAACACTGATCTGAACTATGAAACAGTGTGACTGTGGGTGTGGCCTGAGCTGCCGGCTCACTGCAAAGAGAAACAAGAACAAGGCTGAAAGTTTCCTCCACACCATGCGTGACTGGTGTCCTTGAGTCTAGTAGAATATCTACATCAATGATTTTCTGATGTGTGTCTCCCTTTTTTCCCTTATTTTTATTTGATGTATGTTTGTAGAAATATGTCTACAAATGCAAGTTTTTCTGAATCCAGTTCCATATAAACTCCCAAAGTTTGGGAGCACATCAGGTCTCGGCTGGGTCCTGTTGAAACGTTTCACACAAGTCCCTTCTTAAGTTTTTAAAAAATCCTGCTAAAAGGAAAAATAAGCACACAAATCAATCGGCTAACCTCCACAGCAGCGGTAATATAAGATCCATAACTCTGCGAGAAATGCGTCTTTAGTGTGGCTTACCTTTCTTTGAGTGGTCCTAAGCTCATCAGCTTAATACATATTGCATTCAGCAGTCTTTGCCTTATCACGGTGCTTCTTGCCTGCAGGAGCAACCACGGCTCCCACAGCAGTTTTACTTTCCTAAGGAGGCAGATTCTTTTGATGCATGTGTGCTGGAGTCACTCAGTCCGGCTTGAGCTGCCTTTATCTGCTAGACTTTAAGTGGCGTGTTTGCTGTTTGGTTTCCATGGTGCTGTGGGAGCCTTGGCTCGGCTGTGTGACGGGGTTGTGACTCAGAGCCTTTTTTCAAGGCCTCTGGAATGGGCTGAGTGGACTCTCTGTGACGGGAAGTCGGCTTTATTAATACACACCGACGGGCTGCTGTGACGCTGCTGGGCTGAGCGTCAGGCGGCGACAGCAGCAGCAGAACGAACATGCGGCTGTTAAGTCTCACAATGTGTTGACTTTTCGCTGGTGTCCTTGCTTGTTGCTGCCAAACATGACACAGCAACAGGTGGAGCCTTCAGTGCAGTTCGGCTGACAGGACACGCCTGTTCAGCCCAAAGGCAGACACACACACGCCTTTGTATGCAGAACAACCGCAGGGGACACATGCTTTCATCCCCTGAAGCGAAGCAACAAGGGGTCAGAACGACAACCTCTCTCATATATAATTTAAAATTGTGGTGAAAAGCAGGTGTGAGGGAAATTTTAACACAGGTCTAAACTTAAAGCCTGGAGCCACTTGAAATGGCTCAGGTTTGAAAACCAGGCAAAGCTACACTAAAGAGGAGACACGTTACTGTCAAGGTCTTTTTCATTGAATACTTGGAGCACTGCGCCTGCGTTGTCTCACGTAGAGTCTAAAGTCTAGCTGTTTGTATGAGGGTGTTATTGCAGGGTCATTTTTAATCCTTAACCAGGCTGATAAAGGAATTATTGGTCATCATATTACGTTTTATTTTAGCTTTGTGCTGCTATGCAAACTACACTAATCTAAGCATTTATATAATAAGCTCTTTATTTATAGACGACCTCTCAAAATCCACAGTACAAAGTGTTTCACTGGGGCAACAAAATACAGTCATCGACCCTGAGGTTAGATATCTACGATTATCCCCTTGAACTTCGATTATCCATTAAAAGATTGCTTCAGAATGCCATTCAAGTGGAAACTGACAAGACAAACACTGGAATTGTGTTTTAACACTGAACAGCAGAAGGCTCTGAGTTAAGTTGAAGCGTCAGGTCTTTGGTCTGCTGCAGGAAAACACAAAGAGGGAATTTTGTACTGTGGATTTAAACTTAAGTGAATGAAACCTCATATAAAGCTCATATTTACTAATGATTACTCACCACAATACGAAGGCTCTTCTCCTGTATTGCTGTAAGAGCAGGAGAAGTTATTACAGCCAACAAAACCGTTTTTCAGTGTTTATATGGAAACAACTTTAAATACTGTCAACTGTAATGATGTAAGGTTTATATTCACCCATCGGCCACGACACTAAAGAAACACCACCTAATATTGTCCCAACATAATAGCATTAACACAGGATCTCTGGGCATGTCCTTTGGTTTTAGTGTGGAGTGAAATGGAAATGAAAAGTAAATCCAAGTGTGGAGGAAAGAAATTAAACTAGAAAAAATAATAAATAAATGCACTGACTCTGCATGCACAGGCTTGAGTGTTGTGATTGTAGCTGTAGCATTATGCCAGCATAACCAGCAGCCATTTTTAACAGACGTTTTAAAACACTCAACTTTGAGCTGCTCAGACACCAGTGCAGCATTTGAAAGTAAATAGCTAAGTCCTTTTTCAGGATCAGACACAAAGCAGGGATTTTCCATGGAGGAGTTTGCCCCACCTGTCTGAACGATGTGCGTGAAGGTGTGGCAGACACTGAAGCGCTCAGACTTCTTTTTTTCTTCTGCAGTCTGTTGAAACGGTACAAAAATCAATTAAATATACTGTAGCAGACGTGGCTGAGCACGTCTAGGAGCAGCTGCAGACTGAAAGGCAGTACAATACAAAGATGCAGCAGATGCACTAACACTGCATTCATGGACTGATGTGCAATGTTGAGCGCAACTATGACAGAACGGCTATCAGACTGCACTGCAGGAAATGCACTTATCACATCACACATCCCATTTCCTCAACTGTGAATACTTTCTTTTACAATTTGCCTACTGTATTATGAACTATGACTTGCGCATGTTTCAGACATTTGTTATGTTTATGGTCAGTTTTAGGCGTTTGTTTATTTTCTGATAAACTAAATTTCCTTGTTACGCTTCATTTAGATTCAAAGCTGTATTTACTGCAGTCCGGCGCTGTTGTTTCCCCCTGTGCAACATGTCACATAGCTGCACAGTACATGCCAGCACCCTGAGCAACAACAGTGTGATAAACAGAAGCTTTTCAATATCTGACCAAACTCTCTCCTGTGAGGAGAAAACGAGAAGTGAAAGGGGGAGCCCGCTCAAGTATCGGACGTCATAGGAAGCCGTCTAATATTAGTCACAGCTTGAGTTCGCGTGAGTAAAGTTTCTATATTTATCTCGGGGTAAATTCTAAACCTGTCGCTAAGGTAACGTGTTATACATCTGCTCTATTAATGGGTGATGATGTGTAACAGGAGGATCCATTCAAGCTGCTCCTGTCAGCTTTGTTGAGATAAAATGTTTGCTGGAAAAGTTCCTTCCTAAAATGGAAAAGAGCATCTGTTCCAGATCATTCAGCCTTTCAGGGCCTTTAATTTCTTTAGCTGTCTGCTTGAAACACCATCATTAAACTATTGGTTTGCTGAATGAGCAGGAGCCTGTCAGGAGGCTCGTGCGGTGGAAGATGTATTTTTTTATTTGATTCTAAGAATTAAATGTGGAGAATAAGTTTTATTTTGATTTTATAGTCAAACCTAATAAAAAAAAATCATCATTAAATCATATTTTTCATTAACAAGTAGAGAATGAAGCCAGTCGGTGATGTGTTGAACACAGCAGTTTTCCTTTCTCAACATTTTTGACTTTATTCTCAAAATAAAAATTAAGAAAAATGACAAATCCTTTCAAAAATACAGAAAGTTCTTTTATTTCTTTCATCTTTACTATATTTTCTTTATTATCGTTACTTTAAATGATTTAAATATTAAAAATGTGGATGTTGCGGCTGATTTTTCTCTATATATATTTTCTCAATGTTCCTTGCAATCTCTAAAATGTTCAGCTAAGAAAAATGTTTGAAAGGTTTGAAAATGCGCAGTGTAATATAAAAAACCCCAAAACAAAAACCATCAAATGCTTTAAACATTTCTGTTTGCAGTAATTTAAAACTGGGCTTTTACCAAAAGACAAAGGATAAAATTGAAAATTATAATAAGACCCAAAATTCCCCTCCCAACCTCTTAAAGACTGATTATGGAGACTAGTTAATAATGAATGCCATTAATGTGCTGTTATTAGGTTAGAGCAGGATTATTTTATTTTTTAAAAGGGTTTGATGCTCATGTCACTATTTAAATTTCGGGAAAAACCCATTTTGGAGTTCTCGAATGTGTCTGGACACAAAGAGAGAAGCACGAGGTCTGACCTCTTCATTCATAATTGAGTGCATCACCATTACACCATCGCAGCTGCCATTACAAACCATCTCCATCATGAGCTTCAGTAATCACTGCATCAGTGGACCTTTTGTTACAGCAGACATTTTAACTCGTCATATAAAAGAATATAAATGCATTTAATTCTCAAATCCATCTCTCCAGAAACCTTTTTTTCAAAAAAAATACGAAAGGTTTTCCGCTGTATTAAGGCCAGAAGCGGGCAGCGGACCACCATCCAGCACCCGCAGCAGATTTCACTGCTCGACATCTTTTCTCATGTCGTTTGATCACATCCTCCTCTGTTCTTCTGGCTGCCTCGAGGGGGAAGCCCTGCGTTCCCTCGTGATGATCTCAGCTTGTATTACGTGACAGCGGACAATCGTCTGTCACACTGAGTCATGCCGGGCAGATAAGAGCTCGGAGAGCAGTCCAGGATTTTGGGTGTCTTCCAGCAGGGATGTAAATTGGATCATGCAGCTCTTTGTGTCGCTGTGTCACAGCTCTGAAGACGCCCCAAAAATGCCCGAGAGTCATAACTCATTTATACCTGAGCTGTCCTAAAGAGACGTAGTCGTTGAGGGGCATTTCCATTTAAGCTGACTTCAAACAGCAGGAGTAGCTTTTGATTCATTTTACTTGCTTTAGATTAAGAGATTTGTGTTTTATTTTTTAGTTTGATTAATCAAGAATACTTTAAACTATGGTTAATCCTGTGTGTTTGACTTGCTTTTTATATTTAGCTGTAAACATTTAAAGTCTATATTCAGCTCTGTCATATTTACACACTCAGGGAAAAGTTCCACATAAAAAGCAGGAGAAACGTCAGCTCTGCCAATAATTTACACTTTCCCTTATTGATTAATCTAAAGTGTTTTTTTTTTTTTTTTTTTTTCTCATAAATTGGAAAAAGAAAACTTGGGATCCTTTGTGTTTCTGTCATGTTGACTGTTACACTGGTGTATAGACATGCTGACCAAAGTGTCAAATAATGAGCTCAGTGTATGTGTGAGTAACGCTGAGCCAGAAATAATCGAAACACTCCGTTTCAGCAGAGATGGGATATCTCTGATGTGGTCATATTAGACACAGAGCACATTAGCTTCACTCTTACGTTTCAGATCTTGTATTTGTGAGGGGCAGCCAATCAGATGAAGGTTGGTATAAAGGAAGCATGCCCTTAAAAGGGGAAGAGAGCTAAAACGGCTTGGCTCAGGACCTGCACCAAGTATAATGATAAACACGATTAGTTTGAACTGTGAATGATGCAAAGCAGAAGAGTGAAAACACGTCGCTGGAAATGAGCATAATAAGTCACCTTTAGAGGCTTAAAGAGCCCCGAGTAGAGTTTGTAGGTGTGGTTGTTTACAGCCACACTTCCTGTTTTGCTTTTTTTGACTCAGTCTGATTTGGTTGAGGCACTAAAAACTGAATGGTTTCTTTGCGGAAAGATCTTGGTTTGGTTTCAAATACGGCCTGTTACAACATTACCCTTTTGTTCTGCATTTAAACGTGATGCTGACGAGTATTTATGAGCATCCCAGTACTGCCAAGTCTAGTGTGTTGTGGGCTGAAGTGAAGGGACAGCTACGCAGTGCCAGCGACTTTGACAAAACCATATTTTATGCTTTAGCAGTGAAATCATTAGTCTCCCAAATCCCTGATATGAAGCTTCATAACTTTTCATTTGAGAAGTAGGAAAATCCCATAAATGTGTAATCGCATAGATCAGAAAAGTGACAAACTTCTTGAAAATTTGCATTTTTTCTGATGCAGATATTCTGCAGATGAAGCTTGTGAGTGCTGGTGGTGTTTTGTTCTCTCGGGCCCTCGCAGAATACTTTGTGATGGAAAACAGATGCAGTAGGCCTGTAAATGTGCTGAACGGCGCTCTACACAGCTCTCTGCTGGCTTTATTGGTGTGCGAGTAATGAGAGACTCGGCCTTGGACTTCAGTGGACCAGAACTTGGTACCAAACTGAGATTTTGGCAGGCTGTCGTACTCTGTGTGTTTTAGTGATGTTTATAGAATGAAAGTTTCCACAGAGCCTGCAGAGGCAGCCAAACCCTCGATGAGTCACTCGCACATGGACAGGCTAAATCGCTTTAAGATGGTGGGACACCAAAGAGTCTCTCGCTCTCTCTCTGTGTCTTTGTGTCTCTAGCTCGCTTTCTCTCTCTGCCCAAAGACTTTCCCGTTGGGACGTAGACTGAGTGGCCGCTCTTCATCCTGCACCGTTCCATTCCCACCTGGTTACTTATGTAACAATGCTTCAGTTTCCAGACCTGTAAAATCTCATTTTCTCTGACATAAATTGGAGCAGTTGTGCTGTATAATCTAAGCAGGGCACTGAGTTTGTGAGGGATCTCGTTCAACTATCAGGCTCATATGTTCTGCATTAACTGCTGCGTTTGTTTATTAGGACTCAGGACTGACTGGAAGCCAAGCTTTGCCATCTTGATTTTGTTTATCTTAGCTTGCAGTGCTCTTATTGTTCAAGAAGCTGACCAGTTTCATTTAAAAGTATCATTAATTGTGTTCCGTATGTGTGAACTGCTTTTGCATTGTTGCGTGTGACAGAAGTGGCCGTTAAATTTTTTTTTTTACAAACACGATTCTGGCAAACTGGGAAATAGTTTGCATGTTTTGGTTTGTGTTTTGTAACTTGTGGCACATGGGTGTGGCTTGCTAGCATCAGAGTTTACACAATCACTGGAAGCAGAGTTGTTTTTTACAGCTCACCTGGCACTACTTGAGTCTTCCTGAAGCAAACCCGCCTTTTCTTCCTTTTCTGTCACTTTGATCTGTTGCACACTCACAGCGAGCGCTCCTGTGTTTCCTGTCCGACGGTGCCAGCCTCTTACTGTTTTGCGTGAGAGCACCCAGTCGCTAGACTCGTCCCACAACCTCAACTTGGTTTTACTCCAAGAATAAATTCTTTCTTTTTTTACCCGCTTAAACGCTAGCACAAGCTACAGAACCCTGACTCATTAAGTCCACATGGGTTTTATTTAGCTCAAAGCTAACGATAGCTGTTTCTGGCGTTTTCGTTGTAAGTCAGTGCAGCTGGAGAAGCAACTAGAAACAGCCTGCTGTTACAACTTGATGCCTATATGAGGCTGAGACTTTTTTCTTTTTACTTAAAATGGGACTCAGCCGGATGATAACTGTCGCACAGTTCGGGCTGGATGCAATAAAGTGTTTGATCGACTTGTTGCAAGAAGTCTTGTGAAGCAGCAGGATAGTCTTGTTTAGTCAAAGCACTTTAACCTGTTGTCAGAATGCCTGCAAGCTAATGAAGGAGGACTGCTGTGATTTTATTAATTTTTTTTTACTTGGAATTCACACGTCTAACAGGTCTGATTAACAGGAAGCGCTGAATAGTAAAGAACATGAACGCTTCTTCGTAATCTTATCTTAAGATCTATTTAGCTTTTTGTTTAATGATGGCTGCAAAAACCCCTGAAAGCAAGGGGCAGAAGAGGCAGTCGTGTACCAGCGTTGCTCTTTATCGTGTGAGATGTTCTGATTCAACACCAGTGAAGAGTTAGCGTAAAAGCTGACACAAAGAGCAGCGACCAGCATCTGACTCACCCACTGATGAGTCATGTACTAATCGTGCAAAGGGGAACAAGAGGCGTTTCATGTGCTCTTTGGTGTCTGCGGTCTCACACACAGACTTTCTAACAGGCTCTGTCGACGGGCGGGACTCCGCTCTCTTTCTTCATTTGTTGACTGATGGTGTGTTTGAGCTTTAGCGAATGCAAATTTCTGCAGGCACGAATCAGACAAAGCGAGTGCGTGGAACTCATTTCCACGTGCAAATTTTGCTTTGGTGACAGCTCAAACAAAACCGAGTTTGATACGAGAGAACGTCTCTTGGCTCTCTGAAGCCGATTAGCCATGGTCACCATTTGCTTTGCTGTGAAAAAGCAAACACTAAAAGCTCTGTTTCCATCTGCCACATGTGGATGCGAACGGGTGGTCTCTGGCAAAGGCCGCATTGTTGACGGTTTCTGCTGATTTATCCCACACGCGCACACACACAATCCCTGTCATTGTGTTCTTCATCCCAGAAGAGACACAGGAAACAGTCAAGTACCAGCCTGTTTCACTGAAAAATGCAGCAATAGAAAGTTTCACAAAATGCTGCAGAGCTGACTCGAACCATCAGGCTGAAGGCTGCAGAGTTTTTCTTTGTTGTTTCACAGGCCACACTCGAGGTTCTCTTCAACAACCGTCGTATCTGATATCATCTCAGAGCCTGCAGGGAAACTCTTCTGCTATACGTGTGAACGTGTCAGAACACCGTCTGGTTCCTCACACACGCCAAACCTGTTCAAAGTTGCATTTACATGTCCACAATTAGTGCGTGTTTTAAAAGCGTATAATAAATCAGGCCTCCAGTCCTAACTTTTTACATTGGTTGCACTGGTGCATTTTTCATTTAGGTGTAGCACCACATAGTTTTAGTGCCACAGAGTGGCAGATGAGTGGCAGTAAATGATAGGTGCTGTGTTCGCATTGTTGCCATTTTTACCATATCTGATGTTATGTGATTGTGGTTCAGCTCATTGTGGTTACCTCAGCAGTTCATGTCATGTCTGGGCTGGGCATTTCAGGGACGTGCGTAACGGCCACCACAGCATTTCTGCTGATCTGTAGTTCATTTAAATGAGCAAAATATTTAAGGTTTTGATTTATTTTAAGGATGAGTACAGGATGCGGTTTCACACACACTGCTTCACATCCAGGACGGCCGCCATCATGACAGTCAGTGAGAGACGTAAGGCAGAAGAATGAAATTGTTTATGGGTTGATGGATTATTTGTAATTATAGATTCCAGCTTCTTAAATGTGTGGATTTACTGTAATTACCGTTTCTACACTTTAAGTTATTGTGCACAAGACTAGAAATGAAAACAACTCTTTGATGTCTGCTAAAGGCAGAAATCGGGCTTTATTTCGATTTTTACCTGCGTGTTGTTTTGTGCTGGATAACCGAGAAACTGTTTCCTCAGTGATGCGGGAAACTTCAAATGATTTGACTTTGGCCGGGATTCAGCTGGTTGTTGTGATGAGTAAGTCGCCTTTGGAGAATAATTTATGCAGTTAAATTTTGTTTGAACAAAACAATTTATTTATTTTTATTTGTTGCTATTTTAACATTTGACTTCTGAAAGTAAGTCATAACCAAAAGCACATTTGGATACAGGCGCTATAATAAAAAGCGTTTTTATTTTAAAGGCCATTAGCAGAGGATCATGCTGTACTCTGGCATGTTTTCCTGGTGCCTCATTATTCACCAACCTTCCTCTTAGTCACCTTTTCCCCACAGTGCTCTCCACATAAAGTGGCTTTGTGAATTGCTAAACTAAACGTGGTGAAGCTGGAAAAAGGAAACACTGGGCTATAAAAGGAAAAGGGAACATTTTAGATGGCCTATAGGGAATGTGGAAGATCCCCCTCCTCCTGCCCCCCAATTTCTCCTCTGTGTTTGAGCAGTGAGTCATCAGGAAACCCCACCCACACAGACCGTAGCAAGCTTTGCAGAAGGGGGTGTGTCTGTGTTTATATAGCAGCATACCATATAGTTCGGTGGACACTTGCATAAGTTGGCGGTTTAAACAGGGAAAACCTCAGTGGGTTTCCTCCTGCAGCCTCTGATGTGCACGTGTGCAAAGCGCTGAAGCCCCTACTCCTGCAGGGGAGCTGCTCCTGTAAACACTGCAGTCGTAGTGAGCAGCTCCCAGCTGTCGGTGTGTGCACGCTGCTGTCTAAAGCCTCTGCAGCTACTTTTACATAGAAGCAATATGTTGTCCAGGTTTCCTGCGAGGAATTTGGAGGGCTTGTGGATATTTTTTTTCTTCAGCACAAATGACAGAAAAATAACATTAAAAAATCTTGTTTTTAGAGTTTAGTAACCATTTGATTTTGTGTCATTAATTTAAACATGAACACACACAGAGTGTGCTACCAGCAGATGAAAGCCAGACTTTCTGGAAACGGATGTTATGGATTTTTTTTTGTTTTGTTAAATTTTTCCAATACTACAGAAACCACAAATTCAGAACTGTCAGTATGGATGGATGAAAGGGTTGCATGAGGAGGCCCCCAACCTTTTTAATCTGATTGTGCGCAGCCAGGAAAATGATCCAGGCTGCCAGATCACTGCAAAGAAGGAAAAACAAAGGCGGCTCAGTTCATGGAGAGATTAGACAATGACGTTGTACAGTCTCAAATATTTTGTCTCTTAAAACAGCACATTCTGCACACATGGGTAACTTGCATTAGCTTTTATTTACTACACACTACAAACTGTAAATAAAAGATAGAATAAAAAGTGTTAGCTTTGTTACCTGGTGCTCACCCACCAACTGCCGAAGGAGCCAAATTAAAAGCCAAAAAGTTGTTTTAGCAGCGCTTTAAAGGACATCAGAAGTACAAGTGCGACTTGAAGCCTAGCAGACAGCTAACTCTCACAACCATAATAATGCCTGACTAACCCCAGCTGGGTTATAATTTGTTAATTTAAAAAAAAATTAAAAAATCTCCAGAGCAGCCTCAAGTGGCTGTTGGAGGTACTGCAGGTTCTGCTTTGGCTTTAGTTTCTGGTCCCTGAGCTTTCTGCCTTCTTTTAGTAATTGCAAGCGACACACAGAAACACTGCTTGTGCTGTATCTTGCGCACTGCGCCACAAAAACCAAATTCTTTCCATACTTAAATGTGTTTCTTCTATAAAATGTCTAAATTTAAGTTCCAGATTTATAGGCCTCGTAAAGGTCTTTGCATAGCCTCTTTTCTGGCTCTGGTCACAGTCATTTTTCCTTCATAGCTTGTAGGAATAGAAGGTTAGACTTTCCTTCGGGGCTGCACGCAACAAAGCACCACACTCAAAGTCCTGAGGTGTGTTGAAAATCTGCACAGAAAACTCTACACCTTTTTATTCCACTGCGTCCACAGCGTGCTGGAAATGTGCACGCTAGCAGGCCTGACGACAAGGCCTTGGTTGCCATGGCAACGGCATAGCAAAACAGGGGAGGAGGGAGAGACACGGCGGGCTTTTTTCTCTCTTTCACTCCGTGAGGCGGAGTTCGTTTCTTGTTACTGGGGTGGACAAAGATAGCTGTGAGTCATCCTCGAGGCTCGGAGCGGAGCCAACACATTCCTCCTCCTCCTTCTCCTCCTCAGATTTCTTGTCTCCATTATTCCCCCTCTTTCTCTTTTTCTTGTTGTCTCAGTCTTTTTTTTGTATTTCCATTTCACACCACCATCTCCTACTCTCCCCCATCTCACACCAACTCCACTGAAAAGCTCCCATTTTGTCTCTGTGCCTCAGCATGTGCCAGTTTTAAATCATGTGTAATGAAATTCCTCCAAAGAGCTGAAACGTAAACAATACCATTTTTTTTTTTTTTTTTTTTTACGATTTTATGTTTTTCCCTTCTTCTTTAGGCTGTAGGTATTAATGTGTGGAATAAAATAAAAAGAAGTGTTTTACTGTCTAGAGACAAGAAGAAAGCTTGACAAAATTCAGTTTTTGATCTAATTGTTTTTTCTCTGCAGAATATAAAACTTTTAATTTTAATCGAATCTGCATTTGTTTGCTCAGCTGTTAGATCAGTACCACCTTGCTTATTCCCCTGCTGATGATGTTGTAAATATTAATTATAAGTTTCTTAAAAATAACTGCTGAGTTTCTCCACATGTGTCCTGAGAACAATTTGAGTCTTCAGAGATTGAATATTTATGTGTTTGCTGTCTAATTTATATATGAACCTGTAATTCTGAGCAAACGGCTGCATGAAGAGCACACACGACAGATCGCACATGAACGTGGAGGGACTGGCATGCACATTTCACATTAGCACACACTGAGGTCGTATATACAGACGTTGGGTCCACAGATGCATGTACTCTGTCATGTTTGCAATTTTTGCATTGCAGAAGACTTAAACTCCACAAAGCCACACAGATGAGGTTTTCCAATGCTGTTCCATCCTCCACAGGCACCGCTGGCTGTTTTAGCAGACATCCAGCAACAGCATCCTGGAGAGGTCCCAGTCAGAGAAGCGCATCATTGAGATGCGTTTTGTAATGCAGTAATCTTCTGATTCCAGTTTGTGATTTTGATTTTGTGATTACATCAGGGGGAAAAATAGCTTTTGCAATATTTTCGTTTTTTTTTGTGTGTCAGAACTTCTCAGTTTAAAAAATTGCTTATAGTCAAGGTGCCAATCTTACCTCCCAGGAGCAAAGTTATTGGAGTGTATTTAATTTGCAATTTTTATTTTCACTTCAGTTTCTTTTTACTTAATTTCCCAGATGGGTTTTCTCATTTTAGTTCAGTTTTTACCATTAAAAATGTTTTTAGTTGTACTTTTCATTCATGTCAGTGGAAATTTTGGCATTTTTAAAAATTCTACATAGAATTGTTTTCATTTTTCTGCAGATGCAAAATGTAAAAAGTTCAGAATTGATGTTATAATGCACTCAAATCAGTATTTATAAGCAGGGATGAATCCATGAGAACCTGCTTATACAGGTCGCTTTGAAAAATTTAGCAAAACTAACAAAGACTAAAACTAAAGAAATTTCCTTTTGTAGTTCATAAAATCATTCTTATTAAAATCATCATTATTTAATGTAATTTATTTATTTATATATTTCTTTGTTTCACTTAACTTCATCTAATTGTAATACGTAGATTAGAGTTTGACTATAATAACTGTAGTCGGGATGAGTCAGTCGTGCCATTTAATCCTGCGTCCTAATGTTCCTGACTTATAGTAAAATAATTACTTAGTTCCTTTTTCTTTTGTAGTTCATATAATAGGAAGTGAAGTTAGAGTGCAAACGGCTCAAACGTTCTTTACCTCACATGCGTGCCTTTTTTGCCTATTTAAAGCTGAAATTGTGCTCGAAGTTTTTACGTTCAGAGAAATGTGAGTAAATTAGTAGTAGTTGCAGTTTTGCAGACAAATGTGCACCTTTGCACCTCCCTGTTCAAAGCCACTGACAATACTCATTTAATAAAACCGTTATTGAATGCGATCCTATTGTGAGTTTTTGGTTTAGTCCCTCAAAGCGTTGCACAGTACAGAAGCTGCTATAAAGTAATTAAATAAGTGGGTTTTCCCAAGCCATTAGGGATTCTCGTGAGTGTCTGTATGTTTTTTCACTCCACCACTTTGCTTCACACTGAAGTATCTCAGCAGCAATCGGATTACTGTGAAATTTCTGTACAGAAATGCTTCAGAGTGCTACCAGCAGAAATTTTCATTCAGCCTGTGAAGGGTATCTTTCGATTATCTAGAAGATGGGATTAAATTCATTCTGCCACATCTAGCCTGCAGACTTTGATCTCCAGCCTGTATATAAAAGATGGCGACACGGTGAAATCAGCCATTGGTCACGTTTTGAAAGCTTAGGTTGAGCACCTTGGCTGGATGTGACTGAAAGTCAAAGGACACTGCACTCACATGTAGTCAGCTTATCAGAGACAAAATAGGGCCATCGTTAAATCAATAACAATCAAACAAGACTTAACTGTGATCAAGAACATACATTTGAACTGTTTTGATTAGAAACAATCCTTTTGGCCTGGTTTGAGTGTATATGCCTCCATCCATACAGTATGAGGAGTCTCTAAACGAATTAAGGACACCTAATGAGGGTGGTAATAATAAAAACATCAATACCACCACATGTGTGTCCGTGTTGGTGCTGGTCTCCCTTTTTATAGGAAGGTCCTGAGAGGTTAAGCCACGGACCCGTACGTTACATGATGGATGGAGCGTGCTCGTGACCTCCTGAGTTTTCCCCTCCTGCTGTGCCCTATTTAGTGTCTGCTTGAAGGAATGTGAATGTCAGGAATTTGAGCTGTTTGCAAGAAAGAACCTTTCTTTGGAAGGAGAGATGGACGTAGTCAAACTGTACAAAGTTTAAAAATGCTTTCTTTTTCTGTAACGTCTGTTTTCTCCTTTTAATCAAACATTTTATTTGAATGCGTTTTATAAATATACCGAGCCATTATTGTCTTTGTTGACTCATATCAACATTTAAATGCCATTTACAGATATCAGGGACCTGGGATCTGTTATGTCAAATTATTTTTGTTTTTATTATTTGTTCACATTAAGGAAGAAGTTTTTGATTTTGAGGATCTCAAAAACAAACTGGAAAAAAAATCATCATTGTTTTTTTTTTTGTGTTTTTTTTAAACATCAGCATGGATGCTGTCAGCACTGACCTGCTTTTGTGTCTACGAGGGATTAAAACCAGAACAAAACAAGAGCACTACTTTCAGTAGACTTGTGACAACTTGGCTGCACAGGGTGACCCAACATCTTAACAATCACCCCAGTTCATATATAATCTAGTTATAGTATAAAGTCACAATATCAAACACCCGGCCTGCAAGTCTTTTAGCTCTAAGCTTTTCTTATTCTTTTATGTGCGAGGAGAATACAAACTGCAAAGCAGCATGTTGATACAGTAGAGGCACATCCATCCATTAATTCACTGCTGAAGCTGATCCACTGGGCCCATTAGCCTTAATGAATGTCACAGCAGACACACACACACACACACACACACACACACACACACACACACACACACACACACACACACGTCTGCTGCAGAGTCACACTGTTAAAACAGTCTGTTGGAGAAAATATTAACATCCAGACAAAGAGCTGCATACTTTCTGGTAATGTTTATCTCCAGCTGTAAACAAATGAGTTTATAAGTGAAATGAAAAACACACCTCTCATTGTCTCCTTCTCTCATTACAGCCATGTTTGGGTTATTTTTCTTTCTTTTATAGACGTGCACTGGGTATGTTAATGAGCATTGCGGTGAATTTAAAATATCCCACAATAACATAAAGCAGCGACTTTAGTAAATAAGTTTCCAGAAACGTATATGAGCCTCGAGGAGCATGGCACCTCCTCATGTTGTTAAGCTATATTATTGTTATTACAGTCACAACAGTATAAGCCATTAAGACATTTTATAGCAGTTGTCACGTCTCTTTTTACACGAGTTACTAATCTGTCCAGTGGGAGAAGCTCGGAGCTCTGTGATGACTGACATGTCAGAATGAGGCAATAACTTTGTTGGTCCAACAACTGTTGTAGGTGTTAATAGTGCATTTTGTGCTGCACTACACCTGAGCCATGAAGTCATTCTTTGACAAGTCAAATATGACAAATAGTTGCGACACATAAGCAGGAACCGATATCGTTCTTCCTTCCTACTCTGGTGCAGTCATATCACACAGAGGTTGATTCAAAGAAAGGCAGAAAGGCAAGCTGCCCATGAGCAAGGCTTTTAACTCCAGCAAGTATTTGTGATGTTTATAGAAAGCGATGTGTGGTCTGAACATCAGGCACTTCAGTTCAATAATATCTTTATTAATATTAAAAACAAAACAAAAAAACCAACAGATCTGAAAACAGTGAAAAATCTTCTTTGATTCCTCAGCTGTTCATAAAGAATGAAATGCTGTGTTCATGAGCAACAATAAAAAAATGTTGTGCTGCAGAATTTTGATGATTATTTTTTTCCCAGAGTGTTATTTAAAGAGCACGTGTGAATCAGTCTCTGCTTTCTTCCCTGAGCTGCGTATGTCTGTGTTTGTGAGCAGGCCGAGCCAGGACGCTGATTTGATTTGGGCCCATCAGAAACTGGGCGGCCCTCCTCCTCCTCCTCCTCCTCCTCCTGCTTCTTTTTTTCCCTTTTTAAAATTTTTTTTTATAAATCTTAACATAATCAGTCTTGTAGGCTCTTTTTTTCTTTTTTTCCTAAATCCGCTTCGGTTTTCCGCTTTCTGCCTGTGATGCATGTTTTTTCGGTTGGCCTGCTGTTTGTTTTGGCTCTTTTTTTCAGGAAAACAAAGTTTCGCTTTCATCCTCTTAAAAAGAAGGCCTGGGTTTTATTGAAAGCAGTAACGGATATTGATTGCTGTGTCATAAATGCATTTTTGCTTTGGAGTTTATATCCGTCAGTTCACTCTGCTGTGGGGTATCTGTGTGTCTTTTTGCCTGCTTCTCCATACACTGGCTTTCCTAACAGCCTGCAGTCCATGACTAGAGGACTCTGAGGTCTGTGTGAGCAGCCTGGAAGCCTTCTCCTGCAGCAGATGGTCATTATTAGTGACAATGAAGCCTGGCCCACAGGGCCAAATAGAATAATAGGGAGCCCATTTCCTCCTCAGTCGTGCATGAGCCTCTGTCCAACCCGTCCCCTGTCTTCACGTTGTGCTGGAAATATATAGTTTTTCCACAGGCAGTTCCAAGGTTTCTTTTACTTTTTCCCCTCACACAGTTCTCTGAACAAACACGAGTTCTCTAAAAACGCCACAGGTTGTCTCAGAGAGAAGTTCATGTGTAGTTTGGGAGTCCAATAACGGCACAGCGTGTCATCCACAGCTTCTCTCACTGCCGTGTACTTTGGTGCTATTTATCGCTCGGCACAGATAAAGAACAGATTCTCCTTTTATAACTTATAAGCTAACAGGAAATCTATACTGCAAGTTACCAAATACATTAACTGATGGACTGATGGAGGGTAATAAACCAGTCGACAGCTAAATAAATACATAGAGAAATAAATGGCCTAATAAAAAAATATGTTGGATTTAATGTTATGCCTGTGACCTTCTGTTACATGGAAGGATTTGTGGTGAGGACCTTCTTTCACCTTCTCCACTGAAATACAGACAATAGCCTAAGTGGAAGTTTATTTATAGAAAGCATTTATATTTGTTCTCTTATTTATTTCTCCTCTTTTTCTTGGGTCACCTACAAAAACTGTTCCATGGATGGCAAGGCAGCTTTGTTTTATATAGCACCTCTAACACAGCTGCACCTTTTTAAAATGATTTAGATTATAAGAGGCTGTAGACCTAATGTGAGTGTTTAGATGAGAGGATGGAGAGCTAACTTGTGTTTATTTCTGCAACATGAGAATCTGTGGGGATCGACTCACTTTCAGGACCAGCCTCAAGTGGTGGTTAGCAGAACTGCAGTTTTTGGCATTTTTGATTAGCTTCTTTTCTCAGTACTGGATGCGGCCACTTGTAGTGCTTCAATAAGGCTGATAAAATGCTTGTCTGTGGGGAATAAAATTACATTTATCAGCAGGGATATGATGAGCACAGTTAGAATACATAACAACGACACATAAAGTACCAAAAAAATCTATAAATGACATCCTGTCATCCTTATCGTCACAGGAACACCAAGAAGGAGTCTGACCTGGAGGCAGCTCTGGTCAGGTTGAGGGACTTAGAAGCTCTGCTCAACTCCAAAGATGCTGCCCTCAGCACTGCCTTGGGGGAGAAGCGAACCCTGGAGGCAGAGGTGAAGGACCTCAAGGCCCAGCTGGCGAAGGTAAAAGACATTTTTATCCAAACTTAAGTCTTACATGGTTAACGTGGGCAGGACGAGTACATTTCATTTTATGGAGTCTGAATTGTTGGTTATTTACTGCTCAGTTTTTTTTTCTTCTTTTACTCTGTTGCTTTAGCATCAAAGTAAAAGAAGTTCCCTCTACATTAATGAAAGACAGTGAAAGCCTCGTGGTCCTGTGGTTTAGCGTACCTCTCAGAAGTGGTTTATTCGTGGTCTCAAATGGGGAAAATCCCACAAACACCATTGTGCGTTCTGTCCCGCCCCCTTGAGCTGCGATTTGATAGGCAAAGAAGTAGACTGCGGTTTGAAGCTTAGCCTGAAATTTGCAAATGGAAGAGAGATGTCCGTGCAGGCTGCTTGGATATTTACTGCTCATTTTGCACCGATAAAGCAGGAGTCGCTCTTTAATATCTGCAGACCTGCACGGATTGTTTAAAGCTATTTATCAGCTGAACAGCAGTCAGAGGAGTGCAGAGCCTCTTTGGCTGTCTGTGTGGTGCTGATCTCAAAGCAGAAATACCCCAGTGGAGTTGGTAATTTTATGTAAACCCTCCAGCAGCTGATTATGAATGAGGATGTGGAGGCGAGACAGACAAAATTGCATCTTTTGCTATTTGTTTTATCAATGAACGTTACTCCTGAGGTTGTGGCCTTGCTCCACCTACTGGCCAAATCAAGGAACTAAAGGTTTTTCTTTAAGAGAGGCTCACAGATTAAGCAGCACAGATTGGACCTTGTTCTGTATTAGATCTCTTTTTGTGTGCTTACATGCTTCGTCTAAAAATCATTTCTCTCATCTCGTTTCTCTCTTCGTGTGTCCTTTCCAGTTGGAAGTAAACTTGGCTGATGCCAAGAGGCAGCTGCAGGATGAGATGCTGAGGAGAGTGGACGCCGAGAACCGCCTGCAGACCCTGAAGGAGGAGCTGGAGTTCCAGAAGAACATCTACAACGAGGTTCCCGCTCTTCACCTTAGCACTTCTATTTTTACAGAGCTGTCTCAGTAATCTGTCCTACTTTTCATCGTTTCCACAGGATATTGATTTGCTTCCAACCACCTACTTGTTGTTTTTGCATGTTTCCCTTCAGATCTGTCTCAGAGCTGTTTCTTCTCCTTCTAGTAATGCAGAACAGATAGAAGTCTGCACAGAAAGAGCAGATATAATGATGCCATAATAGAGCTGAAATGTTCATTTCCCAAAGTTGGCAATTTTGTGCTTTTTCCAAATGAGGAATATCTTGGAGATTTGTTTTCTGTTGGCCCTCTGAACAAAGAATTCGTGCACAGCAACCAATTAATTAATACAATTACATTAATTGACAAGGACAGTTTTTTTGTTTTTTTACAGTTGGTGGTAGTATTATTGTTTATGGTGCATGGACCAAACATCAGTGCGGATCAGTCTTTTTCGAGCATCATTCATACAAGTCGCGTGACAAAATCAAACAAGGATGGGAACTGCCACTCTGAGTTTACATGTGTTTGTATCTTACACTGTCTGCAGGAGCTGCGTGACTCCAAGCGTCGCTTTGAGACCCGCATGGTGGAGATTGACAGCGGGCGGCAGCAGGAGTTCGACTGCAAGCTCGCCGAGGCTCTGATTGACCTTAGAGGCCAGCACGAGGAGCAGGTCCGCCTCTACAAGGAGGAAATCGAGAAGACCTACAACTCCAAGGTAACTTGCTCTCTGCCTGGGAAAACGGTTCTGTCACCACCTAGAGTCAAAGTATGACATCATTTTCACTTCATATAATTCAAAGAATTCATTTGTCACCATCTTAGCATACAAAATGCTTCATTTTTGTGTACAAGTATATTCATTAAAAGCGAAGCCGAAATGAAACATTTTTTTTTTTATCTGGCCTGTAAGGCTTTCCGTCTGTGTTGTCATGGTCCAACCTGTTTTTTTTGTTTTGTTTTTGTTTGTTTTTTTACCCACCAATCGCATCACTGTGGAGAAGGAAGGGTATATCTACCTGTGATGAGATGCTCATGCTTGTAACATTATGACAGGATGTAAACATTTATGGCCAAACTGTACAATTTCTTTCTTTTCACACTAAAAGAAATGACACATCGTGGCCTGTACACGGGCAGAGGTGGAGTATCCTCATGCTGATCAGCAACTAAATAAAACATCTGAGAAATGTGTCGGAGACGTTTGCAACACATTGTAGGATTTTAGATCTCTTTGGTTTTGTTAGCTATGAAACAGATCATGTTTGTTTCTTACAAAATGGTAGAAGAAGATTTTGCTGATTCTGTGAACGAAGATAAAAACAGGACATTACATTCAAACCTGTATGAACTTTGACATCCAAGAACAAAACAGTAAGATGCTTAGGGCTAAAAAAAATTAAAGTTAAATTTATTTAATGGATATATATATATATATTGTACTTTTCTGTTATTAGTGATATTGAAAAAAATCACATTTTAATCATTTTAATGTTCCAATTTTCAACATAATTTGCAACTTTAAGCTTTACCTTTACAAATTTCTGTAACACACACACACACACACACACACTGAGATAACTGAGGGCTCTGCAGTCGCAGAAATTGATCTTAACAGTAAGTTGAAAGAAAACCTGTTTGTAGAAAACACCTGTTGATATGAAAATAACATCCATGTGGTCAGTAACAGTTACTTTAGTGCAACACTATGAGGGAAAAAATCCCCTTTGAATTCCAGGTGTGACACGAGGTAGGAGTGTTTTTTTCAGATGCTCAGTTTGCTTCCTGCACAGATCAGGCGGCTCTGCTGGCGAGCTTTTAACTGTCGATGTTGGTAGATAGAAGGAAAGAGACACATTTTTTTTGGTTGTTACATTATTGTGGGGTGTGTGTCGTATTTATTATACTTCATTCTTTTTACCTTTTCAGCCCCACGAGTTGAGTGTTACTCAGATTCATTAGATGGAAAGGTCAACATTGTAACAGCTGATATTTCCAAAACTGAGCAACTCGTACAAAAAGAACCCAGATGGATTTAAAGCACTACAGACCAAAGGGTGAACTGTCCTGTTACTGTGACCGTGGTTATGGCGGGCCTTGTGGTTTAGTTTCTTTTATAAGTAATGCTCCTTCATCCCATTACTTTGAAATAACTTTATTTGGGTTTGTTCATTCGAGCTTTATTAAGAAGGTCAGACTGAAGCAGTGTAGTTTTTCTGCTGTAGTTGAGCCCTGCTGGGAGCTGACTGCCTCTTCTCTCTGCCCGACAGTTGGAAAATGCCCGTCATTCAGCTGACAGGAACAGCAGCTTGGTGGGAGCTGCCCACGAAGAGCTGCAGCAGACCCGGATCCGAATGGAGAGCCTGTCAGGCCAGCTCAGCCAGCTGCAGAAACAGGTACTTCCACTCGCAGCGTGTCAGTGGATTGTTAACCATCAGGTGGATTTCTCGGATCCAAGACAAAGCAGTGGTGAAAATGTAACTGGGCGTCCTTTGTGCGTCTTCTCTCTGAATCAGCTGTCGGCAAGCGAGGCCAAGACGCGGGAGCTTGAGGAGGCTCTGACACGCGAGCGCGACCTGATGAGGCGACGGCTGGAGGACAAAGATCGGGATATCACTGAGATCCGAGCCCGGATGCAGCAGCAGCTGGATGAGTACCAGGAGCTGCTGGACGTCAAACTGGCCCTGGACATGGAGATCCATGCTTACAGGAAGCTGCTGGAGGGAGAGGAGGAGAGGTGAGGTTGTTTGTAAAACAGCTCTACAACCATGTAGATGCCCACAAGGCCAGAAGTTGTTATGGGAAAAGAGGGAGCACTAACAAGTCAGTGAAAAATTGGTTTGTGGGGATAACGAGTGAAAACTGAACCCAGCGCTCCATAACCTCGGCGAGGACTTCTGTGCTCCAAGCAGTGTAATAAATAACCAATTAGAGTCACTGCCATGCTGCAGGTGGACACCTGTGGACCAGTCTTGGGTTCATTTTGTTTTTGGTGCTTTTGCTTTGGGGCTGTTTGTCTTTCTTTTTTCCTTTTTCTCTTTTTTAGCGTAACGAGGGTGTAAATAGAGTCCTTCTAACTTTGAGGAAAGTACTCTTTCTATTTTAAAACCCTGCCCTTAAACACCTCGTCAGAGCCATAAAAAATGGTTTCACCACGCACCGCAGCATTTGGTCGAGCTGAAATGCCAACAGCGAGCCTTACTTCATCATCCAGCGGGACTGTTGGCTGATTGTGCGGAGGAAACAAATATCACAAGGACTCATGCAAGTAGAATATTATTATAAATATGAAGTGTGTTTATCAGTGCATTCAGTACGGGCGTTGTGAGGTGCATCGTGACGTGATATATAAAGTAAACAAAAACCAAGAAAAATGCCAAATTGACTTTAATTAACTACCAACAACAGCTGAGTTTCAGGGACACATAGGAATCCGAGTACTTATCCACACCCACAGAGGGAGGGTCGTGGGGTACACCTTGGACAGGTTGCCACTCGTATCACAGGGCACACTTGGCAACAGTGGGAAGGGGAAAAAAAGCTTCCTTTCAAAGGGAAGAAAGCTCCAGCAGAAACAGGCTCAGGGAGGGCGGCCATCTGTTTGGGATAAGAAGAAAACACAAGCGGAAAAAGGGACAAAGAGACGACAGACAGGACAAAACATAACTAAGGTAAAGAGAAAGTTAATGGCGTGCAGCCAGCAACGCCGGTGAAACGTGACTGACCGAAGTATATTTACAGTCACAAATATCTGCATGAGAGCTCAATTTGTTTCGTTCAGTTTATATATTGTTCATTTTCTTATTTGACTCGGATTTTTCATGAAAGTTTTTCATGAGTTTGAAGAGCATAACTCAGATATTCTTCAAATGTGATTTGGGCCTGTTTTTTTTTTCTAATGACAAATCAAAATTAATGTGGCTTTTATGTCGCTGTAGGTAACCTACTGCTATCCAGCCAATACAGCTCATCGGCTCCTCCTCATGAAGGGCTGACCTGAATGTCTTGACATGCGTCTCTTGTGGAGAGCTGCTAACAGACAGAGTTTAGAGCCGCATTTCATCCTGGAATAAATCTGTTTCATTGCAGCCGTTTGTATCACATGTGAAGAGCTTGCACCAGAAACAAAGTTTTTCTAAATATGAAATAAAAAAACAAAACCTATTAATAACGTGTAGAAAATCTGTATTATTTCTGATGGCCAGCAGGGGGCAGCATGTGTGATTATGAAAACAAGGCAAACTGTATAGAGGTTTTTGAGAAAATGACCCTGCTGCTCACTTTATCCGTGACCTCAGGAAACAGTTTTCTGATAATTTCATGGTGTTGGGCACAAGTTTTATTTCTTATAGTATACAACATATAAAGTAAAAAGGACGATATGGGACCATATGAGTTCAGGGTGTTGTTGGCATTGGTACCACAGTCTGTTAATATCATAAAAAAACAAACGGAGAACAAGGTGCAGAATCAGTGAGAGATATAATTATATGGCGATTATGACACGAGGCTGTTGACTGTCTTTAACCTGATGAGGTTTGATGGAGTACCCGAGCAGTAAGGATGTAATCCTGGCACTTAACCAGCAGGTGCATTTGCACACTCACTCACCTCGTATGTATCCTCTCCCACCATCTTTCCCCAGGCTGCGTCTGTCACCCAGTCCTCCACCCACAAAAGTCACGGTGTCGCGGACCTCTGGCTCAGGCCACTCTCAGACCACCCGGGTGCACCACTCCTCCTCTGCCGCCGCTGCCTCCAGCAGCCGCAACTCCTCTGGGATGAGCGTCTCAAAGAAGCGCCGCCTCAACGACAATGACAGCGAGACCTCCAGCGTGACAGGAAACACTGTGACCAAGACTCGCATCAGTCAGCAAGCCTCGGCCAGTGGACGCATCACGGTGGACGAGGTTGATATGGAGGGAAGATACATCCGTCTCAGCAACAAGGCTGATGAGGTAGCTGAGATTGTGCATTACTATACAAGCACACCGAAATGGGTGGCGAACTCCAGGCCTCGAGGGCCGGTGTCCTGCAGGTTTTAGATCTCGCCCTGGGTCAACACACCTGAATCAAATGATTAGTGTTGGATCACGGACACATCTAAAACCTGCAGGACGCCGACCCTCGAGGCCTGGAGTTCCTCACCTCTGCTATAAAAAATATTTCCAGTGTCTTTAGGTGAATTATTTGTGACTCTGCCTAATCATCATTCTCCAACTTTCTCTTATGCAGGACCAATCACTGGGCAATTGGCAAGTGAAGAGACAGGTTGGGAATTCAACCCCAATCATCTACAAGTTTCCCCACAAGTTCACTCTGAAGGCCGGCGGGACTGTGACTGTACGTTACACCAAGCCTTCTTCCTTTCTTTGCCTCTTTTTAGAGACTCTGTGAATATGTTTGGACACTAATGATGCTGCGATGCTTCGAAGGTGCCATTTTTGTTTTAGTCATGTTGTGATGAATTACTTCTCACCTTTCCTGCCAGTGGCTCAAAATGTTGTAAATGAAAGATGGGAAACACTGAATGTCAACACAAGAATTTCTGTTTAATGCTTCACAAACATTTTAGCAGTTTAGAGAGACCAGTTGTGTATAAATGAAGTAAAAACAAAGTGATATAAGGACAAACTGGTGCATGCATGAAAAAAGCTCAATATGAGATTAAATACGTGTTAAGCTGGAAATCGTCGAAAGCTTCTCTGGCGGAGTTGAAGAATAAGAATATGGAGCTGAAAACGAGCAGAATGGGTGACACACGTGGAATCCATCATGGTTACAAACAGCCAGCAGTCGTTGTTGCAAACACAATCGATAAAAGCCCCAAAACAGTAAAGTTGTATTTCAGTTTTCAACGAGTGTAAATGTATCAAAGGAAAATCAAGACAAGTAGAAATTTGACTGAGATGATCACCTCAAAAAGCACAAAATAGCTGGCAGATATTCCTTTTGCTTCCTTTTTCAGTCCTTCACTGGTTCAGTGCAGTTTACAAATTCTCTGATGTTTGACTTTTACAGGTCTGGGCTGCATCTGGTGGTGGAACCCACAACCCACCCACTGACCTGGTGTGGAAGAGCCAGAGCTCTTGGGGTACTGGCGACCTGCTGCAGACCTCCCTCATCAGTGCTAATGGAGAGGTCCGACTTCACTCACTTTGTATTGTAAAGTTTTCTTCTTCTTTTTAACTGCAGTGTCTGACTTGAGTTTATTTGATTTGCCATCAGGAAATGGCCATGAGGAAAGTGACCCGTACCCTGTTCCGTGACGATGATGAAGATGATGACATGGTAAATTCCTCCTGTGTTACTCTGTTCAGCATGTTACTCAAAGCTGCCACGCCTTTAACCCCACCTTCTTTTATTCTGTATTAATTTTAAAAATGATGTAATAAACAATACCGAGATCATAAAATAAGACTCAAAACAATCCGACTTCCTGTTGCGACCAGAGGAGGCGCCCCCTGCTGACCGGATGCAGGTTTAAGGCTTAAGCTTCACTTTTCAGACCTGAACACTCTGCCCATCTTTTATATACAGTCTATAGTAACCTGACCACTAAGCAGTTAAGCAGCAGTTGAGTAACTGATGTGTGCCGCCCTCTGCAGGGAGCTCACAGCACAAGCGGCGCAGACAACGAGTACAACCTGCGCAGCCGCAAGGTGATGTGCGACTCCTGCGGGCAGCCGAAGGAGCGCGCCGGTGGTTGCAGCAGTCTAGCTGAAGGCCTCCCAGGACATTCCTACTTCATGGGCACCAATGAGCCCAGACAGGTACTCCACAGTCAAAACATCCCTGCAGCAATTATACAGCATCATTAATAACTGTGTTTTAGGATCAAAGCGTATAATATTTGGTTCTATTAGTGATTAAAATTGTTGGCGGCGACTACGCACAGAAAACGGACAACATGTGTGGGTTTTTTTGCTTATTCATCTATAAATTTAGAGTTTCCTGTTGCACAATAATGCCCAGATGTTCCACATGTTTTGGAGTTCTGTACTGTAAGATGTTTAAGCATCTGAAACAGACTTTTGGCGTGTGGCATCTGCAGTTAATTTAATTACTAATCAACAAAATTGGAGTTTAAATGGGATCCAAGATTGCAAATACTCCCTCTCTCTATTTCCCAAGAACTGTTTTATGATACAAAGTGCAGTTTAGAGTCGCAGAAAATTTTTGGTTTGCGCTGCATTTTGACAGATTCCCAAACATCAAACATGAGCAAAAAAAAAATGTTACTTTTCACTTTGCAGACTGGGAATTATTATTAGATGCAAAAACATAAATGATGATCACAGAAACAGCAAACACTGAGGTGATGAGAAACAACAGGATGTGTGTGGATTTGCTCATGATGGTGCTCAGAGCAGCAGAATCCTAGATGCAGGTAGGAGGTGGTGGTGGTGGAGCAGAGTAAGCTTATGGAGACTTTGAACATGCATCAATCTGTATCAATCTCTCTGTTACTCTAGACCAGGGGTGGGCAACTCCAGGCCTCGAGGGCCGGTGTCCTGCAGGTTTTAGATGTCCTTGATCCAACACAGCTGATTTAAAGGCTAAATGACCTCCTCAACATGTCTTATAGTTCTCCAGAGGCCTGATAATGAACTAATCATTTGATTCAGGTGTGCTGACCCAGGGTGAGATCTAAAACCTGCAGGACACCGGCCCTCGAGGCCTGGAAATGCCCACCCATGCTGAATGATGAACACAAGTCCTCCACCACTTCAGGGCTGAACAAACGGCTTCTTTCATTTCACTTTTAACGGTTGTTTCCCCCAATTTACCAAAAGCTTCAGAAGATAATGTAGCAAGAGGCGAAACCGAAATCGGATTTAAACTGAGACATGTGGCTTTTAAAAAAGGACATTTCTAAAGTTCAGCTGCACAATTTCAGTGCAGAAACACGGCGCTCGTTTTCCCCACAGCTCCCATTTTAACGCCTCGTAAAGACTCACTATCAATAAAAAGTCACCTTTTATTAATCTGTATTCTAAGCATCAGGACCGCAAATGAAGCATTTGGTGTCGAATTACACAAATAGTTGTTTTTGTTAAACAAAAATCAAATATTCCTGTCGTCTCCTCCTCAGGGCCGCATGAAGCCGGAGAACTGCTCCATCATGTAAAAACCAGACAGCACCTCACCTGAACCCAGCACCTCCTGCAGCCCACAGGGGAGAATCATTTTTCTACCGTCGGGATGTTTGTCTTTATTTTTTTATACGATTGTGTCTTATTTTGTATTCAGATTATTCTGCGGGTTAGATTTGCTTTGAGGTTTTGGCAGAGGGCGTAGGATTTTCACATATAGCTTTCAAGTTTGTATATTCAGCTTATTTTACTGCATGTTTGCTGTTTGCTGTTTGCTCGTGCTGTTCTCCGCTCTGCTTGCACACGCACACACACACACACAGCTCCAGTGACCAGGGCTTGTGCTTCGATCCGAGACGGGGTTTCACATTTAATGGCCAGGCTGTCAACACTCAACACGCACAGCTAGTGGACCCTATCAGGAAAACAGCCGTACAGGCGAGAGGAGGATGGCTCCTCTGGACTTTGTTAATCATGTTTGTTTCCCATCAAACAGATCAATTCTTTGTTTAAAGCCAATGTTTACAACTAAAACATTTTTTGGAGCAGTGTTGTGCTATATTCATGGATAAAATATTGTAGGAAAAGTCTCCAGAGAAAGCCAAAGCGATGTAAGCTCAGGGTTTTTTGTTTGTTTTTTTCACCTTAGCCTTAAACAAACGGGGTGATGATATGTTTTCTATGTGATGCTGTCGGGCAGCTGTGGTGCACACAGAGAAAATGAGTACTTGAGATGAATATATGTACACGGCTCGCTCCCCAACGAATGTATTCATTATGTTTTTGGAATGTTTAAAGAAAGAAGGGAATTATTGGGTAATGTGTCTGGTTAAGTGCTTCTTGGCTTTGAGTGCGTTTAATCATGATGGGAGAGGTTTATTTTGTACCTGGGGGAATGTCAGCAGAAGGTACTGTTTTTTGATAGATTGGGTGCCATATATAGAGAGTATATATTAATAGGCTCTGTTTCTATTTGCAGTAGATTTTGGACATGACTGTTTAACCGATTAGAAATACAGATGTGCCTTCAGAGGCAACATCTGCAGTTTTTGTTTTTCCCGCTCACATGCTTCATATGGGAGTCTTGTGACCGTCAGCTGTCCTCCGATCCGTGTTGCTCCTAAAAGCTGGTCATAAGGGCTTTGAATTTTCTTTCTTTCCTCTAAGCTTTACCGACTTTGCAAATCCCTTGATCTGATTTTGGGACCTCTGTCAGATTGAGGGGTTTGTGTGACTTTGTAGCTTTGGCTTCATGCACTGCTTTTTGCCAGTTATGCACAGCAGGTAGATTTGTAGTCTAGTCTGGCAGCTTAACTCATTTATACTCCAGTGGAAAGCATATCAAAGCATTTGTGGAAGATACTTGATAGCTGTCGTGGTATTGTTTTTGTGTGGGTTTTTTCTTTTTATACTTAAAAAAAAAAAAAAAAAAAAAGAGGCAATTTCTGCAAAGTTTAATTTTTTAAATTTTTCGGCCACAAAAGGACAGTTCACCCCTAAAATGAAACTTGTGTCCTCTGCCCTTTAATGCTGTCTTGGTGTTTCCAGGGTTGGAGACGGCTGCAGAGATGTCCGCCTTCTCGTTAATATAATGCAACTCATGTTGTGGTGCTCAGAGTACTGGAAAATGCATTTGAACAAACCAGAAATCATGACCTTGGTACTCAAAAAAAATCTACAGACCTTTTATGAACAGTTTCTTGTAGGAACGACTTTCTTTCTAACTTCATCCACCAACCGAAAGTAGCGTGCAGCTAGCTGACATGAGCTGCTCGTCAGTGGAAGATGCAGCGTTTATCCAGCAGAGTGAGGAAAGCATCAGATGTAGTGTCGTACAAAGAAAGAACTTCCTGTATCAAACTGCTCAGTAGTATGACCCGGTCATGATTTTTGGAAACATTGATGCTGAATTTTCAAATGTTTTTTGGCACTTTTAATTTCAACATATTGAAGAGAAGTCTGATATCTCTTCAAAACTGGGCTAGATGCACAGAAAAGCTACAGGCAGGAGAAAAACAAATATGTAAACCTAACTATGGTTTGAATTGTGCTTTTTAGGTAGTTTGATGCTCAGCGTGTCTCATGAAGTCACTGACAATCAGAGAAATGACGTCTACAGTATAAATGTGTATTAACAGAAATCTTGTAGTTGTCAAATGTCTATATGTAAAGTGATGAGAAATGATAACTGTAGTTGTGCAGTATATTCACAACATAATGCTTCAGATCAGGTCATCGAAACGTCAGGGGTGTAATTAAGAACCAGAGTAACAAGGACTCGCTACAACCACAGATGCACAAACACACTGTGAGGTCTTTGTAAACTCCGGCCCTCCTCGAGTCTTGGTGGAGATCTCATGAATCCTTTGAAGGGCTTGAGATTTAAAGATATCACCCAAAGCCATTAATGTTAAAGGTTCTTGAAATGAGATTTGTGTGAGATCATGAAATCATTAAAGCCACACTTTGATGCAATTTATTTTCTAAAGCGATGCTGAGTAAAAAGTATTTTTTCCAATGAGTGACGGTTGTGATTATTTCCTTGTTATTGAAAAAGGTCGAGTCCATGAAAAGTGCAGAGAGTTTTTATTTACATCATACAAACACATGTTCCCAGGATTACATTCAAAAATAAATGACTGCACAATATTGTAGCACTAAAAGCACGACGTACATTCTGTTTGGCTTCTGTTAACAACTTGACAGGAAAATGAACTTCACAGGTCAATATTTTTACATTAATACACCAATTTCAGTATTTCTGAACCACAACACAATCGGGACTACAGTCTGCTCCCCAGACACACACACACAGTTCAATAATCGCCACTAATTTTAGCCAATCACATTACATTTCCACTCTCATCATTAAAAATGTCAATGATTTTTTTATCGGGACTAACTTGACAAAAAGTAGTTCCACTGAAACCTATTGGTGGTGAGGTCAGGGTGAAGGGAGACGTCTTAAGACTGGGTGTGAGCTGTTGCATATTTGGACAAATACTCTGTAAACCTTTAACTGCAGCAGAGGAGGCCGCGTGACGCTGAATCTCTGAACACCGCTTTGTACCCAAAGTCTCCACAGTTTTGTCCAGCGATGGAGACAATAGAGCTCAGGCCTTCTGTCTGGCCCACACTCTTCAGTAATCCAGCCTTCCCAATGTTTAATGCTTTGTCCTTAAAATTTGGGATTCACTTCAAAGGCAGCTGTCAAGTCATCAATCACTATGCACAATCCACTCATAGTAGGGTAACGTCCATAACCTAAATATGACTGTAAAATCTATAGACGATGAGCTCTGGTACCCAGCATGTTGAGGTTTCCATTTCTAGTCCTCTTGAAGTTGTATTGACCAATCATGTTTGAGCAAGCTGTGCTTCAATTACAATAAACAGTCAACGAACTAATTCCCCAAAATGCAGCCTCATAAATCTGTCAGCCAGCAACACATTTAGTTTTTTTATTATCTTTGTCTTTGCATGTGTAAAAAATGAGCAGCAGAAGACCTGGCCTGAGTATCTGGTGGCTATCCTTCAAAAGGCGATCCATTCAGAGAGATTGCATTATGGGTAACACAGGCACCAGGTCTAAAAAAACAAACCGAAACATAATAAAATCTTTGTGTTTTGGGTGAAATGGCCCTTTAATTGTGACAAAAAGAGGCACTGCACTGATGGCTTTATCATAATATCTGTGCCCAAACTCACACTGACCATTTAACATCTATTAATATATACACAAGAAGTTCATAAGGTGTCCTATGAGACCCATAACAGCATCTTTATTTGAACAGAAGAGCTGCGCTTCAACAATACTCAGAGGCTGACAATATATTCATTTCTGTATTTACACAGTTTTCTTCAGACAGCAGCAATAAGCCACATTTCTTTAAAGAAACACACTTCAGTCCTTAAATGGCATTTATTTTTTGAAAAAACACAACATGAACTTTTGTAAAATGCTGCTCACTTTGGCTTCCAGGTGTTAAAAAAGAAAAATCTGTGGTATTTTTTCTGTTTATAAAATTTGGTTTGTCATAAGACGTCTTTTTTCTCAGCTGAAGCTGCCTTTTTAAAAAAAAAAAAAAAATTTTGAAAATGTAACGCACTGAAATTCAACTCGAAATAAAAACCCTGAAAAGCGAGACGAAGGAAAAATCGAGCTCTGATAAAAGAGGCCCGTTAAAAATGCATCAGCAGCACGCAAAGGGTGTGGAAAACAAATATTTCAGCATGTTTACAAGAGTTCAAACACACAAACATTCCCAAGTCGCTGCTTTTAGCCATCAAATCCTCTGGTGGGTTTTGCCCTCGGGAGTTAAAAGCAGCTGAAGCCCCGCGGGCGTCACCACACAGCCTGCTGGCTCCTCAGTCTGGATGACAGGTCTGTGACGGAGACGCCAGTACCGCTCTGCGCACACAAGGGGGCGGTGTTTAGTTGAAAGCAAAGCATCCACTGTAAACAAAGGTTCGTCTGGCAGGACAGACTCCTCGCCCCTGCTGTGTTGGTGGTCTGCAGCTCTGATTTTCAGAGATAAAATTAGCCGTTTCTTCATCAACCCCGGAGCGAGCAGAAGGGAACAATTTGCTCTGCTGCTCTGACGCTGTCACTGAGGGCTTCTCCTGGGGGAGGGGCAGGGCGAGGGGGGGCGGCGCACCGGTGGCAGGTCGTAGTGTCCCGGGATGTGGCTGTTCACCGGCAGGTCGTAGTGGCTCTGTGGGTCCTCATGAGGAGCGTGGCCGTGGGAGCTCTGACACTCTGAGGGGGAAAAGAACTCGCTGTGAGGACCAAACAGGCTGCCATTCTTTGTTTTAGTGCTGGAAAATATGCTGACTCTATTTTTTTAAATAAAAACCCATCTGTGCATTCAGTCCTGCTGCTTTGGACTTGACTGGATGAGTTGGTTTGGCGTTACAGTCTGAGCTTACTCTGTGCTCAGTGTTTAATTCAACTTGTTGAACTCGGTCCTAAATAAAGCTTTTTAAAAGCCCACACACTCCAGGGTGGAAAAGCGTGCATTCACCCTCTGTTTAAATTTAAATAACATCATCTATAAATCGTTTAATAACAGTCTAGCTCTCAGATGTGGGCACCCTGAACGAGGATATTAGCAAATAAACTAAAAACATCAGTAACAAACAGCAGTGTCGCATAATCACGTCGATGTCATGCCATGAAGTGGAAACACCTCCCTGTCTTTACTCTTTACTGTTCCTTTTATGTTTATAAACCCTTTATTACATGAAGTGTGTATTTTCTCTAAATGACTCATTTTCTTAGTCATTGTGTTCTGGATCCATGCCAGAGTATTTAAAGACATTAAAGGTAATTTCGTTTATTATGACATGCGTACTTATTGTAGAATATACTGCAGAAAAAGTTGCTGCTCAGAATCCATCTCATCTACAATCGTTTGTATTTAGCTGCAAAATGTGCTGACGCAAAAAGTTTTTCCAAGCTTAATTTTCAACATCAATTTTAGTTAAATTAGGCTAGACTGGATTTGTTTGCACTTTGCTTTTCTTCATTTCAAAAGTCTTGTCTGGATGTCAGATCTTAAAAACCAGCTACAAATGTTGCAGTCATACAGAGAAGAGAATCAGTGATTTAAACAACAGAGCGGCCACAAAGCTGGCTCTGTCATTACAACCACAGTCTTCTGTTTCAGGTAGAGTGAATGCAAATTGCAGTGATTTGTCTAAGAAAAAAAGACTGGACTCAATCCAATATGTGGATGAATTTAAGGATTTGATCCCGCAGACCTACACTTCGTTCCTCTGACTGCATATTGATGCATTACTAGTGTCCACAATACAATAAAAGCTAGGAAGAAAATCCTTCGGCTTCCTGTTTTTCCCTCTCCTCTCCTCTCCCCTGCCCTTCCTCTTCCTTTAGTCTTTTATTTGTGGCAAACAGATGTTGATTCATTGGTCCATGACCTGAGGAAGTCTGGCCTGCCCAGCTGTCTAACAGGCCACAGACCTGTTTTAAGGTTTGACTGATAAGGACCTTAAAAGAGTTGCTATTTTTTGTTTTTTCTCCCAAAGCGGGTGGATCCATGGTGCCGTGGGTAGCACTGTAGCCTAATAAACTCAAGTTAATCCAAAGAATTATGTAAAATCAACTACAATATTGGGCCACACCTCTTAATCTTTGAATTCAGGTGTTTTTGTCCTGTTGCCGCGCTTGTATAAAATCATGTAGTCAAAAGAACGGATTGTTCTACTGATAAAAATTCATAACATTAAGGAGTGGGATCAGCAAGTGCTAACGCTCTGCAGGGTTCCACGTCTCCTCTGGCAGTAACATCAGCACAAAGACTGTACCAGGAGCTGCACGGCACAGGTTTCAGCTGCTGTAGGTGTAATGTGGTCCAGTATTTTTGTCCCTATAGTGTAAATCGCAGTTAGTTCCCACCTTACGATTACTTTACAATTCCTAATTTTAAAAACTCATAGTTCTTATTAAAATTAGCGTTAGAGTAGCTGGATCCAAATAGACTGGTTCATTCAAAAACACAGACAGACCCACTGATGTTTGTATGATGGAAATATTGGACGTTTAACAATAACAATAACTAAGAAGGTTGTGGTGAAGTGTAAAACACTCCTCGGACTTGCTTGAGGTCAGAAGTGTTGCTTACCTCTGCGTAAGGTGGCCGTGTGGAACGGCGGCGGGGGCGTAATCTCGGTGTACGCGCGCTCCCTGGGCACGGCCGACTTCATCTCCATGTAGCTGCTCTCCGGGGGGCAGAAGGGCAGGGGCAGCCCGGGCAGGTCTTTGATGGTGGCGTACGGATTCTCGCTGTTCAGAGAGCTGCTGCTCACGGCTGCCGAATCCTTCAGCTCTGCAGGAAACAAATATTGAGAGATTAACTGCATATGAAGTCCATGCAGAGCGAGAATGGAGCATGATTGAGAGTTAAAGCCTAAGCCTACTAGATGAAGCATTCACTCCATGAAAAGTGAGATTTTCATCAGTATGCAGCTCTGTAAATTGCTGTACAGCTGCAAGTTAATGACTGTTGACGTAAATTTGTAGGCAGCACAAAGGACTTCCAGTAACTGTCGAGTACTGACATGGAAATTGAAATTTCTAGCAGTTTTACAAGCCTGAGAATTCCTCTGGGCTCAGGAGACAAATCATGACAGTAGAGGACGACGACAGCTTCTGAAGTTTCAGCTTTCTTTATAAAGTGCTGATGATCTTTTACAGCAATAAGGAATCAGCTTTAGTTTAATTGTACGCTGATGAAATTGTAGGCTTAACAGATCTGCCTAAAGTAAGTGAGCCTGTTGAGACGAAATGTGTTTTTTTCCATGAGCAATATTCAATAATGATATTTAAATAATCCAAAAAGCAGCTTCAGACTTCTTTGTCTCTTTATGGAACGATGCCGTGTTAGCAACAAACAAGATGAGAAAAAATGTTCCCCAGTGACAGCAGAGGTGCAGCATTTAAAGAGCCGCAAACACAGAGACACTGAAAAAAGACCAATTACAACAGAAATGTTTCCAGGGGACAATAAAAAAATGGATGTAAGCTTACGGTTTGTCTGATGGTTTCTTTGTTTTATCACTCGCTTCATGAGTCACTGAATTTTGCAACAAGCACGTCTCAGCCGTCTGCTGCGTCTGTGTTTTCAGACCAGTCAAAATGTTTTCTCAGTCTGCTTAAATGTGTTTGCGCTACGAGGAGCTCTCAGGACCACTACACACAGCCCACGGCCGAGCATGTTATGAGCTTACTGTCTTTGTTTAACATGCATTTTAACATTTGCTAAATGGGACTAAACAAACAGTCCAGCTGAGGATGATGGGAATGTCATCAGTAAACAAGCAAGCCAAACTTTATTTGTACAGCACACTTGATTCGACGTGGCATTCAAGGTCAAGTGTGAGCTGAGGTGAGTAAAAAAAACAAAACAACCTACAGATAATGTAAAATGAATGAGATTCAAATAATTTAATAAATGCAAAGAAAATAAACAACGAAGAAGATAAAATCTGACTGAGTGTGCAAATCATGACAGAAGGCTTGATCTTTTGTGTGGCCTGGGTCCAATTCCACCCAGACTATCAGAAAATAATAGAAACTAATAAATAAAAAAATATAAATATAAAAATAACATTTAAGCAATAGAAGTGATAAAACATGGAAACAGGAATAAGATCAAATAAAAATTAAAACAACAATATGCAAGTAAAAATGTGGAAAACAAACATTCAACATGTCACAAGCACTAGAAAAAAAATGTGATCACATGGCGGCGAGAGATCGAACGCTACATTTTTCCACAAGTACATAGAGTTCCCCCAGAGGGGGCCTTTGAAACCAATTTACATGGACATCTAATTCACTCAAAGCTTGCTGTTAAAAAATTACACGGGTGTTAGAAGAAAAGTCCCCACAGTTAAAGCCTCTGTGGACCATGAATGTCTGTGTAAAATTCATGAAAAGCCATCTGATGGATAAAGGTGTGACGGTGGAGAACACTGTCATCCATAGACTGTCTAAATAAAGCATACTTTGTAAGCATACTTTGGACAGCTTTTCCACAGCTAACCTCAGACTTCAGCAGTAAGTAAGAAAAGAGAGAAAATGAGGTGATAAACTACCTTTGTTGTAATATTTTCCGAGGCTGGCGCTGTAGCTGTAGCTCCGATCGATGCCAAAAGCTCCTGTTAACAATAAAAGACAAATCAGACGTCTTCATTTTGCTTTATAGCGAGCTAATCAAAAGCAGATAAACTGCTGTGGAAACCTGTAAAAATCAATCCCAGGTGAGTGATAGGTGCTGGCAATGCAACTCTCACCTTTTACGAAGTCCTTATTATTTTTATAGTCTCATATCGAGTGTGCCCCGCTGACTAGGAAATGTGATGGTCGATAAACTTTGCTCGAGATTATAAGCAGGAACTACTTAAGCTTCTTTCTGGCCTGAGGCTCTCAGCCATTACCTGTTTAAGCAGCTATGCTGGCGCAGTTACTGAAAAGAGCCTAAGAAATATTTGAAATCTAAACTTTTGCACTCCACTCCAAGCTTCACGCACAACTCTGATCAAGACCCTAAAAAAGGGTTAAATTTGACTGAGACACTTTGATCCCTGACAGTTCAGCTTACTGAGGTTATTCTCCATTATCAGCTATGTTTTAACTCTTTCATTACCAATGAGGAACTACAGCAGATGTGTTTGGATCAAAAATAGATAGGGACTTATTCTTCTCATTTATATTCCAATTTTTCATTTTCAGATACCAATAAAATACTTTTCACTGTTCAAACAATAATTTCCAGGTCTGTCAACAAACTGTTTTAGCTCCTATCGCTTTAAAGGCCTCCCCTCCCTAAAAACCCCACTGTCTTCTGATTGGCTGCCCCTCCTCTCTCCTGCAACCAGAACCCTGGTGCCTGTAAGCCAGGCTTCTCTACTCATGTGCCTTTGGTGTCCCTGAGATGACTGTGTAAAAAGACCACACTGAGCTGATGTTAGCTCAGCACAAAATTACAAGAAAATGTCAGACTTTAAAAAAGCTTTTGGCTCGCAGGGATTATTTTACATTTACCTCATAATTTAAAACTTTGATCATGATTGTAATCATCTAACATCAGGACATGAGAGAAAATGAGAAAAGCATGACATAGCACCCCCCCCTTCATATATAAGGGTGGACAGCAAAACTGTGCAGCAAGCCCACTAGAGGCTTGCTGCACAGTTTAAAAAGGTTTAACTCTGTGGACATGGCCATCAGAGGAACAGCAGTTCTTTGCTTTCTCACTTTGCCAGAGGTCACCACTTAGTCATAATAATATAATATTAAACTTTAAATATCATCAGAAGTCTGCACAAATCCTTCTAAGAAAGGACACGTATGAGATCTTTGCACTTCAGCTTCATACTTGCTCTTCAGTGAAAATAAAGACGTTTGGTTGATCCCACATGAACTCTGATTAATGTTGCACAAGACGTTTTCTTTCCACCTGTTATGACCGTAATTAAAGAATGCATTTAACTTAAGTGACATAACTGTTTAATTATTGACTACAATTTGATCACTCTGTTATATTACTATGAGACAGGCAAAGATAATGTGATGACAGTAATGTCTTATTTTGTAACATCCCCCCCCCACAGACACACACACCCCTCACCGCCAGCCAGCAGTTGCAGATTTTGCTGATTACTTTAATGCCGCTGTGGTCAGAAGGTCAGGAAACCAGGTTCTTGCTTTTATAAGCTTGTAAATGTTAATGTGCTCATTTTATTCTAGTCTACAGCTGCAGGTGTGCCCTCTAAATGATCCTTATGTGAATCACGCAGTGGAGAGTCACCTAGACGGACCTGAGTCTTTGCGAGGCTCGTGGTGTTTCCAGTCTGCAGGCAGAGTGGCATTGGTCTCGACTCCAAACAGACCTCGTCTCTCCCTCTCTGCGTTCTTCACACTGCAGAACAGCTGGTTGTTGGTGTTCTGTAAGGCAGGAAAAATGATAAACCGTCGCAAATGTACAAAAGCCAAATGAAGCGCTGAGGACCAATGACCTACTGCGTCTACACGTTTTGGTATCATATGATTTCACAACCCCCTGAATACATAGCCAGCTGTTGCTGACTGTCCAAATGACATATTCCTCCCATTGCTGCCCTTCAGTTGCAATGAGGCATGAAGCTTTCTCCTTAGATATCAGAGATGACATTCACCTTGATGGTGCGGTCGTGGTTGTTGGGGAGGTGTGGCAGCGGAGGCCTGTTCTGGCTCAGTGTGTGGTAGCTGGGGTTGGAGTAGTAATGGTGGTAACTGTGAGGAACATCTGCAGGACGAAAACAAACACATGGCATCACGTCTGCTGCTATTAAATTACCTCAAGGTCAATAAAATGCATTCCACAATCACACAGAGTGAGATAGACATGAAACCGCACTGTGCATACAAACGACATCAACATCACAGTTCTCCAAAAATACTCAATATCCAGCGTAGATCGCTGACCGGCTGAATCTTCTTCTGCAAAGGCATGTTAGCAGTCAGCAGTGACAGCAGTCACAAATATAAATATTTACAGGGATTCAATAAGAATCCTCAACAACACCACAAAATCTGCCACAGTCCCACTTGTTGCAACATTTAATTTATCCCTTATGTATAAGATGACTTCAATTACTGCAGTTAATAAATGGCTGACACTGAGCATGATATCTATCTAGTTTACTGCACCAGTTTGTAAAACAATCAAATACGTTTGGCTGAATTAAATGGAAGTTTGAAACATATCTGACCATGCCTTCTTCTTCCAATTCTAACATACTATATGAAAAATTTGTTCAGTGATTTATTTTCATAATAAACCTTATTCAGGTGGCCTTCAAGTCCACTTAAATCACATTCGGTCATCAACTGTTGTACCAAAAGAAAACATATTTTTTTAAAAAATATAGTTATGTTGATTTCTGACATCCTGCTTTATATTTTTAAGGCTTAAAAAGTGTTTTAGTGTCAGTTTAAACCTCCAGCAGGGAAGTCAAAAAGTGAAAATCAGCCGTCACATCAACACATTAATCAAAGAGTCAAATTTATATCCACAAACACAAATTTTCCTTTTTTTTGGCTGCAATGATGATTCTCCCATCTACTAATTTATGTCTATGTACACAAAATATATAATATTTTCCAAAAGAGTGAAAAATCCACACGTTTGAGGGTGGAGTGATTGGCAGTGATGTGACCTATGTTGGTGGAAACCACTAGAACCATAGTGCTGGTCCCTCACGAGAGAACAAAAACTACTGTTCGATTTTGCACAGGGTAAGATTTAGAAAAAGACCCTGGTTTTGGTTCAAATACAATGACTTGATTTTATTTTAAAGGCGGTTTGTTGCGTGCCGGGGTGACGTGTTCCAGCTGGACAGGATCAACAACATACGTGCTGCAGACACAAAACATTCTTCTCATTGAAACACGTTAGCTTTACTGCAAAAAAAAAAAAAAGTTACTCGTCTCCAAGAACATGAACAAATACATTACTTCTCCTGTTTTGCCACAAAGTGCATAAAGTGTGTTATTAGCCGTGCTGGAAAAAGAAGAGCAAACGTATGAAAGTAAAGATGAAAGCAGTTTCTAAGGTGACTGGATTTTCAGGTGCAGCTGCCTGTGCACGCTCCAGCATGACAGTAAAATACTGGGTGATTGTTCCCACTGAACATGTCAGATTGTCATTATCCAGCGATGTTCTCGTACCCCCCGTCTGCACTTACCAAACCTTACTGGAAACTGCATGGTGCTACACACTACCACATTGTAGGTTTAAGTTCAGTGCTAAATTATTGTTGCTGTAATTCAACCTCATATCCACAGGAGATGAATCCTGTGTTGAGATTCTGATGTTTCAAACTCTGAACAGTCTGACTGGATGTGTCAGATTTTACTTTGAATCTGTGTCCGTTTTATGTTACGCATGCAGCGCTCAGTGGGATGAGCCATTCTCTGCATGAGCAGACAGAAGCATCTTCAGACTGTACCTGGAACGGCATATTCAGAGTTGACGGTGCGGCTGGTGGAGAAGGAGACAGTCGGGGTGTTGTTCTGCTTTTCCTTCTGCCTGCGGCGGTAGAGCAGCAGCAGAGCCAGCAGCAGGACCACCAGAATGACAAGCACAACGATGCCGGCGATGGCCCCCCACGACTCCCTCTCTCCAGGATTAAGACGACTCATGACGCTCCCCGTCTGCTGAAAGGAGTCTGACAAGCAGAGGGTGGAAGGAGAGCTCAAGTACAACAACCAGAGCAGCTTTCATGATTAATTCATTATTATTATGAACACATTACAGGTTACATGTTCAATTCGGTTTTATTCATATAGCACCAAATCACAACAACAGCCGCCTCAAGGAGCTTTATATTGTAAGGTACTGTAAATGTCAGTGTTATAACTCCCAAACTTCTGCTAACATGAGGTCCGTACCTTGCTTGCAGTCGTCGCCTCTGTTTTCACACACACAGTCTCCAGTAAATCTGTCACAGAGGAGGTTGGCTGGACAGGAACAGGTCTGAGCACAGAGCTGGCCGAAACGTCCCGGATCACACGCTGGAAAACAAAGTACATTTCTCTGACTTATTTCCCCTTCAGCAGCATCTGTATGAGATATCTGTTGACGTTTTACAGGACTCACTTGATTGCTCCTATTATTCTGTTAGGCCTCATCTCAGCGAATCTGAGTCACTGAGCTGGTCCTGTGTTTGTGCTGCTTTTTAATGCAAATATCTGTTTTGTTTCAGTTGTTCTGGTGAAAATTCTAGTATTTTGTTAGTCGAGCACTAATTAGCAGGTGTTTGTTTCTCTGTGATGCATCTGGACAGTTTATGATTGCTGCTTGCTGACTAAGCTAACTGGCAACAGCTGGTAGTTTAAATATGGTCACTTCCAGCTCTAAAGCAAAGCAAGATGCTCAGATCAACGCCTCACATTGGCTGCTTCCAATGATTAGAGTGGGTCTATGGATAAAAGCAAGGCCCTGGCTGCTGGGAAGTTAAAATAGTGATTATTAATCAACAGATTACCACTTCAAGTTCTAACCCTGTAGATACTCTAAACAAATCAAAAGCACCGTACTGTCCACGCTCTCATCTCTGCATGAAATCCTGTGGCACTCACGTTTGGAGCAGTCGATAGCGGTCCAGCCTGGTAAACATTCACAGTGACCGTTCCGGTGGTTGCACGTGGAGTTGTTGGCACAGGGAAGACACACTTCAGAGCACTGTTTTCCAAAGTAGCCAGCTGGACAAACTGTAACCACAGAAAAGAACCTGCTAAATGTCCTGCACTCACTTGTAAATGAAAGATCAGCGGCTTTTTGTGATGACTGCTGATTAGTGAGAAAGCCCACCTTGGTCACAGTTTGGCCCAGTGTATCCAGGTAGACAGTCACACTCTCCTTTCACATGATGGCAGCGGTATGATTGGCCGCAGGACTGACACGTCATACTGCACTGGTCACCGTACGTACCCGTTCTGCATTCTGAGGGAAACAGTAGGGCTGATATTAGACAATGCATACAGCGAGCGAGTCTTTAAGTCGTTTTTTATTAACTCATCAGATACAACGCTCACTGTTTTGGCAGGTGACTCCCCAGTAGCCTGGGCGGCACACACACGCTCCAGTTTCCCTCAAACACGTGTCGCTGTTTGGACAATGCTTGAAGCAGGTCTGGTTACAGTGGCGCCCCCACAGGCCCTCTGAACACGGCTCACTGCAGCGGGGACCTAAAGGAAATGAAGCAGTGAGCACATAAACGAAGCAGGAAATTACAACTTTTATTGACTCTAATCACATCATTTAGTTTAATAAAGGACCTACAGTTTTACATCTGCTAAAGCAAAGAGCAGAATGCCTTTCACTATCCCAAGTGTAAATCAGTTACTGATCTAAATACATAAAAACATGGTTATAACTGTATAATAAAAATGTAGTTGAAATGATAAGCAGGAACAGAGAGAAATGGGAACATGAGGGGTTTTAGTGGTTAGCAGTTTCAGAAATGTTGCTGTTGAGCAGCCAACTCTGAAATATTTGGTAATTTAGTGTTCTCACCAAAAAGATTTTTCAAAACTGTAACTAACACGTTTTCCCCGAAACACAAAGAGCCTGTTTTATTTGCATGGATGGGAGGTGCAAAACCAGAAAAAAGTGCTTTTCATACTGGGCCAGTCTAGCAGCCTTTACGAGGCTGCACTGGGGTATGGACGTAAGAGTGAAACACTAACATCAGCATGTCAATGTTCACCTTCACTAGCACGAAACACACACGTGTTAGGTTAACAGAGTCCTCTCTAAACCCCCAAAATATTAGTCTCATCGAGTCAACAGAAGAATTGTTGGAGGTCAATAAGAGTGCAATATGTATGACTTTAACCCTGTGAGGTCATAAACATAAGCCAGATCATATCTCTTAGACAGAGCAAAAAAATGACTTTCTTGGAACAAATGTAAAAAATATTTCATGCATGTTAGAAGGTTTAGTTTTTGTCCCATATTTGTTAAAACACAGGAGAAAAATGTATTCACAAATGAAACGCTCTGTTTTCAAAGGCTTACAGTTTAGACCTCACAGGTCGAGTCAGGTGGTGTCGCGACAATCAGAAAAATGAATTTCAGATTGAGAAAACTTCATCTGGACAGCTGAGTAAGGCAACAAATGTTTAAGATCACCGCCTTCCCTTTTTAAATGGTCATATATGAAAAAGAAGGAGGAAGGAATTGGTGTTTAGTAATTCAGTTCAATTCGGCTTTATTTATACAGCACCAAATCACAACAACAGTCACCTCAAGGTGCTTTACATTGTAATGTAGACCCTACAATACAGTGAAAACCCAACAATCGTATGACCCCCTATGAGCAGCACTTTGGCGACAGTGGGAAGGAAAAACTCCCTTTTAACAGGAAGAAACCTCCAACAGAACCAGGCTCAGGGAGGGGCGGGGCCATCTGCTGCGACCGGTTGGGGTGAGAGAAGGAAGACAGGATAAGAGAGACAGAGATTAGTAACTGATAGTAAGAAACTTGATTAATTGTACAAATCTGATTGGCTCTGACACTGCTTACATTTACAACTAGACTTTCTTTAAGTCACACAACAATGAGAATAAAGGAGAGCAAGGATGGTTTAAAACCTGTGGCTCACAGTTTATCAGACCAGACTCATCTGTGACACCAAAGCCAAGCTGGCAGCGATACATCAGCAGGACGTCATCACTTACCAGACCAGCCTGGCAGACAGTGGCACTCCCCAGTGGTAGCTTGGCAGCCGTCGGCATGAACACAATCACACCTCTTCAGGCAGCCAGGCCCAAACGTGCCCATCTGCACAATGAACAAGTGCCAACGGGCAAAGAACTGTCAGGGGAATCTCCTCCACATTTGGCCAGCCCAGTCAGAGTGAGACAAAATACTACACTGGCAATGTGATGTTGTGTAGACAGCCTGGTGGGCTGGCATCGCAAAGACAAGAGGGGTACTTTTCCAATATGCAGATTGAAGCATACAGAGGGCGAGGTAAGGGATTCAAAGCTGGACACTTCTACGGGCTGCTTAATCAGAAAACAGACAACCCGTAGAATTATCAGCCGTATGATTTGAGTGTCAGTCTTATCAAAGACGCCATTCGTCTCATCAGTGTGACATGGACTAAACACAGACCAGACTTTTCTTATCTTGGAGAGCATTTATGTTACACAGTGACAAAGTGACATCTGTGACAAAGTGACAACCACTGCTTTTATTTTGTTTATATTTTATATGCATTCAGTGTGTTATTGCACACTTATTAATTAAGATCTCCATTTACCTTTATCTGCTGATTTGTTGTGACAGGTTATTTTTATTAAATACACAATAACAATATATGTTATATATTTGTTTACATTCCAGTTTCCCCATCGAGCTGAGTCATAAAAGCATTATTGCTGTTACTCTGTGCACTTGTGTGCAGGTATGGTGTCTGACAACATCCGTATTCAAGGTTCAAGGCTGTTTTATTGTCGCCCTACAGAGAAAACTGTCTGAGACTAAAGACACTGCTGTATAGGACAGACGTGTCACAAAAACAGCGCTCCCTGTTGTCTTGTAAAAGGATGAATCTATTTAATACCTGGTTTTCCAACATCTTTTACAACTTCAAGGGTAAATATTATATATAACTCCTGCCAGTATCTCCAGATACTCACCGGGCACGGTTGGTCACAGCGCGCCCCCTGCCAGCCAGCCGTGCAGGTGCAGGATCCATCTGCAGGGTTGCATTTTGCTCCGTTGGCACAGTGACACGTGGCATTGCATCCTGGACCCCAGGTTCCTTCGGAGCAGGGGATGGAGCAGTCCGGACCTCGCCAGCCTGCAGACCCACAATCAACTGTAAGTCTTTGTTTTCCTTTTGGCCAGTTTTCCTTCATGATTGTTTTTCTTTACTCATCACCTTCTTTGCAGAAACAAGTTCCATCAATCGGTGAGCAGTCCACATAGTTTTTACAGGAGCACTCCAGGGAGCAGTTCTTGCCATAGGTGCCACTTTTACAGGGATTTTCACAGTGAAGCCCCTGCAGTAACCCCCAAAGTTTGGTTTACATGAAGACACAACAGGTATAGAAAGTGAGTCATGAGTCGTTAATCTACTCTACCACTGACCGTGAAGCCCGGGGCGCAATGGCATCGTCCTGTGGCCCCATCACACACCCCTCCATTCACACAAAGACACGGCTCCAGGCAGCCATGACCATAGAAACCATGAGCGCAGGTCTCATTGCAGTATAGTCCCGCCCAGCCCGGTTGGCATGTGCACTCTCCTTTCATTGGATGGCAGCTGGAGAGTGTAAGCAGACATAAATATGAATGGAGCAGTGAGAAACAGAGGACCTAATGCCAAAGAAAACCCACAGTCAGCGCCTGTCTACATGTACTTCAGTACTTGTCTTCATACTGCAGAGGGGCATGAAACCACTTTAAAGAAATTATATTTGATGCTGCCATTTTTCTGAGCTGGAGAATAATCTCATTGGTTGACTTTATGGTTGATGGAGCCACTGCAGCATAAGATGTTAATCAGGCTCCGTGATGCCCACAAAGGCCTGAGAAATGAAAACATCTGTGGCTGTGTGGTCTGCTTAAAGCAGCTCTTTAATTACATTTTGTGCTGCAACATTATGATACGATATGATAACATTTAACCTATACTTGGGAATTTCCAGGTAAACCTAACTGGATGAAGATCCTGGAATAGACAAGATTATTATAGGAGATCTCATTTGGTCTCATTTGGGAAGGATCCCTCAGAAGGACTTGGAAAACATGGCTTTCTGGCTTAATATAAGCACTGATGGATGGATGGTTGGATAATATAAATAACATGCCATCAGCCTCAGTTAAAATGGTGCAATACTATGCAGATAAAGTAAATAACACATATTTATGAACCAGTTATTATAATATTATTGTTCAGGATCTTTTTGAGAAATATCTGAGAGTGTTGTGAACACGAACTATATAATTAATAAAACTGTGTGTCCTGTAAAACCTACAACATTATTAAAAGAAGAAGAAAAAAACCACCCTTTGGTTAAACAGCGCAACATAAAGTGTAGAACAAGGGTAGCGTCAAATATGTGAATTCAAATTACAAGAATGTTTTTTTAATTTTTCACTTCACACTGCATGCATCACTATTCAAAGCAGTAAATGAAGCTTTTGCCAGACTCATGTAAGAGCTGCTCTTACCTGAGTGTGTGTTTGTCCTGACAGAGACACGTGCGCTCACAGTGCATGCCATATATGCCGTCTGGGCACATCCTGTCCCTGCAGTGCGGACCACTGAAGCCCGGCTCGCACAGACAGGCTCCATCGATGTTGTAGCAGCGCGCACCGTTAGCACAGTCGCACACGCCTTTACAGTCCTGTCCGTAACTACCTGCAGCACACTCCTCCTTACACCTTAATGCAGGAAAACACACAGACAGAAAAAAGCTGGGGCAATGGGATAAAATATACAAATGTGTGTTTGAGCACAGTATGCACAAACCAAATCTAAACGTTCTGCATTCCTGTGCCTCTGCTGTTTGGTTTTGCCTGAATTTTGGAGAAAAACATGCTTAAATTACTCCTGTTCACTTACAAGAAATCATAACCAGGCTGCCTTTTAATTTGAAGACAAAAAAAATGGATGACAGTGTCAAAACAATTTAAAATGCTTTCTCCAGTCAAAGGTTTCAATTGTAATGTCGAGAAGACAACTTTTCTCTGTCGGTGACTAATCCAAACATTAGACGTGGCACCGGTAAGCATACTGGAGAGGCACCTGCACAGGAAAAGCAAGAAAAGGCGGAAACAACCACATGCTGTCCAAAGATCCACTTTCACTTGCTTACCTGTGACCAGTGAAACCTTTAGCACACTGACACTGTCCAGTTTCAGCGTCACATTTTCCGTTGTTGTGGCAAACACACTCCTCAGTACAGTTTGGCCCAAACCTTCCTTCTGGACATCGCTCGGTACAGACTGGACCCTGAACAGCAGAATGGAAAAATCATTAAGCACACAGAAAAACAAAAAAGACAAATGGATATAGATGCGTTATTGCAAAAATATGAACTAAAATGCCATCGGCTTCTGCACTCACTGAGAAAATAATGAGCTGTCAGATGGGCTCGCAATCAGAACAACATGTGCAAGTCATGCAAGTGCATCCTTTCAAAATGTCAGTGTTACAAAAAAGTGACTGTTTTTCCAGAATTCGAAGCCAGCTGGAACATGAAACACGAGCTAATTTAAAACCTGGCAACCTGCATGAGTAACAGAAAAGTGTGAGCTAAAAGCCTCAAAATATACCGTCCATCCAGGTGGGCAAGCGCAGATCCCTTTGCCTTTACAGATGCCACCATTCTGGCACGGGCATCGCGCCTGGCATTTCCTCCTACACGAGGTCTCACAGCTGGGGGGAGAAAAAAGATGGCTTAATGTCTCCTGACTGCAATTAACTGCTTTTAGCGACAAAAGACTGCATTTGTGTTGGTACATTACTCAGAAACCTGCAGTACTCATTTTCAGCTCCATTAAAAAAAAATTGTAGAGCGGTGTTGAATATTACGCAGTTCAAAATAAACCTTATCAATCTTTAAACTTTCCAGGGTGGACTTGCAGACTCCATGAATGTGGAAGAACTGAGATGAAAAAGGCAGCTAGTTTATTCATCCTTTTGAAAACTGATTGATGCTCAATAAAGAAGAAACATATATTTCACAAGCTATAGGACCTTCTGCCGTCTGGCAAATTTCACCGGAAATGGGTTAAAGGGCGTCTTTCACTTGGACTTATGGTTCCAGCTTTTTTTTTTCTTTAATCTTGGCGAATATTTTTTTCTTTTCTTTAAGTTTCTTTTCAACTTAAAGAAAAGAAACACTTTGCAGGCATGTTCTTTATATTGTGGTTTTGTCAGCTGCACATCCATGATTTAAATCTCCCGTTTCTCTGCATCCCAAAGATGCTCTATTAGACTCAGATCTTGGGATCATTTAAACGTTGTTATGCTAAATAAAAGCTGCTCAGTATAACCTGAGCTTTGTTACATGGTGCATTATCCTGCCGGAAGCAGTCGTCAAAAGAAGGTTGCACTGTGCTCATAAATACTTGATGTTTACTTGATGCTAAGGGCCTCAAAGTGCGTCAAGAAAAATATCCAACACATCATTACAAAATCAACAACAAGCTGAAGCTTTGATCCAAAGCAAGATGGATCCATGCTTTCATGTTGTTTACACCAAACTGTGACCCTGCCATCCAAATGTCACAACAGAAACAGAGACTAATTAGATCAGGTAATATTTCCCAAACTGTTGTCATCTGATTTTGTTGGGTCAGTTTCCTGTTTTTAGCTGACAGGAGCGGCATCCAGTGTGGTCTTCTGCTGCTGTAGCCCATGTGTGTTGTGCATTGTGAAATGTTGGTCTGCGTACTTTTGTTGTAACAAGTTGTGAAAATACAGAAAAACATAATAGATCAACTTCTGGACTCAATTTTAGAATTTTTCCTGCAGTTTTTATGTCTAAAAGTAGCTGAATATGTAAAAAGAATCAAGATGATCCATCAATTCCTCTTCCGGTAATGCGGAATGTGTCTTTAACCAATCACATTAGAGATTACAACCATCGCAAGGATATTACATTTTCTAAAACGGATGATATGAAAACGCTACAAATGCACACAATTATTGACCCAGATTTATCCCCTAATCTCTGTTGCCAAGCCGCCTTTTTTATTTAGCTCAAAGTGGAGTGTTGTGCTTTCACATTGGCAGAATGAGAGTTTCCACTAATGTGTAGTGGGGAAATGTTTTTACTGCTTACTCATCCTCAGGGGCATCTAAAAAACAGGGCGTAACAGATGACTCATGGAGTACAGAGTAGACCATCGGGGTCTCTTTTCAATCTTCGAATTAACTCACGGAAACAAATAAAAAGATGGATCAGCAAAGAGGAAGATGAGGGTCTAACATACCTCTGGAGAACATTCGGGTAATTAAGTAGGGTCTAATCAAGTGCTGTAATAAATGTCTCCCAAAAGAAATAACTAACAAAGTACAATATTCTAAAAATGGCTCCTAATGAAAAGGAAAATACACTGTTAACTTTTAGCAAGAGCGACTCGCAGAAGGCTGCTAAAATATCCGAACTGTTAGATGGATTGCAATCTAATTTTATACAGGCACTCATGGCTTCCCAATCCTAAATTCATCCCACCGCACCTCCATAATAAACGGGACCCAAAAAATCTGCTGCCAACGTCTCACAGAGGTCCAGGCCCCGAGGGGTCGGAGCTATTTTGGTGTGCATCTCTTCAGCATTTCTAATTAGTGTGTCAGGCATCATTCTGATTTGATTAACTTCTTGGTTACCGCTAACACAACTGCTAACAAGGTATCAATCTTCAAGCTGTATATTTTCTTGCATCCGATAACCTAAATATAGTCCCACAAATGTCTAGTGTGATCTTACTTTTGCTCACCAGACGCTTTCAGCACATTAGGATGAATATCTGCTTCGACTCTTAGGATTAATCAAGAATCTGACCATATTTCTCCATCAGAATTTCTTCCATAGCCTGGAGCTGAAAGTCGATTTTTGTACCTTACATTCCCAATAATCATCTACTAACATTTCTTCTAGTGTCACCACAAGGTTACTCACAGACTTTAGATGTGCTTTCAATATTTATTCCCCAAGCAGAAATGTGAAATAACTGCCTACCCTTTGAGTTTTAATCCAGCACCATCATGGGGCCAGAATTTGTGAGATAATTGTCAAAGTATGCAATATATACATATACAAAGTACAGACTCGGCTGCTAAGAAAATGTTAGCATTAACAGATGAAGGAAAGCTGGTGAATATGGTTAATGTCGGCACTTTGGATTTGTCATTTTGTCATCATCGTGCTTGCACAGCTGTGGTGTCTGTGAGGTGGCCTCATGCAAATCTCACCCAAGAGTCAGATTTTGAATGAAACTGAAAAGTAAGGTCTTCATAGAGAAACATTGCCAATGTCTGTAAATTTTTATCACTTTTTACAAAGTCAGTGTTGGATTTTAGAAATTTGCTAAGCTGTTTTGTTTGTTTGGACTTACTAAGTCCCTGTGAATCCATCCCGACAAATGCACTCTCCTGTTGCTTTATCGCAGGATCCTCCGGTTGCACACTTGCACCTCTGCAGACAGCGCTTCCCAAATGTGCCTGCTGGACACGACTCTTCACAGTAGCGTCCATTGAACCCTGGAGGACAGCGACATGATCCCTTCACAGGGTCGCAGAGAGCTCCGTTCTCACACTTGCACTGCTGCTTGCAGTTCGCTCCCCAGTGTTTATCGTCACAGTCTGAAAGGTCAAAGGGCAAACTCAGTATACTGAATCATGTAAAACATTAGCCTTTTCCAACATTTTTATATATCTTTTGATTTTGTTTCAAACTGAAAGAGTTAGTTCCTATATAGATCTATACCGCAATCATGGTATTGGCTTGCTCAGATCATACCTTCAGATCTCATATGGGGCACATGTAACCTGTTTCAGCCTGCTGCACAGCTTCTCCTTGTAATTGTCTGACTTAATGTCACGTCTGCTGCCATGCATGCTCTGTCATCTACTGGGGCTCTTGTTGCAGCTCTCCACGTATGACCATAGCTTTTCTATAGCTCTTAACTGCAGCCAGGGGGGTAGTAACGAAATAAATACAGGAACCTGCAACATGGGCTCCTCTTCTTTGTGTTTGTGCCGTTGTTGGTGTTTAGCTCTGGGGAATATAAAAAGATCTCATCTGGAGTGGAGTGAGGCCAAGTGTTAAAAACTTTTTTGATCCTTGATGCTTCATCTTTGTTCCCCTTTTCAAGCCAACTTTTCCAGCCATGAGCATTTGACCCACACATAACTCTCTCACCATAAGGGGATGAATCGCTGGCTTTTTTAGGACTTCCACAAGCTCGTCTCTGCATGGGCTGATGTCCCACAATCCCTTTGTGTAGACAAAGACAAACTGACGCAGGACCGTAAATGGCGCATTGAGGGGTGTTCAGAAAGAAGAAGACTAGCAACTGTTCAATGACCACAGACCCTGGAATGTCATTGAAATTCACCAATTTGCAGAGATGAGTCAGAGTAACACTGACCAATGAGAAGAGAGCACACCCTGAGATATGTTCTTCTCAACTTTGAGGGAAGCAACTGAAGCAACTGCCAACAGGAGAAATTGATACCACTGACTGGCATGTGATGAGGTGAGAAATACAAGTACAACATACATAATGATGTTCTAAAGTCTAAGTGAAACAAGCAATCACTTCATATGTGGATGAGACTTTAGGAAGAACTGGCAGGATGCAGAGCAGAGCCACGCGGCCCGATTACAGCAGATGGAAACGATGATCTTCTTTCTGCTGAAGTGGTCCTGATTGATCTCAGCTAAAAAAGGATTCAGCTCAGCTTTCAAACACGTCTTTCCAAAAATCAGACTGAGCATGTGTTTATACAGGACATCGCATTACTGTATTTATTCTGAAGAAAAGTTGTCCTTTTGTTTTGTTTTTTTCCACAACCCCCACAGCTCGTGCAGTCACACGACTGCACACACTCACACGACGGAGCTTCTCACTTTCATTGCCCACATTTTCCAGTGATTTAAACCAGTCGTTTTCCAGTAAAACCTCCTGCTTCTCTAAACAGTGAGTCAAAGCCACTCTGCGATGCTGGAAATGAAATAAAAACACCGAGTCAAAATAAAATTACACATGATTATTGAAACTTGCATACGGTGCAAGTATGATGATTTTGTGTCCGTTCTGTTGCTCCTAATTGATTTTCCTCCCCACACACTGTTATGTACGCTCAAATATATGATGTCATGGGAAACAAACAGAAACAAATGTGATTAGATTCTGTGCCCTGTTCAACAACAACAAGAGAGGGAGTGTCTGATGCCATTCTTCCTCAACCAAATCTATCCCTTTAGCTCGCAAATGTTACGTTACTGGCAGATAATTTGGAATTGGCAGGGAGATCTGCATGGAGAGGATTTTAATGGAAAATAATGCAGGAGCCTGGTGATTGGCTCTCGAGGCTTGTACGCAGAGGAAATTCACACAAGGTTTGGATTTCAGTTCATGATGAAGAGATCTTAGTCCATGGAGAGAACCCAGATTGGTCATGGGTGCATTCTTAAAATTTCTCATCAATTACCTCGACTATCTTGGACATCGGAGAAAACGTGATATCCAATAACACTGACGTAACTGATGGATGGGAGTCGGTTATCTTCTCCAGAGCTAAAAGTGTTTCCAACAATTTCACGCTGACCTGCAGTGAATCATCCTCTGCTCTGTGAGCTACACTCCATGCGTGTACGTGTCTCACTCCCACCTTTGCCGGTGTTGAACATACGCCCGAGCACGGCTTAGAAAAATACAAGGAACTGCATTGACTGTTACTCTCAGCATGTACAGCCAAATTTGTCGTGGAGCAAATCGCGCTGCCACAGACTGTAGAGTTTATTGCACTTACTCGAAGCCTCTTTTGTTTAAAAGAACTTCACTTGTTCTCTGTGTGGGCATTGGAGAAGGCAGTATGTCACGTTGAGTAACGAGAAACTCAGCTGGAGCAGCGATTATGTTTACACAGACATTCTCCAGGGCACCAGGGCAGATTTACTGAAGGGCTCTGAGAGCTGACTGCTGATACAACCAGCAGTTGTTTGAGTGAGTGGATGAAATTTACCAGAGTGGACGTGAACAGGAAGCTATAATCCCATTTTTATTAGTCTTACTGTGGAAATTGATTTTCAAGAGGATAAGTAATCTGGTTATATGTGAATTTAAACTTTCGATACAATGATTATAAATCCCTTTTGCCATGCTTGTTACTTGGGCTTTCAATATCGGATATGGACAATTTATTCTTGATATAGCTGTATAAGAGGTATCAAACATGCAGTGGTCTGATAGTGCTGCTACTGTATCAGCTGCATTCGCTCAAAGAAAAAGAAAAATGTCTTCAGTGGAGACATTGGCCTTGTTTCTGTTGCAGGAAACTGTTTCATCTGTTGCATGTTTGTGCATGCTCTTACTGCAGAAACCAGCCTGTAGGACCTCTTTCTGAGTTCTTGCCATGAGAGAAAACAAGCGCAGTCACCATTTAAGGCATGTCTGAGCTTCCCCCAAAACTGCTGAGTCTTGCTCAACGCTGATTATGAAAACTCAGAAAAAGCTTTCTTTCATGTAATCACATCCTCCTCCACATGAATGCAGTCGCATTGGGAACCCAGTACAGCTTAAATCAAGTTATGGAAACATATTTTCACATGTTAACATTAGTTGCTATGACTTTGCTCACTTGTCTCCGAACCCTCTCTTTTTCTGCTCTCTCTTTACTGCCCTCCTAGCGTAAGGGTTTTCAGGACATACATGCAGCAAATGTTTTGCTCATGTTGACATGTCTTAATTTGCACAAATATGGATTTCCCCAGCTTCCATGTAATCATAGCATGTGAAAATGTTTCTTTGCTTTGGTGTGAAAGAACAGTGAGTGCAGGCTGCTGTAATATCAAACACTAACATTTGCCAAATACAGTAGTTGGATGTTATAACCGACAATACAACTTATTAAATTGTCTCACTTTTTTTTAAACTGAACTGAACAGTCAAGCTGTTGCAGTATTGCTGCATCACATCATGAGACACATGGTTTCAGTGGAAACAGAACAGCCAAAAGGCCCAAACAGGGCTCCGTCACTCTAAATGTTCGCACCACCAAGTCTCTGCCAAACCTGCAGCGGCCAATAGAATTATCCAAAACATGATTCTGTATGTCCTTAAACACATCTAAAAAACTATGTTTGGATACGGATGCTTTAGATTTATGTCTAGTAACTTTGCAACTGTAGATGTCCACAACTGGATATTTGCTGACAACAGTTTGCAGTACAACAATGGATTAGAATCAAGTACTGCTTCCAGTTGGGAACCAGCTCTCGATTTCCATGAGAATTACATGACTCCAAGACTATCACCTCCGTTTATCAGAGCTGGCATAGTTTTCCAACAGCTGCACATTGCAAAACAATGACTTCAAACTGAGCCATTAGTAGTAGGCAGTAGAGCCTCTGCTTACCTGATTCACATGGAAGCATTTTTATTCCGTTTCTACTCAGTGTTACGAGTTTGAGAGTTAGCAGGCTCTTCTCCACACAAATATGATAATGAATCGGTTCATAATATGACACATAACAAGAATCAAATGCTATCAAACAAATCTTATCATCACTCCCTCATTGGAGATGTGATTTCTGAGCTCCCAGCTGGCTGAGTCCTTCATCAGTTAATTATTCACATCTGTTTGTTTCACGTACTTTAGCCAACCTATGTCCAGCACTGATTTAATCATTATAATAGAGTCAAAATTGCCCAAACGTTGATGTCAAGGGAGCATTGAAGGCCCATTTTCCTTTCTAATTGTTTGCATCTGTGAACCTGCCCTGTGCCTGATAGGTTATCACAGTAACACATGCAGAAATGATGGCCTTCAATTTTGAACTATGAAATATCTGAGAAACACATTTTCTCAACTTTGATTAGAGAAATTTATCCTACAGAATAAAAGTGTGGCGGGGGAGGCTGGGATGAAGTTGGTACGGAGGAGAGCTGGTAAAGGTGGTTGAGTTTAAAAATCTAGGATCAACCACCCACAAAACAGACAGTCCACAAGAAAAATGAAGAAGACAGTGCAGGCAGGATGGAGCTGAGTGTCAGGGGTGATGTGTGACAGAAGGACAGCTGCAAGAGTGAAAGAGAAGGTTTCCAAGATGGCAGTGAGACCTGCTGTGATGTTTGGTTTGGGGATGGTGGCGCTGACAGAAAAACAGGAGGCCGAGCTGGAGGTGAGTGACCAGGATGGACAAGATTAGAAAAGACTGGTGTTAGACAGACAGTTTGAACAAGTGCAGAGGAGAGAGTGGATATACTGGACAAAGCATAATAAAGACAGAGCTTCCAGGCAGGAGGAAAAAAGGAAGACCACAGAGTCATGGATGTAGTGAAGGAGGACATGGAGAGACTTGGTGTTACATAAGAGGATGCTAATAATAGGGTGAGATGGAAGCAGATGAGCCCCTGTGGTGACCAATAAAAGGAAGCAGCCATATATATATATATATATATATATATATACAGTTTTTTTTTAATCAAAGTGACATTATCCTAAATTGCAAACCTTAAATATGGATTTTCACGGGATCACACGGCTCTTATGCACCTCACACTTGCATACATACACATGAATGATCCTATAAAACAAACCTTGCTACTCAACTTGTGGCAGTAAAACTACAAAACAAGCTTAAATTATAAATTAATTTGAGTTCTTATTGATATTTCAGTGGCATTGGCGTTCTGTCCCTGCGTATGTACAGCATTAAAAATAGTTAATCTTGTAAAAAAGAATTTCTAAATAAAGTTAAACAGAAAATCCTCCTCCCTTCTGAGTTGAAGATATGACTATTTAGCCACAGGACGAGTCATTAATTTGACCACTACTGTGATTCAAACTGGAATCTGCATTACTGCATGCAAGTAAAGCCACTAACTGCTGCACGCTTCAGAGCTGGCATGTGTTCAGTGTCCTTTATGAAGAATGCAGACAGACATGATGGGAACATTCTTCCTTTTCCCGTGTGTATTGTCCAAGCAGCGCCTTGGGTTTTGCTTGCATCCAAAGTCCACATAATCTCCTGATCACCTAACAAGCAGCACTCACTGGTGATTTTTGGAATTCACCCTTCAGGGTCCCTGAAAAACCTGCTGGGAGCTAGAAAATCTATCCGTGAGGAATACCAGAGGCTTCATTGCCTGTTTGTCCATTTCATCCCAACCCCCTCCTCTATTTTTTTGTCACGCTGAGCCATGTCCCCTTCTAAATCTAGTCTCTATATTCAGAAGGTTTTCAGTATGAAAACATTAGGCCCCTCTCCTCTTTCCCACAGCTAACTAGCTCAACACACAGGCATCCAGGAAGTGTGGGGTCATATTTTGCCAAGAAAGACTCCATTACAGGAGCCAAGAAGAAAAAGGAGTGGAAGAGGAGAAAAGAAAAGAAGAAACTTAAAGTGAGGGTTAGGGTAGCAGGGAGGTGTAAGAAGAGACAGAGAGAAGTGAGCCATGCAAAAGAAGGAGAGTGGGGTAACATTTTCCATTTCCTCTTCCCATCATCCCACTGTCAAGGCATCAACCGCTACCCGCTAAAGCTAATTCCTGCTCTCTGCAAACGAATGGGGGAAAACAGAAGAGGGGGGGCTGTGTACTGTTGACCCAGCTGAGTGCGATGAAATGGGCCTGAATATAGTGGAAAACGGGGGAAACAGGAGCCCCTTAAAAATGCAGCTCTGAGTTCACACTCCACTGTTTGGATGATCAAATTTAAAAAGATTTCAAAAAAGGCAAACAGGGTTAGATTCACGACTCTCAGTGGTTATATAACCATTTCTGCTGACTTCAGTTCTGTAACAGGAGCCAAAAGGTGCAGCAGGATCAGCCTTAACTCTTCTTTATGGACTCCTTTCTGTGCATGAAACAGGACTTATCTTACCACCTCTTCACTGCTTGTGTTTGTAGGTAGTGATTGTTTTATTCCTTTTATTTTGACAGCACATGTCTGCTTTTTTAAGAAAAGCTGACTTGACATTGCTTCTTCTTTTTTTGTCAGTAACCGTGAACGAACGTTGGAGGTTCAGCTCAGCCTCCTTGTGGACTAGTAAACTGGTTTCTGGACTGAGTCTGATATAAATGAGTCACTGCTGTGCATGCAGTAATGCTCCCTTGCTGTTTCCATTGGAGAGGCTTCAGTGTGTGATGGAGAGGTGTATGTGAAGATCAGCCACTTGACTAATGGCCATTGCTCATTTCCTGTTGTGAATGTGAAGTGTATTTTTTTCTGTGGAGCTGAAGGGAAAGGGAAAGAGACGAAAGCAACAGGAGAAACAGCAAATGAGAGAAGAGACGAGAGTGAGGAAATGTCTGTAAGCGAGAGGAAGGCTGATTCATACCACTGGAGCAGTCATCTCCTCGCCAGCCTCCCTCGCACTGGCAGCGATCTGGAGCGACACACCGGCCGTGGACGCACTCCTTAGTGCAGCGTGCTGTTGGTGAGAAGGAACAGAATTAGAAACAGATTTGTGGAGAAGGGTCAGGGTTTTAAAGAAGCTTTAATGTTTACGTTATCTCAAGCTTTTGGCCAGAAAATTGGATAATGTCACAAAAGCACAGTCGTTTTTTATTTAACCAGGTTCCACTGAGGCTGGTGACCTCTTTTTCCAGAGAGACCCGCCAAGTGCTTTCAATCAGGACGATCCAACATCAGGCACGCAAATAAAACTGTTGTAAAAACCAGGTTACAAAGTATGAGGGCACAAAGAAAATGAAGACTTACTAAAAGACAGGTGTGTGTATGAAAAATTGACATGCGCAGTTTTTAAAAAGCAATGCATAAACCTGCATTCTTTCTATCTGCAAGCAAGGGGTGATCAGTCTGGTGCAGGAAGTAGTCCGTTTATAAATGAGAGAAAATGACGCTCACTAAACACCAGATTATGGTCTCAGCGGCAGGTTTGACTTCTGCATTTTATTGTAAATTTCAAATCCATCTCGTCACATACAATAGGCCACATCGTATCTTAAAGACCCATGTATCAGCCCAACACTTCACTCTCAGACTGCTTGTGTTTCCAAGAATTTCTAAAAGTGGAATGGGAGGCAGAGCGCTCAGCTATCAGCTCCGGGTTTGGTTTCAGGAGACAAACGCCCTCTCTGAGAGTCTGCCTTCTAAAGAATAGCCTTCAAACTTTCCATGTTTGATAAAGCATATAGTTAGGGTTGGATATAATGACCCTAGACCATCCCGTAGTTATGCTGCCATCCATTCAGCCATGCCCAGTGACTTCCCATGACGCACTAGGTTTTTCTTCTCCACACCTATTTCATTCTCCATGTGTTTATATTACTACTGGATATCATCAGATTTTATCTTCTGACAACCGTGTGTGTTCTTTCCTGTCTCTTTATGTCAACCAGTGGTGGCAGATGGCTGCCCCTCCCTGAGCATGGTTCTGCTGGAAGCCTCTTCCTGTGGAGAGGGAGTTCTTCTTTCCCACAGTGGCCAAGTGTTGCACTATGAAACTGTCTGATTGTTGAGGTTTTCTTTCTAATTCTGTAGGAGCTTTACCGACAATATACAGCACCTTAAGGTGACCATTGTTGTGAACTGGCTTTATATAAATAAAACTGAACTAAACTGAAGGTTTGGGGTTTATTTTAAAAATTATAGACCTATAAGTTACCTTCCAACTTAACCTTTCAAATCACTGCAAAACAACTGATCCTAAAAAAAACTAAAAACATATCTTTCTTTATGGTACAGACTGAAGCCATTCACATGCAAACAACCATTTATTTAATTAATAGTCTGATATGTTGCTTTTTTCAGTCAGTCTGGTATCACTGCAAAATCCCTTCACATCATAGCTCAGCCAAGGTATCCTTGGTAGAAGTATCCCCATGCGCTTACCTGCTGCTCTCTGGCAGGTAGCTCCAAGCCCTCCTGGGTTTTAAATGCACCTTAGAACACACATGCATCAACACTACAATGAGCGGGTGGAGGGAGGTTTGGAGTCTTCTCTCACCCCCGTTCTCTGCGACCTGCTGGAGCGGGGGGGCTAGGAGGAGGAGTTGGCCGTCCGACTGCGGTCTGGAGTGTGGGGCCTCCCTGCTGCTGCGGAGTCGGGGCGGTCTGCCTCCCCCCACCGCAGGGAAAAGGGTAACACCACCTGGGTCTGGGTGCAGTTCCCCCCCTCCAGGGGCAAGGGTACCTAGACCCGGGGCTTAGAGTACGCTTGGGGAGTGTGATCGTGTGTACAACGTCTCTTTATGTCTGTCTCCACGTTGGTTGAGTGTGGAGTAAGTGCATATGAGAGCACGAGGGTGGGAATGGATGTTTGTATCTGTGTGTGCCTGTATATCTGTGTCTATATGTCAGGTTGGGTGTCAGACGCCACCTCTCTGGGGACATCTCAGGCCCTCCAAGGTATGGAGGCCTATCTCCCCCTACCACCACTTCCCCTGCCAGTGGCGGACTCCCTCAGACGTCGGTGCGTTGGTGGTTCTTTGTATCCGGGGATGGGCGTCCAGGTACACACCGGCTCACTCCTTGGCGGCCGCTTATCGGGGCCTGGAGCCTGGGGCTCGCTCGGGCCACTTCGGAGGTGGGGTGCCCCCGGCCTCTCGGCCTGGGGCTCGGTCACTCAGGCGCAGCTGGCTGCCGGCGGAGCTCACGGGCGCGTCACTGCAACTCCCCCTGGCTTCTGCTCCGCGGCTGCTGAGTGAGCCCTCATCTGGGACTCTCCTCAGCTCTTTCTGGGACAGTGGCGCGGCTGCCCCTCTGTTGGTCTTCCTTGGTCTCTTGTGTTCTGGGGGCCTCTGGATGTCTGGAGTTTTGATCTCCTCCACACCTGCTTCACGCCCTGGAGGACGGGGCTGTGGCCCCCCCACACCCTCTAGCAGATTATTACATGAAGGAACCTTTTAAAAAACAAAAAACAAGCGCGTCCATGCTCACAGGTGTACACACGGGTGATCACACCCACAAACTACACCCTTTTTGGCTCCTACCTCAAAGCACACTGTGTTCTGTTGTGCTGCACAATAATGTTTAACATTTAGTATTTACTGTCATATTCCCATATATCATTGTGATGTTGTTTATTCTATTACTCTTGTTCTCTTCTGCTTGTTTTCTTTTTTCTTTCTCAGCAGGTGACCCAGGTGATCGATATATGCATTTTTTTTTCTTTTTTTCTTCTTTTTTTTCTTTTTCTGCTCATTCTGTTGGTTTTTGGTTTTTGCCCTTCTCCCCCGTCCCTCTTCTCAGCTGTTTCTCTTTCCCTCTTTCTTTCTCCCCTTCTTTCCCCCAGTCAAGTCTGTCCCATATTCAGTAAGTGAAAATAAAATAAACAATAAAAGGTGAATCAAATGGACCATTATGGCAAGGCTGGGATGGTCAGTTTGGTAAAGTAAATCCGTTGGGCATCTTTCTTTGCCTTTAGACAACAATTCTGATGGCAAAAGAGCCAAACGGGACAGGCAAAAAAAAAAAAGAAAAAAAAAGAAGTATCCCTTGTTATCATGCTTGGTTTCAATAAACCGAGGTGGTGATGATCAAAATGACCAACTCAAGGCTTTAAAACCAGAGTCCATTAACCAGTTGGTGATGTTGCATTACCTATGTCCGTCTTTTATATACAGTCCAGACTAAAAGAACAATTTACTGCTAGGTTAGTTAAGCCTTTTACCTAAAGGATACCACATATTTAACTCAATTTGTTTCTGCAAACTCATACTGGCTGCAGTAGCAAACATACTGTTTTCTCTTCATACGCTGGAACAGGCAGCGGGAGATGTGTCTTGGGAGATTATGATTGGACGATGAGCTCCATGAAATCACTCCGAAGATATGAGGGTAGTTTGTCCAGCATGGCCTCGTAAATAAAAACATACCCATGACTCAAGAGCGAGATGGCCGGCCAACAGCAGACTACAGGACACGGCGATGAGTTATTGGTTTAAAAGTTAGACTTGATGCGCTGTGATGAGTCCGGTTTACAGAGACATTGCAATGATATGTGAATAAGACGTTGTCGTAATCAATGGCAGCAAAAAGCTTTTTCCTGGCTTTGAAAGAACAAACTCACTTTCACTCAAATCAAGTTTGAGTCAGAGTCACTGTCTGCCACTGAAGACTGCAAGAAACAAGCTGAAGTAAAGAAAACAATTAAACTGCAGATTATTTTGTGGAATCATTGTGTAAAAGTCTGCAAAATCTCTTTAAAGTAAAACAAATAAAAAATAACAGATGACTTTCCAGAAGCTGGGACGACATCTTCAGACGTCTTCTGTGCAGCTCCAAAGATATTCAGTTTGCAATGATGCAAAACAGAAGTGCACCAAATCATCACAAAAATGACAAATTGATTTTCTACTGCTTGGTTCATTGATTGATTAATCCTTGCAGCTAAGCTTTTTCCATTTCCATTTTTTGTAAGATTCCAGAGTTACTAATTATGCTTCATGTCGGCATGATTTTGTTCTTTTAATCATTAAACACCATGAAATAGATTTCAAAGCAACAAATCCGAGTTGTTTATACAATCAAAATCTATTCAACTGTATTATTTCCCTGTAAATGTATTCCACCCATCGTAAGCGGCGCACGAGCTGCCAGCTCGACAGCTGGGCTCAACCATGCAATTGAAAGCTCCAGCGTTAAGATGCCATTCAGACTGTCAAGGAGCTTCCTTGTAAAAAGAGTCTCTCAGCTGTGCGCAAGCCAACATCATAAATGGCTCTGCTGTTAATTAAGTGAATTCAAACATGCATTTATGACTGGAGACTACAAATCTCTTTAATTTTTTTGTTACAAAAGCGTTTTCTCTGCTGACAGCAACGTGCTGCGAATGCACATGTTTTTCTTTCAATTCAAACTCAATAAACAGTAATTTTACTGATTACTTTTTCCCCTTTAATTGAAGGCGTGCGGATACTGGGGGAGGGAAACTTGGGGATCTAACATGTCATCAAACGAACAAGGTAAACATAATTATAGGTAATTATATATATTTAGAAAAAAAACACTACATTGTACAGAAACTGGGTTCAGAGCTATAGATGACACATCGATGGAGGATATTTCAATTACAAAGCTCAAAACATGCTCATCTGGTTCCGTTCTGGCCTTTCTCGTGTCAGTCATGAAAATCAGAGGTTGGGCTAAAGGTGGCACACAATAGGCAACCGTAAACGCATATTATCTCTGCTGGGCGACAAGCATCCGTCTACAAAATGTCAGTTTTTCAAGCACAAAGCACGCAAGCCTTCTTATTATCATACTTTACTCCTAAGATCATCCAGCGATGAATGGGAAGGTCTGTGAAGCTACTGTAGAATTTCCTCAAACCATGCAGCCTCACGAGTGGTTTCGTGTTATTTATATCTGTCGCTGCTGTTTGTAAGCAATAAGAGAGTGTCAGTGCGCTGCTGACAGCTGCAACAGTTTCAACCTATGCGACGACACTGATCAGTCACATTGTTTAAACCAGCCAAGAAGAGAGTAGCAGCCATGTGGAGAGAGACACAAAGCTCCCGATTAAACCTGCGTCATGTTTCAGGCAAGTGATTGAAGCAAATACCAACAGGACTGAAGAAACTGTTGACTGTGGTAAATACACTACACAGCGTCACCTTTGCAACATCAGTTGGTTACTAACTAACCATCAGCTACAAAGTGATGCACAATGGGTGAATTGCTTTGCAGATCAGGGTTTAAATGTGCACGTATTTACTGCTTTCTTGCAAATTTTAGCCCTTTGCATTAGAATACTTCTTAATAAAGAAGTACTATAACCTTATGTAATATTTACTCATGTCTTAAATTCAATGTGTTTCGTGCCTGAATTCCATTATATCAGTATGTCCAGAGAGCTGACATACTGAGTCTGGACCAATAGAAACATGTCCTTGTATGATGACAGTTGGGTCTCTTCATCGGTGGTAATACACTCAAACAAATATTTTAACCCAGAATGCTGACTTTAACTAACTTTTCATTTTGTTACATAAGTACAATGGAAAATGTTACATTTAATGATATCTGGTCAAATTAAATTGACTTGATTTGTATACATTCAAATCATATTTTCCTTAATGATTAATTACTTGATTTAATATATTTCAGTTTTATTTCACTCACATTTATTGCTTTGTGTCCATGAGGGCAAAGAATTATTGTTTTGAGTGTATCATGAACAACTTTTATATTATTAAAAATACTTTTTTAATATAAACTGACAAACTCAGGCGCCCCACCTTTGTGTGAAAAAGCCGATAACTTCAAACTTCCACCTACAGAGTCTTATTTCTACAAGTGGGGTTAATATTGTGTCTCCCTTGTACCAACAAACCCACTCTGCCCCTTCAGGGCATGGATGGTGGATTTCTGAGTCGTGTGGCTTGCAATGTGAAGCCACAGAAAATTGGGTATGTACCAGTTTATTCCTTGGATGCTCAGTCAGACGGGGATCTTGAGAGGTTGGAGGCAGATTTGGCATATTGGGATCTTTGTCATGTTCCTCAAGCTGGTTCTGAGCAATTTACATTACATTGTTGGGCAAACTGTCCTGGTGGGAGAGGCTGCTGTGGGTGATGAGCGTGTCACACTGTTTAGGTGTACATACACCTTGAGTAACATCTTCATGAGCAAGAAGAACCATGTTTTTCAGCAGAACATTAGATAATGATGAGATTATGAGTTTACCTGTTAAGTTGTTTTGTTTTTGCAGTTCAAATTGTGATGGCATTTAAAAGAGCACCAAATACTTCCACGTATATTTAAGTTGGGGTCATTTAGATGTACAGCAATTATAAGACAACATGATTATACAATACCTGAGGCACAAATCAAATCAATGTGGATGAAAGTTTTAACTTTAATTAAAATGAAGCTGTAAAAATGGATTGGTAAAATTGCTTCACTACTCTATAATGTAATTTTTTTAATGAATTTATTATACTCATTTCCAGCGTCATATTTTTACTCTCTGACTTTACTGAAGAATCTTTGTATGATTCAGGTTTTAATGGGTCTCGGTGCAGCCCGTCAGTTCATCCGCTACCAACAAGCTGCTTTAGCTCCTCTTACTTTAAGGCCACCATCACTAGAGTAGAAAAAATGAATATATAGGATATAGAATACTTACTTATTTAAAAAATGAGCTTACATACTTTATTTTTGCATCATGATACATGAAAACAAGCTGATCAAATGCTGAATTCATACAAATGATGACACTGATATGGAGCATTCTTTGCTTTGAGCTGCAGAGGCAGCAGTGCCGCACGTCTGAACTCAACAGAAGCTTAACTATTGTAACAAAAGTTCCTAAAATGATGTGAAATCTTGGAATGAAAACACATCAAATATATTTTTCTGAAAAATTCCAGCAATTACTGCCAGCAGGATGAGAAACTCCAGTGGGTAGTGAACCTACAATTTTGGTTATTTGTGTGCCACGTGCTGCTCATACTGACGATGCACACTGCATGGAAAAAGAGGAAATAAAACACTTTCTTCGAGCAATGTGAATGAGTTACTGCGTGCACAAATGTAGCACAGTATTGCTTGCAAACTAATCAGTGTGTTGGTACTGACTGACTTGGTTGATGTTGTTTTTGTCTATAAGCCAGTGTCAGAATGCTTTTCCTTTTGTACTCTTCGTTTCAGTGCCTTAACATTAGTATTTTGGCTGCTTCCACGTCAGCTTTTTTTTAAAGACAAAAGGTGACATATTTGGATGACAGGGCAGAGCAAAGCAGCAGCCACAACCTGTACAGATGCACAGACACTTATCTTGTCCCTGAGAAACCTGCTGGACAGGCTGTGCCTCACAATAAGCTGCACAATAAGCTGTGTGCCTTCAGATAATTCTGTTAATCTCTCATCCTCGATAGATTCAGTGACTTGTATTTGAAGATGAGGCCTTGCAGGGTGCCGGCTAAAGCTCGAGTTATACAACCAATAATACGGTTGTTATTATGGTGGGGGTTGGGAGGGGGGGGATGCTGTTTTTAACACCAGCTGTTCACATGATTTCTAATGCTTTTAAGTTTTTCCCTTTTAAGGGAATCCCCTTTTAAGTCAAAGGGGATTGGGCTGTTTTTCAAACCAGTCACAAGTGGCCACAAGAGGAACTGCAGTTTTCCTGAGAGCTGTCTGGTGAGGTTCTCTGCACAGTGTTCGCTGTATTCCTGTTTTTAAATAGAAGTGCAACAAAATACACTTAAATAGAATTATCTAATAAATGTCTGTCTATGACACAGCCTTGTATTTTTATCAGCCTGTTGTGAGACACCAATTAGAAGATAACTGTGTCCGTGCATCGCACCTGCTCCACTTGTATGTAACTTGCTCCACTTAGCTAATAACTTTAAACTTTGCTGCCTTGTTAAGTGAAACCAGTGAGTAGCATCGCCGTGGCTGTACATCTTTAGTATAAGGAAAAATGTAACAGTGTAATCATTACTCACATCTATCTTGTTTCATTCTTGTAGCGAGAACTTTAATGTCGGTTTTGGTCTCTGTTAAAAGTTCTCCAGACCGATTTGTCTCACCTTTCTGTCTTAGTAACATGACACTGATGCACGAGTAAGAGCAAAGAGTGCAAAGGTTTCCACAGCTACTTACGGACACATTTGCCTCGACTCTCGTAGTAGCCTGGACAGCACTGGTATCTCTTGCGGTAATCAGTCTTCACCGCCTGCCTGTAGGCTGTTTTGTAGGTGATCCTGAAAGAATAACATAGGGCGCACATTATGTTTTGACTATCCCCTGGCAGGAAGAGGAAGTCAGGAAGGAAATGAGTCATTCTGCTTCAGCTACCTGTGGCGCATGCATTTGTAGGAAGTCCGTGGATCCGAGCAGGGCTCCTCTCCCACTTGGTCATAAGGATGCAAGTAGGACTCCTTTACTGAGGTGGTGAAGCTGTAAGGCAGAACAGCAGAAACAGTGTAAATACTACACCCACTCACAGGAGATTTTTTATGAGTGGCAGTGCTGTTCGTCATCATCATCAGTCCTGTCTGAATTATCTAAATAGCTATTAGATGCACTTTTCCACAGAGTCTGTGAGAAAGATGGAATTGACAGAATTGAAGCACACACCCTGGGTGTAGATGACATCAACAACACTCGATGCCATTGTAAATGTCTGCCATACTGTGGCCTCAGTTTAGTAAAGACATGTCATGTATCTGTTTTACAGTAAATTGTCTGACTGAACTCTGTTTTCTTGCATTTGATTGGTCTGTTAGTCACCCAAATAGTTTTATCCTAAACACAAATGACTAAAGCAATAAAAGTGATGCTGAAATTTAATTAGAAAGTTGACTTTGAGCCTCCACAGAGGAGGTACCATAAATAACACCAATGTTCTTTTTATTTGGCTGTTTTTGTGTCCTAATGTCTCGTCTGACCACTTTAACTTTTAAATTTAGTAAATTGCATTTTTTCATATATGCAATGTATGATGATTACATTGTATCATAGTAGTGACAGTTGTTTGTTTGTGTGTTTAAGCAGGCCTCACCTCTCCCACGTGCTGCACACATTGGGGTCTCTTGGGTCCAGAGAGCAGCTCAGTCCAATCAGGATGCTAAAAAGCAGCAGGACGGCAGAGCTCTGCAGGGTCGGCATGGTCCTGAAGGGAAGGAGAAGCAGAGACTTACAGTGGACATATGTTACATATGTGACTGGCTGATGGAACAAGCAACAGTGACAAATCTGAGCTTTAAACCTCTTCTGTTCAATCACACTGTGGAAAATATTCTACAGCTGGAGTTTTACACTCGTTGTTTTGTTTTTGCTTTGCTATTATTAACACTTCACAGTTTGGAGGATGGAAAGATTCATTGAAAGACTGGTTTGGGGCACCCACAAATTCTAGTTAAATGAAAGTAAAAGACTTCATTAAAGCTCAGCAGAGGTGAGGCAAAGTGCCAGACTTGAGCGTAACGCTGCCCGCTGAGCTCTGTGCCGTCTCAGCCGAGAGCATAAAACACAGGCGTCGGGAGACACCGTGACAGCAGACGCGATGGCTGGGTATGGTTAGAGCATTAGGAGGAAAGAAAATGAGACAGAAAGAGGGATCACAGTCAGGAAATGCGACTCCTAACTTGATCCTGACCCCTATCAATCAGTGCTGCCGTGAAGCCTCCACGCTCCTGTGCTGTCCCCTTCCACACTCCAGCAGCATCTGGATCCGATCAGAGATCAGCCCGAGAGAGCGCGCCTTGGCTCGGGCGACCCTGTCAGGCTCTCAAGGAGCCGAAGGAAGATGATTTCCCCCTAAAAATATCCTGAACACAAGTTCAGAAGGCTGGTTGTGTGAGCCTTCTGGTGAAAGCATCGTGGGAATATAATGAAACAAGGACATTATGTTGCCATCGGTCCAGTCCTCACTGTTTTCTCAACAATTCCCCTCTGACAGAATTTTGGTCACAGCTTCTCGTATCAGCTGCATGTTACCGTTGAGAGCTCTCTGATATGTTGAGACGGTGACACTTCAACCCCAGACTGAGAGTATTTTCAGTCAAGCAGCTCATGTGGAAACATTTCAGATTTCTGACGAGTGGAAAGAAGTTTCTTTCTTAAGATTCTTAGTGGACAAAATCTCTTCATTGTTGTTTGTGATTAGACCTCACTTAAAGTCACTAAAGCTGTGAAAGTGAATCCATGTTCTCCAAGAACACGGCTGTATCCATACATGTAAATTTCATAATCCACTCAGGCCTCTCTGCAACCTTAAACCTGAGAACTTGGAGGCGGTCCACACAGCAAGCACAGAGCGTGACGTTCCTTTTCATGCATGTTGCAGTATGTTTTCCACATCCTCAGTCCTGTTCTGGATTGCTCACACTGTTCTTGCTATCACTCTCAGGAGTTGTATATAGTCTGCAAAACCCTTTGAAATCCTGAGGGAGTCGTGCATGTTTGTTTAAAGTTTCATGACAAGAAGCTGAACTTGGTGAATAGCTGTAGCATGACCACCAGTGACTTCGGCAGAGTACACATCCACTAATCAAGTCATTTTTCCTATGGGAATCGTGAATTCCCATCCAGAATTTTAGGAACATTATGTCACATCAAAATTTGTTCTGAAGAGCTGTCACATGAAGTGCGTCACAGCAACGTAACCATTTATTGTTGCTCGTTTCGGCACATTGGACTCACTCTGAAAATATCACCCCTTCAGTGCTGGCATAAGAATAAAAAATGACAAAAAAAAGGGGCTGTGGGCCTATTTTTACCCCTAAGTTTTCACAGCACCATCACCTTTAACACCTGCTGCAGCATCTCTCTGTGGTTTAGGCTTCTCTGTGCTCCTGCACTGAGTCCTCATTTAAAGGCAAGTAGAGATCAACCAGTTCTTTCAGCTAAAAGAAATCCAAAGTTTTACAACAAGCTCAATAAAACGTACTCGTGCACTGGACTGGTGACTATAAACTGTTAAAGCTACGACACTACCTTAACATAACTGTACACAATATACAACAACCACAATCACACCTTAACAACTTCAAGGCCAGAACAGACAGCTGTGGGCTCAGAAGGATCAAAGACACTTAGGAGAGTGTTAAGATAAAACAACAACATGACCACAGTGACGTATTAAAAACTACGTTTTTTTTTTAAACTTCAACTTAATCAAAACTTTAATTTAGACAATGACCAGATAAATATGGTTACTGGGCTGTTCTAAAAGCTGTCACCTCTAATACACATGGAACAATAAACAGAGCACAGCAATGCTGTATCCACTGCACTGCAAGGACGCTTCTGAAAAGTGGCAGGAGGTTGTGCTTGAATAACAGCTGCAAGCTGGTCCTGGTACTGGGAAAAGAGTATCAACTTTCAACCCAGATTGGATTTTTAATGGATATTTTAACATGTTGTCACATGAAAAGATCTGTTGTCATAGTTTAAGGAACTAAAACATTGGTCAAGGTTTATAATGTAAACTCGAAGCCAGTGGAAAAACTCTGATTTGCAGATTCGGCCTCGGTGGCTGGCTGTAGTTTCTATCCTGCCTTCTGTATGTCGCTTATTTGTGGTTTTGCTCACTTTTCATGTGCATGTTTGTATTTCAAGTCACCGCTTTGGAAATTTTGGGATGTTTCCTGAAACGAAAAAAAAAAGATTTCCCTCCAGCTTGATGAATAATGCATGCCTCTAATACTGCCAAGGTCAGCTGTTCATTTCCCGTCAGAGCCACCTCAGATATGTTTACCAAATTGTTCTATATGCTAACGTAAGACCAGGAAAAAAGATAATGTGACGTGTTTATCGAAGCGCTTCAGCATAAACATCTCAGTTCAATGAACGGCTTTCCATAAAGTCCAGCGACTGGTTATCTCTGCTGGAGATTTGGCACGGTGACGACTGCAGCACGAATCTCCTGCTTCTGATAAACTGCCTTTTACTGCTCTCCTACCCACTGTCAGGAGTTAATTCACTTACTGGCACAACAGCCAACGCCTAAGAAATGTGTGCCACAAAAACAGGATTTTATAAGAACAGGCATATGGCTTTTATTAAGAGCAGTCATCAACTTCCCAAGGCACTTCATTGGACTGGGGGTAAATATTTTTCATTACCTTCTTTTCATTTTAATTGTGCTTCATTAGAGAAAAGCTTCAAACCGCATGGGAATTCTTAAACAGTGAGAAAGAGCGAGTAATGAGCGCAGATGGGGCTGTTTGGAAGTCGCTCGCTGTTTGCGTTGCATGTTGAAGTTACCTACAGTGGAAAGGTGGAGCAGGGAGACGCCTAGAGCTCCAGGTGGTAGTATCATCATCTGGAGGTCTTCAGGGAGGCAACCCTGCTTGATTTAGTGCAACAAAGAACGGCAGGTGCTTTTAGAGAAAGCACCTCCACTTGACCAGTGGACAGACTGACTCTTCTTCTCTCCTCCTCCTCCTCACATAATGGCCTTTACGCCATTACATTCAGCAACCATTATTTTCCTTGAGCTTCTTCCAGACTGCAGTCCTGAACCTTTTCACTTGGACAAGTTTGGCTGCAGCACAAAAGCGTGCTTTATGTATCCTAAACCTTTTTCCACTCCTATTTGATGCATTGAGCTTACAGCCAGCTGGCAGTAATGTGTACACACCTCCACAGTTCAAATCCACTGGACACATAATGTAAAATCTGGACCAGGATCAGTAAAAAAACCCATAATAGTAGCGACTGCGCCAACATATTTCTGGTTGTGTTTGTGATGAAAAAAACAGACAATCTTACTGAGCGTAGGGAAACTTTCATGTGGCTCTTTAAACAGTAGAAAATAAGCAAAGTGCCATACACGAGCGTACGCTCACACACACACACACACGTCTGGAGACATTACACATCAAATGAGTCCCATAAGCTGAAGTATTTTTAGAATCCGAGGATATTTTGTTAATTCGCGCGGCCTCTCTTCACTCACACTGTCAACAGCGTCCCGCTCGTGCACACACGCGTTGCACCGACTGCAGAATGCTGTTAGAAGTCCAAGCAATGCTTCTTCCACCACCGCACAGGGGCTTCAGAGAAAACAGAGCCCAAATGAAAACAGATGCACTGCTTTTATATTAATCTCACCAGACATTTGTACTCATGTTATTACCATATTCAGTTTCAATCACAGGCCCTTCAGGATCTGTAAGTGCTGACAACCCTAAAATAATTTTCATTTGACTTCATGCAACAAAGCCATTTTATTAAGGTAATATTCCCATCAGACTGACAAGATAATAAAGAGTAATGACAGTGAAGGGGCTAGCACTGGAGGGGACACACTAAGCGGGTTTGTGAGAAACCCTTTTTTCTTTGTTCTCGTGACATTTATGAAGCAATTTACACCTTTTTACAACAATTATTAGAGAAAATGTTGCAAAATTTAGGACCCAGTTCAGCATGTTCTGGACTATAACCTGGTGAGGTTCTCATGCATTCTGTGTGGTTTAGAAATGAGCTTATTTTACTCTTTTTGGGTTCGATTGGCTTGTGAAATCAGCCTACTTTTGTGTCTTCTGTTGTTTAAACCCCTAAAGTATGCAAAACTGTAAAAACCTAGTCACACCTGGTCACATCGATGATATATTAATCGATTTTAATTTATCAGCTCCTGAATGTAAAAGCAAAACTGGCCTATTAAGGTTGTTTAACCTTCTAGGACCTGGAATCCACATATGTGGACATCACAGTTTGGGTTGTCTGGACCAAGATACTAAATTTTGCTCTACAAGGGCCTGATATCCACTGACATTATACTGCCACTGTTCTATAATCAGCCCAAATAGCAAAGAGAAATTAAAAATGTATGCCGTGAAAGATGTACGGTCTTAGGAGGTTAAGGTAAGATTTAAAAAAAATGTGGAACTACCAGAAAATCTGAATGTTTTAGATTAAAGTCAGAAATTTATGAGAACAAACTGAAAATTAAATAGAAAAAACTTAGAAATGTTCAAGAAAATGACTATTTTACCAGAAATCAGCTCATCATTTTATGATGAACACATCATTTGGGAGCTTTTCTTGTAAATGTTTGAGCACATTTTTTCAGCCTGTGTTTCAGCAAGATTTCGACTGCTTTTTAAAAAACTTTCTCCTCTTTTAATAAAAGAATACACATTGCTGAAGAAGCAAACACGTGACCCTGCGTCCTCAGCATTATATGTCTGTCAGTAATGTTATTGTGTAGCTTCTGGATGAAACGCATGTATGTAAGCTATTCTGTTTGTTACGCAGGTAAAAGAAGGTAAAGCTGTTTTCATGTGGATAGCTTTAATGTTGCAGCTAAAGCTGACCACAGAAGAACACACTTTACATGCACTTCTTCACATGACTGCTATCAGCTGCTTAATTTTAAGACATAACTCCAACTTGCCTGAATGACCTTTACAGGAAGACGGTCTCAGTGAGTCTATCTCAGGATTGATGACGGCGCTCGGTCTAAATCACTCTGGATTTTAGCAAATAAGGGAGTGAATCATCTTCTAAATGAGTTCCTGCATCACTGTAAAGGCAACAGGCAGCGGTGCTAATATTAATAGTAAGTTTAATACTAGAGTCTAGTGACATCTGAAGCAAGGCACATGACGCCAATTTCCATCTAACCCCAGATTTCTGTCTCTGCATTAGTTTCTGCACAGTTGCAGAGCTGACTGAGGTAGAAAATATTAGTCAGGCACTGGAAGGGAAAGTCAAAGAGGAAAGGAAAATCAACTTAAAAAATAAAAATAAGAAAAGCTGATGATATAACTGACTGGCCGCAGCAAAGAGAACAGAAAGCTGCCAAATACACGCTGTCGGGGTGCTGTGATGTCAGATTCAGACAGAGAATCTACAAAATATGCCTCCTATGTCAAGACTTTTTCTATTTTTTAAAGCTGTGTCTGGGTTCTCCTGGTTTTCCACACTTCAAATCAATAGCATAAAAACTTTAAATGACTCTATCCTGAACAATATTTTAAAGCGCTTGACAAAAGTCCACGAGGCTACAAAAGGAAAGCAGCTCGGTGAAATACTGAAGGCTGTCTTCCCGACTTTCCCTGCAGAGTTATGAATCCTGCAGGCGGGATGCATTTTTGTGTGGCAGAGTCGCATGAATCAAACTGCAGGTAATTTATGTCTTGTTTCATGCTACCCAGGTACTAAGTAAGTAATATCAAAAGCAGATCCCCACCACAGTTTAATGTTCGATGTAAAACTGTTCACAATAAGATCACTAATAAAACCCGGCTCATCTGACGATGCTGGAGACTTTTTTAATAGAAATCAAAAGTCTAACTACATGTTGGTGTATAATACCAAAAAAAGATGCATTTAATTAAGAAAGTTTTGGAAAACATTAATATTAATTTTATTTCAGAAATTAAATCTAAAACTTGGAAGCCCATTTAAGTAAAGGCAGGTGCTTTTTATTACTTTTTTTCTGAAACAGTAGAAAGTAGAAATACAGTAGAAAGTAGAAAAATAATGAATTATCTGAGTGTTTCTAATCTCTTGGATAACTGATTGCAGCTCTAATGAGACAGTAAGTCCCTGCACTGGTGGACAGCTTGAAAGTAAGCACAGCGTAGCTGATGCATCTACATACAGCTGAAGTTTAGGGAGTGATTTAATCAACCAGTGGTTCCCAAAGGGAGGGATAAGGAGTGGTTAAACTCCATTATAATGCCATTAGAACAATGAGTGAGCAGAAATGAACAGTCATTAGTGCTGTATCAGACTTTCTTCCCCAGCTCTTTGTCTGCTCGCACAGAAAGAACAAAAGTCAAAATCTCCACAAACTGAGCTCATAGAGAAAAATTCTTACTTACGGGAGCCTGTGGCTAAATGCAAGCCCTTTAAAGGCCTTTGACATTAAAAAGTCAATTTTTGAGAATTATAAACTGGCCAAACCTCCAGCAAAAGACAAAGACACGAAGACCAAAAGCATAAACATCAAGTCAAATGTTTCCTGGCAACATGTTGATCGCACTGCACATGATTAAAGGGCTGCTGTGCACCATTACACTTAAAAGTTGGCCAATAAAGCTGCGGTGTGTGTCGCAGTCTTAAGGAGGTTTAAATGATCGCCCTCTGATTGTGATCATCGCGAGTATCACAAAATACCCTCCACAGGAGACGAAAGCTGCAGCGCTGCAAATTTACAGTTCAGCTCCTGCAATAACAAATGTATGAAAACTGCTGGAGGGCAGAAACTGACAGAAACCTCGGTGTGACACATCGACCGCAGCCACAGCCCCCTCTCCCCCAGCTCCCCATCCCACCCTCACATTACACCAGAGTTACTGTAAACTGAATATAAAACCCATAATCCCTTGCATCTGGGTTATCGTCTTGGCTCGCAGGGTCGCTTCGACCGCGACGAGCCTGGCACACACTCTGCAGTTGATGCCATGCCTCATGTTGGGTGGGTGTTGGTGTAGGGGGGGAGGGCAGAGACCCTTAAAAATCTACAGTGCCCCACCCAAAACTTTAGTGTCAGAAGAACAGCTTAAAAACACACCCACAGATTTTGCGGTAGTTGTCAGTTCTGCCACATTATTAATGTTATGCAACGCCTACATCAACACATTTCACTCTGGCTGCTGTAAAGCCTCAGTATACGGTAAAAGATGGTACCCTGGCACAAAAGCAGAACCCCCACACTGGAAAAAAAAGTGCTTAAGTGGAAAACTCTTGGCAGCTCAAATGCAGCTGACGGATCTCGGGGGAGTTGCATGACAAAAGGATGATCTAGTGAGGGAGAGTGGAGGGTTGAGGCCTTGCAGAAATCTTGGGAAGTCTGAATTTTGCTGATTGAGCTCTAGGCTGTTTGCTATCTGTGAGATTGATGCAACCGGGTGCAGAGTTCCTGAACTGTAGAAGTTGCACCTTTGCAAAGTCTGTTTCTTTTGTCTGCTTTTCTCAGGCAGTTAAATTGTCTTCATTTGACCTCGTACTCTGCAACTCAATCTTATAATTATGTCAGCAGATCTTAAACCTCAGTTTTGCTAGAGTTTCCAGTAATAACATGGGAATAAATAATTTGAATCCTCCTCTGCAAAAGACTTCTTCTTACCAACAGGCTCTTTGAATGCAACGGCAGATGCCCAGCGCAGGCTGCCAATCTGTCCTCGGGTTCGAGTCCCTTTAAAGCGCTCTTAATTAGGGGAGCTGCTGGAAAATATAAAGTAATCATGTCAGCCCTGTGTCATCTGTGTGCCAACATCAGGCCAGTTTTCATTTGGCAGCCTCGGCTTGTGGTCTGGTGTAATTTATTTAACTGAGAAAAGCAGGACTCACTATGTACCCCCTCCTCGATCTTGGCCCCCTGTTATATTCATTCAGGTTTAGATTCCCAGAGCTGAGGTTAATTGTGTCTCTTGAACATTACTTTACTTTCTTTCACTACTTTTCCTTCAAGAGAAACTCTACACGGAAGCAAAGCATCAAACTTCTGAAAGGCAGCTCTCTGATAAACTGCAGGTTTATTGTTAAATTACAGTAACGTTACAGCAGCTGGATTTGTGAGTTCACAGTGTCTGTCGTAGTGTTGTACTCTGTACAGGCTTTACCATACTGTCAGCTCCTTGGTGGCCAATACAATAGAATAGAATAATCTCCATGACCAGTTTGTTACCATGCAGGAAAACTGTATTTCTGCGCACATCTACTCATTGACAGAAAGCATTTGTATCAGCTCCCCTACAGACTCGTGGTCTGTGCTATATTTGTTGTGTTTCTTCATGTCTGCATGTAAGTCTTTGGGTTATGCTTTAGTTTGAAAGTTTTCTCGTGCCTTGTTTTGGTTTTACATCCTATTATTGCTCCCGTCCGCATGAATTTCATCTGTTTGTGTATGTTCCCACACGTATCTCATCTCCAATCATGCCTACATATACATACATATAGTTCTGCGTTTCCCTTTGTCCTCATCAGATTGTCTGTTGCTCTCTGTGTGTCTATTATTAGTTCACTGAGCTCCTTGTCAGACTTCTGTCTGTTTTGCCTTCTGGACTTTGGGTATCTTGGATTTTTAATTGCCAAAATAATCAAAACTCATCAAAATCTGAACTCCTATATCACTTTAACATCTTTCTAAGCCAGACAAATACTGAAAACTGCATCACACAAACACAGATATTTAGATTTAAACATAACATAACCATTAATAAAAAACTCCACAATTATAATGAAATCTTTTGTAAGTTTGTAACCTCAAAGCTTGGATACAAAAGACACAAAAGTTTAATCTATTTATGTGTTATAAAGCAGAAACAGATTTAAGACTTGACAACCACACCTTTTCCCTTTATTCCGTCAGAATAAACTAGTTGTTAGACACGATCTGTGTGTGTTTTTGTTGGACAGCCACTTCACGAGCGAGCTCAGGAGGTGGTGCAGTTGTTGTCACAGCCTCTGTCACCACGCTGACAGAGAACAGAGTCAGTGGATAACAGAGGTCGGTGTGATAAGGTCACTATAGTGCTGCTTTTGTTTTGGCCCACTTGTCGAGCACATCGACACAAGTTCACACAGAGTTGGAGGCCTCTACTAGCAAACAGCAGCAACTGCAACAACACTGAAAGAACCTGAACTGATGGTGTTTCTGTAGCAAAACTTTATTCTGAAAACAAATTTAAAGCGTAACAGTCACAAGCAAGAGTCACCCTTTTGTCAAAGTGAAACATTTGATGGACCCAGCAGTTCACAGCTGCCTCCTTCCCCTGCAGGCTTTGATAAAGTCATCTGGCTTCATCCTTTTGTTATCTGAGGTAAATCCAAGTGATACATGAAGGGACTGGTTGGTCATTTAGGTAAAAAACCCTGCTCGACCCAAACAAATACCAGACTTGTTTTGGTGTTTCAGAATTTTCATCTGGAGTGATCTACTCTACTTGGATTTCCCACTCTAAAAGCAGAAGCAGCCTCACCAGCCCCGAGGTAACAATGTAAGCAAACGTAAGCATGAGTGAAACTTTAAAACTTTTAATCCATCCTGCCACATTAAGTCCTGCAGCGCTGTTCTTAAGCATGAACGGCTACCTTGCTGAGAATCAAAACAAATCCTGTTTTCCTTCTTTTCCAACTTTCCTATTAGAATGCATTTACTCAGGAGTTATGTCACCTAGACGATGACACCGGATTTGATCTGAAGCGTATCTGGGATGTAACAACAGTTATTTTTGCTGGTGTGGGTCTTGCATTCCTACTATCACAGAATAAGCCCTTTTAGACTGTTTTTTGTGACGGGCTGGGCTTTTTGCCAGTTGAAGTCCTCTTGCTCTCCCTTCGTTCTCCCTGCTGCATTGCTCCGACACGTTTGAGGCTCGTGCACTCGTACATGGAGCCACAGTGTAAACTGCCGCCTGGTCCGCCACACTCCACACCATAACCGCAGGCAGGATGACTGTGGTTTCATTGGTCAGAGAAGTCAGAGAAGTCGGCAAAAACAAACAAAAACAGTGTGACAAATACCCCGACTCACCTCTGTGGACCAAAATAAATACAAACACAGACTTGAACACCTTGGATTGAAGTCATGTCTGGCTTGTGTTTAAAACAAGAGTCTTATGCAAACCTTAGTGAGTGAAAATGGTGGAAAACCCAAAATGGAGGCTTTAGCTGAGGTTTCTGGGGGACATGACCATACAGCGCTGTAATTATATGTCCTCTAATGCTCTGTGGATCATGCTGGAGCAAAGTCCTTGTAAAAAAAAAAACACAAACTGTGACCAAAAAGCATAGCTTTGCATTGTAAATGGGCACAGTAAGAACAGAGGAGAAAAGCCTCAACATTACAAGGCTGCTCGTAAGAAAAACGAACACGAGGAGCTTTGGAAAAGTCACTTCACGTGCAATCACCAGAGAATGGTTGTTTTATGTGGGAAAATATGATGTTTGTTGCATAAGACATCTGCATCCACAGTGAGTCTTGGATATGTATTCAAACACGAGTCTCTGACCTTTGATGTACAGCTGTTTGTGACTTGGTCATTTAATGAGACGTAAAGAGTCAAAAGGCCAACTCAAAGAAGTTGGATTCAGCAATATGACACGTTTTGTGTCACTTCTTCCTTTTGTTCCATGCTACCGTTCTACATAAAATTAAAAATCTCTGTACTACAGAAAGCACTCACTGAGATGTGGGAGCAACAAAGACGAGTGCCCTGGATGGATTGTTTAAACCACCTTCAAATTCTAAAGATTAGAAAACATAGAAAGTAATTTCATTGGCAGAATATGTTTTCTGAGGATGACTTTGGACTGACTGTGAAGCATCCCTGTAGCCACAGAGTCTTGAACTAAATCCAACCACTGACCACATAATAGGAATAGTAATTTCAGACGTCAGTGGCTCTTGCTGCAACTATCTGAGCTGGATATTTCTAATGGCGGTGGCACCTGGCTGATCTGGTGGACTCACGGGCCAGTTGTTGATTCAGATGTGCACTTCCTCTCCATCTCGTCCTGCTTACTACTGTCTGTCTGCCGACTGCAACCATTCAGGAAATGCTCTAAACTTCGAGTATTAAGTGTTTTCCTATAATGCATTGTTCTGTAAAAACACATCCCTGAATTGAATCAAATCTCCTCTTTTTTCCTAGTTTACTTCAAATTTTATTTATTTCTACACTCCAAATATCTGCTGAATGTTTAAGGAACAAACTGCTGAAACAGAAAAAACAACAAGAGAAAAGACCACTCTGTAATGACTGGGCTAATCGAACTTAATTTCATAAATCAATATCAGTGCGATTAAATTATATCTGATTAGTTTATAGAAGCAGAGAAATTATAAAAGATTTACACTGTAATTACTCAGTGACTCAATATCCTGGAGCCTAAGCTTGACATCCTCAAGACTCCCTATGTGCCAAAATATTTTTTTTATAATGTAAATTCTCATATTTGAGCCTTTTAGCTAGAAAAATAGCAATAATTTAAATTATGGCAGCTCTAAAATGCCCTCAATTGTTCTTCAGTGATTTATCAAAAAGGACCTGATTTCCAAGGCTAAATTTTCAACTTTTAAATGTATGTTTTGTAATCATTTGGTTGTGTGACGTTACAACGGCACGGACAAAACGATCACAGCCACGTGTAAACATGTTGCAGTTTCATTGCCTTTGATGGCAGGCAGCAGGTCTGCGACCGCTCGCAGTCAGCTGCCATCTTGGAAGAAACTGCAGCAAACAAAAAGAGCAGCAACAAAACGCAATCAGACCAAAAGCGGTCTGTGAACGGTTTGGAATTCAGCAAGATGAAGGTGGCAGTTACATGCAATTAGATCTGTTTGTGACAACGTGGCAGTGATAATCAATAGAGCTGCAACAATTCAAACTCTATTGGTCGTAGAATTCATTCAGAAGTTCAGCAGTTCCTCTACAAGCAGTGATGCTGTAACGTAACTGTGAAATGACACAAGTGCTCAGCATCCTTGCTCTTACTGTCTATGAATATAACAGAATAAAACCAGTTAGAAACCACTTGAGTTGGGTCCACTGATGAAATGAGATGTGTTGCAGATGAGTTGACTGACTGACTTCCCTAACACCGTATTCTTGTCCCTTTCACCTCCTGGTGCTCCCTTGAACCTCCCTACCAATGGATAAACCCGGTGGCACCGGACCTCCCGACTAGGTCTTCCATCTCAGTCACTCTCAATCACGCTGACTCTGTCTAACACCAGCTCAACAGCTAACGAGGTCTTCTTCACCTCCCAGGACTTGGATTTTTTTACTTGTGACTGAAACTTGGCGTATTTTTGGTGAGTTAAGCCCATTTTCTGAACTCTTCAACCTTACTGTCATTTTTTCCATTACCTACAGATAACTGGTCATGGTGGAGGTCTAGCATCTGTTTTCAAAGACAGCTTTAACTGCTGGCAGCTCACAGAAGATGTGCACTGATGTGAAAACTCATTTTTATTAAAACCGAGCCTTGACATTATTTTTTGTCCGTTCGTTTTTCTACATTGTGTTATTTTTATTGCTTTTGTTGTCTTGTTGTACCGCACTTTTGTCAATGCTTGTTATTTTTTAACAAGCTTATAAATAAACGGACTTGACTTGACTCAGATGGCAGCAATTTGAAAACTTTCTCTAAGAGAGTGACTACAACCAGTCTGAGTCAGAGTGTGATTGATGGCAGACAGGTTGCCTCCCACCAGGCAACCTGTGCAATCCCCTTATAAAGCACTCAAACCCTGGACAGCGCTCACAGTTGTTCCCCAAATTAAAAAAACATCAACAGAATCAGCAGCAACCATTGATTTTTTCCACTTCCAAGAGGGTTCCCACCTTTGCGGGTGTTCATTCTCCACCACATACAATCACCACACTGCAAAGGTTATTATGTAGAACTTAATCTGATTTGTGGTGACACCTCCCTGACACGTCACACTGTCCCCAGGATCTCAATAACATTTAATCACGCTATCCTCTGATGTTTTGGTCCTAATTCTCTTTAAACATCAGAGGCTCTGCTCCATTGTTGTTTCTACACCATGAAATTTGATTTCTTTTATCTTAAGATGTTTCTTTTCACTTAATTACTGCCTCAAACAAATGTTCTGTCCTCTTCGTTCAGGGTCAGAAAGTTGTGGGAAACAAAGCTGCTGTGTCTCCATCATGAAGCTACAGCCAACACTTTTGATTCATTTTTATTAGCGCGCTGTATATATAGAACAGGGCACAGGGTCGAGCGCCTTTGAAATTTTTGGATGAGCCAATGAAAACAAAGAAAGCCTCAAGGGAAGTCTTAGAGAGTTCATCAACTCTCGTTGTTAGTGATGTCTCTGAGTAGCTCCTTTATCAGAGAATAACGTCTCTAATTAGATTAAACAGACAAACAAGCACCGATTGAATGTATCACTTGTTTAGGCCTCTCTCTAATGCTTATTTGGGCTTGGTGTTGATCTTTGTCACTGTTGGACAATATGCTGGATGTCTTCTTAATTAATTTTGTGTGGTTCCATTACAGCACTGTTTACATTCATTTCTCCCCACCAGTACAAACATCAAGTAGTGTTTTTAATGTATCTGACAAGGATCCATTTGATAATGTTAAATAATTTTCTTACTGTAATGTAGAAACATCCAAAACCAACAATGAGCTAATATTACTACTAAATGCGTAACCAAAGTCTATGAAACCCCCTGTTGTCCAAAAACTACTACAAACTGAGCCACACTGTTGCACTAGGCGGCATGCTCCCTTCATCAGAGACTCAACTTTAATGCGACTTTGTATTTGGTATAACATCCTGCTCCATTACAAAAGTACAGTTTGTTTTTAGCCCTACAAAAACAGTCCCAAACTAATTACCTTTTTACTCATGTTTTAAATATCATCTGCTGAAAACTAGCAACCAGCTGTTTAGACAAGTTCTGAGTCCTCTTTATTCATTTCATCTATTAACAGCAGACTCCAAGACTCTGAGATGACATTTAATTTTTTTAAGAGGTTTAGAAACATTTCAAAACACAATAAGTTTTGACATGTAAAACATATAAAACTGTAAAGATGAAGATTGTGATCATATTAACTCATTTGTTCAAAACATCATAATTTAAAAAAACTATTTAGCTGTTCCTCAGCTTCCAAACAAACACTGCTGAGCAACGGACGGAGTCATAGTGGGAATCAAAAAATGTGTTAAAGAAAATGTTAGACGTCTGACTGCCATTCTGCTTCCCCAGAGTCAGAGAAGTGCTGGACTGAGGGTTTGTGAAGATTAGACCCAACAGCACAAGATCAGGTATCTTAGAAATGATTACACAATCAGAAGAAAGATGAATTATTCAGTGAGAAACAGAGACTTCCTCAGAGACGTGCATGTCAGTGGAGAATGGTTCAGGAGGATAAAACACACCAAAATCCCCAAAAAACCTCAAGGCTCTGAAGAAATACTAAGAGCACAGAGGACACCAGAGTCGTTGCTGAACTGTCCTCCACAATAAGTCAACTAATCTTTATCAAAGACTCCCTGTCCAGACTTACAAACAAACAAGAAATCAAACAAGCCCTGAAAACAAATAAAAAACTGAATAAAGAACAAAAAGACAGCTGTAGAAGTATCTCCAGAGCTGGGATTAGTACAGGGTGGTACTAAGTGTTATACCTGACAAACACACAATGATTTGATTCACCCCCCAAACACTCTTGGAGAATTTAAACACCAAAAAAGCCAAACATTCCTGACATGACAAGAAGCTCTGCACAATGCAGTCAGACGACCATGCAGGGATAACTTTCGTTATCAGGTCTGAGTAGTCTGCTGGTGCCCGTGCATTAGAAGACAAGGAAGTCTTCAAGTGCTGTGAGTGGAATGCTGTTTGTTCTGGCTTATTTGGGGTAAGACAATTAGCTTCATAACACCAGCCTCAACATTTCTTGAGGCTGGTGTTAGCAAATATTTTACTAGCACATCAAATATTGACATGCTTTCCTAATGGCTGTAACACGAGACTCTTTTATAATAGCTGTAGTCTTTGCATTGTACACATCTGGATGTTTATCAAGTGCAGTGAGATATGCAAACTCAATCTCAATCTGTTTTACTGACTGCTGATGTATCGCTGGCATGCAATTCTCCAATCACTTGTTTGACTTGTAGTTTCTTACAAGGGGAAACGGGCGATCACACCGAAGCCACTAACGGAAAACTCTGAACCACAAAGTGCCAAGTCAGCACGAAACTCACCATTCAACACCATCATAAACACAGATGTGCACGCACAGACCTGGCCTGCTTCCATGTATCTCCGTGCACCCAGGGACACGGGCTTTCTCTTTTTTCCATTATGTCTTTTGTTTTGGCTGAAGAACGTGCAGCTTGCTTACAGCTTGCGGTCTTCGCCCTCGTGGTGGCCGAGCTCGTTTGGCGATCAATCTCCACAACAGCTACAAGCACAGAAGCTGAACAAGTTTCAAAATTATACAATTATTTTAAGGCTCTCGATAATACAGATCAGGACCCGCTGTTTAAAAACAGTTGTGACAAGTCTTTTGTTTTTTATTATTTCGGGTAAAATGTGCCTTCTTGGGGGGTCTGGTGACCAACAACATTGTACTGATCCCTCTGAATGTCTGTGGCGTCTGAGTAACATCATGGGAAGCCTGATCCTCACTGTGACAGTAGATTTAAGAACAACATTTTTCATACTGCGGATAACTTTCCCATGCAGCAGCTTTTATGCAAGTCTTTGAGTCACTGCAGAATGAAACAGCGAGCCATTTACAGTAACAGATTTTAACCATGCCACATCTGGTTTTGATTAAGACAACACATCCAATGTGAGTGGATGGCAGCTTTTTTCTCTTTGCAGCTGCTGCAAGCTGGAAACGATTTGAGCTCTAGTGGCTATCTGTTTCTGTTGTTGTTGTTGATGTTTTTCTCTGCTATTTGTTCCCAGGACTGACCTGAAATAAGACTTAACTTGGTGCTTTCAAGGTTCACCACATTCTCCTCAAAGGGAGTTTTCTATCTACGCCACATTTCAAATGTGTCCATTTACAATCATTTAAAACAAAATCTGTACTTCGTTCATTTATCAGTGAGAATGTGTTATTATTTTTGGCTTGAAAGTTTCACTTTTTATCCAGTAAATTTTGGAAACTGTTTGTTCATCCAAACTTTCAGCTAAAAACTTTAACTGCCGGCCGTACTGTTAGCTAATAAACTTCTTTTAATTAATCATTTTACCTAGTTTAGCTATACCCAAACCCAAAATACAATTTCTTCATCCATACCTTTATCTTTTAATTTTACCTCCTAGCTGCAGAACTTCTAGATAATGATTTTTAAGCTTTTATTAATAATTTTTATCATCATTTTCTTTTTGTTTATCTGACATCTTGAGCTAGCAGTTTCAGTTGTTTATTCATACTTCAGCTAACAATTTGCAGCATTACATTTATCATTTTAACTGGAGATTTTATATCAAGTATGTTTAGCTAACAATCCGTCCATCCATACTGTTGACCTGATCTTGACCCTTAAATTTGCAATTTTGTACATTTATATACAACATTATAAAACTTCATACAATATAAACAATTTTAATATTCCGTGTTCTGTATATATTTCCACTGTGACAGTGTTGCATAACTACTTACACTTTAAATTCTCGATTCCCGTGTATATGACAATAAACTTCTTGAATCTAAGAGTAAGACCAGTTTTAAAGCTACATTTATCTCGTATGCACAATTTTTGGCAATTTTTTGACTTTGGAGTGTTAGTGTATTTAAATACTTTATAAATAAATAAATACATTGGTCTAGTGGCTATCTTTTTAGATAAATGTCAACTTTTCAAAACTGTTAAGGTCCACTCAGTTCTTTTTTCTCCTGCGTGATTACTGAGGCACTTGTACGCCCAGCTGTGAATCAGTTATTTACCAAACAAACCTGTGTGTGAAGGGTGGTAGAGGGGAGTCGGAGCTGCATCCTGGAAGACAGATGTGCATCTCAATGGATTCTCAATGTGGTCCGACGTATCTATGGTACCCAGATAACACTAAGGTCCTGGACCAATATGCACGCAGCAGCAGCAGCAGCAGCAGCAGCAGCAGGCCAGGACAGGTACAGTTCACCAGAGTCATTTTCAGTCATTATCTCTTCTGACTTTGCTTCTCTATTTGTATTTTCAGGAAGTCCAGCTGGGGACAGTAAATTCCTAAAAGTTAAGAGCGTGATTTACAGTCCTACCACTGGCACATGGTGTGCTGCCTTTTTGGAGGACTAGGTGGAAACCTGTAACTTATTAAAGTGATCACTTTAGAGCCATTTTTTCACATATAGCCCCAAAGCTCCCTCTCTCCAGATGGGCCCCATTCTGCAAGCATCTGGAAGTTCGAGCCTTATTTTCTTCACTGAAAAACTTGAGCCACGTGTGCTACCCTGAAGGTGAACTCTCCAAGATGTTCCTTTACTTAGTCTGTTTCTCCGTGCTTTCCCAGCAGTGTCGCTAGACTGAAACTGTTTCAGCCCCCACAGGTGGTGCCATTAATTCACTTTGTTTGGCTGCCTCGCGGCTAACGAAAGATGAAAGAGGGCTCTGCAGAATGTGCTGTAGTTAATTGAAAGCCCTGGCATGGTCATCTGCATTGTGCAACACATTTGTCTCTTGGGGCTTCTTGCAACGACACACTCATATCTGTTTAACACAGCAGGAAGACGGGGAGCAAAGAGGAGACAAGAGCCAGAGTCAAGCCACCGCACAGGACATCCTGGGCAAACAACACCGTGGGAGGGCAAACACTGAGGATGGCAGGAGGGAGAGAGGTGCAGGAGCCTGTCATCTTGTGATGATGTTCACGACTGGAGGAAACCAAGTCGAGGGAAACTGTTAACACTTTTTCTTTTTCGGGATGCCCAGAGGCAAACAGAAGCAGCAGGAAACACAGCAGGTTGTCTGTGAGTCACTGAGGGTTTTTTTTCCATCACAGTGAGGATTCTCCAGGCTTTTCAACTACTGCTGGAAATTAGTTTCAACTATTTACCAATTAACGAGCAAGCCAAGAGACCACTTTTGTGGTTAACACACTGCAAACTCAAAAGCTACCACTGAGTATCTTGTCAGCACTTTACTGATTATTATGTCTTTGAAGATAGCATGCTTTTCTTATTACTTTTTAACTGACTACAAATCTCTGGTTCATTATCATCTGTCTGCAGCTAATAACTTCAGCTCTCCAGCTCTTAGATTTTCATGCACAGGGCAAAAGAAGCCCCACAGGTCCACTCTGCCTCTGCTCTGTCTTCACTCATTATGGCAGAGCACCACAGGAATGAAAACAGGGACAAACAATAGGAAGCAGATAGGAAACATCTTGTACATCCAGGGCTGCATCTCTATGTTCGCTTCCTCCGGCATGTAAACAAAATAAATTGGGGTTAGAAAAAAGTGCGACACATAAAAGAGAATCCTTGAAAGGTGTTATCAGACCTGCTGCTCTCGCATTTTCCAACAGCAAGCGCCACTTGGCTTCTAAGTGTCCTTTTTCCCCACAAAGAACTCTTTTTTCCACACAGAGCTCGTGTTGTTTTGAATAATGGGTATGCTGATAATCTGTCATCTTGTCTATTTTGGGGCCTAGGTTTGTATTTCAGAAGTGGCCTGAAAAAAACAAAGTAGACAAAAAGAAGAAAATACGTCTCTCATAAAGCGCAAGATGGACGACTCGGAGCTTAACGCAGCTGGTGGAGTGGATCTGGGTTTGAACTCAGGAAAAGCATCGAGAGTTCTAGCAGTTCATGTCCACGTGGTGCCAAGCATGACATAAAGGCCATTTGTTTTTCACATGCAAACCTCTCATCTTGCATGGTTAAGTCATATTTTCTCTTATGGCTGACAAAATAAACACTGTCTGCCATCCGCACGGCTGATTTCAGCGGCTATGAAAACAAACAATAACAAAAACATAACCTCGTTTTCATCACAGTGGTGGAGACAAAGAGCGAGAAGCCTCCTGGGCTGTGAACTTGGTACCATATTTCTTCTAATTCTACATCTCAAATTTCACTTGGTTCCAGCCGTCCTACAAAGACACAGACACCAGCAAAAGCCCACGAAGTCTTAATGAACAATGTCTCCACGGCTGCTCCACCCACCACCCAGAACAACCACCGACATAAGCAACTTCAGGAAAGACCCTCACCACAGTACAAGTAGTCTGTGGTCACTCCATCAACCCGCCCCTGGCTCCTCCTTCATTTCCAGCTCCAAACCCTTCGACCTCTACTTTTTATAACTGGTTATTTGAGCCGAGGCCCAATGAAGCTGTTCCGGTGCCAGAGCAGAGCGAGCGACCCAAACCCCCTGAGCTGGAGGGCTCAGGGGTCTGCTCCAAATTATTTGCACGGCTGCAGAGCACATGGGGTTGAGAGCCTTATATAAGCCTGTGGTAGGAATATTCAACCAGCGTCACCTTCTTTTGAATTCCCTTTGCTCTTTGTCGTTTTCCTGACGACTATTTTTACATCAAAAATAACTTTTTGAAGTTCATACAGGCCACTTTTTACATCTTCTGAACTTTAATAGGGAAGACTCTGTCGCCAGTGCGTAAAAGGGAGAGCATGAGTAGAATAGTGATTTAACATAATCATAGATGGTGCTTTTAATGATTTATGTGAACGTATTTAACCTCAATCTCTGGAACTGCTTGAGTGAAAAATGTAGTATTAAAATAATGTTATAATGAATTGACTTCCCAGTAATAAAAATGCGAGGCATAATGGAAATTATTCAGCAAGACATGAAAAAAAGAATTCAGTTAATCAATAATGAATTAGAAGAAAACTTCTTTAGTTTGAAAGTTTCAAAATTCAGAACAAATCCGCTCTGAAGAAGCTATTTTCAACCACTTCTGACCACAGAAACTGGTCCTGGTCATCATCCTGACACTAAAATTTCCCATTATTGGTGGTTTGCACCAACACAGCACCCACCGCTGTTCCACTGGCATCATTTATTAAGCCTAACAGATCCACAGTTAAGTTCATAACTTGCAATGTTCTGATGGCCATGATGTCAACCATTTCAAACCTTCACTTTGACATCTGCCTTTATGAAATTAGAGACTAAGTGTTGCTAGTGAAATGCAGACTTAAGCCTCGATTCTCTGTTACAGACAGCTGGAGATAGCACAGCAGGCGCAAGCGTATTTGTTGTATTGTAATCTGAAATCTCAGCAGACCAGTCAAAGACAACAGACAGACACACGAAATCTCAACGTCACGTTTACATCCCTTTGACCCAAGAAGACTTGCAGATATGGAAAGTAATCAAAGTGTTATCAGTGGACTAGAGAATAAAGTGAGCAGCCCACTGCTTAGTTTTCTAATATGCGCAAACACAACATTGCACCAGTCTGCAGACATATTATTTCTACTGTAAAGTTGGGCAATGGAAGTTTACGAGGACTGACTCACTTTTGGAGCCCGACTCTAGAGGACGAACTCGTTTGTAGCACTTTCTTTTTTTTCGCAGCCACAGAAGTTTCTCCTTAAGGCGTACATCGCAGTGAGAGCCATTACGATATTATTAAATCACCTCATGAGTCCACTACACCCAGTGTAAAGAGTCACACCTACAAATATCTGCAGTAAATGTTGTGTGATGTTGAGATATATTTCATATAAGCCCAGGTAAAGTCAGGGCATAACTCCTGAAGATGGCATCAGTGTGCAAAAGACTAATCTGCGAGCGTGCACGTAACTCTATATGGCAGCAGCCGTGCTTCGATGGATAATGCAAACAAAGCCTTCAGACTGTGATGTTACATTGTGCTGTGTGGCCATCAGGGATGACTTTGTCAAGAAAAGGAGTGACATTCAAAAGACAATGTGCAGACACTCTGGCTGCCCCATGCAGTCGCACAATAAATTTTAGAAAAGCCCAAGCACCGGGGGATCCAGTAACTTAAACTGAGCCCTTTTTTCTCCAGTTCCACTTCATCTCTTTGTGTCTCTAGCCGGTGTCATCTCTAACCAAAACAAATCCAATAGCCTGCCTGAAATCAAGTCCTCTCCTGGACAAACAGATGTTCAGTCAGCCGGATCTCCAGCTGTCAGACTGGAGGCGATTTTTGTTGGTTGACCAGAGAGAAAAAATGGGTCACTATTATGCCACTGATAGCCGAAACAGTCTGCAAGAGGGCAGACACTCTGTCAACCAATGAGGATTCCATATGAGGGCACTGACGGAAAACAAAGACGCCCCATTTCAGTTCGTTTTTAACAGCCAGAATATAACTTATTGATTAAATATGAGCTTTAAAAATGAGCTTTTAGGAATATTTGTAGACACACAAAGTTCAGTCTGCAGTCAGAGACTTCCTGAGGTGTTTCAGTTGCCAGAGCAGATGTGAGGTCAGGAGTCCAGACCAGGTGGCTGAGATTTACTCTGATAGTTAATCATATCTCGCCTTCCATGCAGATGTTTATGAGTCGAAAGATGTCAGGGCCCCTTAATCAAAAAGCTTTTCATTCACAAGTCACAGACAATAACTGCTGGATTTACGGTGATTTACGGTGATTTTACATCTCCACAGAGGAAAGGAAACGTGCATTTTGTTTCCAAAACAGTGCACATGCATGTGCAGGAGTTCAACATTTCAAAGCTCTAAACTATAAACATGTCAATTTGTCATCAAGCCAGGTTTCTACACTGGTTTCTCTTTAATCCAGCGGCTCAGCTAGTGACCCCCTCGTCTCCCGCCCTCCCGAAATGTGCTGCACTCTCTCCTTTTCAGTGTAATCAAACTCCTTTTAATCAACGCGCTCTTTCATATCAGAGTGCTATAAACATCCATTATTGTGTTACTGACTTCACACATGCCCAAAAAAAGAGAAACAATCCACTGCACCCGCTCACATCTGCAGAGAAAACACTCCATCTGCCTCATCTGATTAACTTCACTAACAGGACACGAACGCTGACTCACACACCATCACATCAGGATGTGTGCGCTGTACACACACGCAGCACTACTGGCTGCAGCCACCTTGCCGCCACGTTTCACTGGCTTGAATCACGGCTCCTCTGTGACCCAGAGGTGCTCCAGAACAGGGATGAAACCTGAACGGCTTAATGAAGATCAAACAGAACAGAGGAAGATGAGAAAAGAGCAGAACTACTCCCAGCAACTTCCTTTGCCATGAATTGATGGAGGAAACATGCCAGACGAGCAGAGCTTTTTTGAGTCACGCTGTCTCTTGATAGTAGTTGGAAACGTTTTCAAAGCAGAGGCAGAGACGCCAAGAAAAAAAAACACACCCGGGAGGAAAAGTGTGCAAGTGCACGAAGCGGTGACACAACGGCAGGAGTTCATTTAAACAAGTGCTTTAATTAAAAAAGAAAAAAGTATGACTAATATGTGACAGATGTTATGTGACATGACTGCTGGAGGTTTCTTCCTGTTAAAAGGGAGTTTTTCCTTCCCACTGTCACCAAAGTGTTTCCTCATGTGATTGTTGGGTTTTTCTCTGTGTATTATTGTCTATCTGCCTTGAGGCGACTGTTGCTGTGATTTGGCGCTGTTAAATAAAATTGAATTGAACTGAATTGACAGTTTGTAAGTAGGACAAGAATAATCTTTTCTGATTATTCTTGTCCTACTTGTCCTACTCCTCATCTGTCTCAACATTTAACATTGATGTTTTTGGACACACATCCAGTTCTGGGTTCAAGCCTTCCTGAGATTTCCTGGGGTTTGAACCCAGAACCTTAACAGTCTGAGGTTACAGCAATCACTGGTTTACAATAAAGATACAGAATGGGACTCGTCAGGATCAATTAAATGCTTCTCATTCAACTTTAATACACAGTTAGACTTTAAAATCCAATTTTTTCTTTATATATCTGGTTAAACACAGGCTGCCTTTTCATATTTCATCTTGTGCTACAAATATTGACCAACAAATGTGGACCTTCAAAGGTATTTTATGTCTAATAATCAATCACAAGTTTGAGTAGATTGTTCCAGTATAGTTTTCAAAGCTAAGTGTACACGATGCATTTCACATGAATGAAGACAAAAATGTAAAAATGTGATTTCAAATCAACCGCAACAGCAACCACATAATTCAGCTCCAACACCTTCATGGTACCCAACAGACGACTTTACTGTTGGTGATTATGATTCAACATAGAAAATACATTCAGGACACAGAAACGTGAAATCTTATTTAGAGGACAAGTTCACTAATAATGTTCACATGTGTATTATGTTGTAATGTAGCAGTATGAAAGTGGTCGTCTGCAGATTTACGGGGGATTTTATTGAATATTGATGCACATTATCTGATGAAAGCAGTGGCAGCCGAAGTATTCAAAGAAATGTAAAGACACGTTCAGAAACATGAATAAATGAAAACACGACCAGTAAAAGTAAGTACGTATTGTCTGAAAATGAAGTACCAAAAGTAAGACTCCACGAATATTATATTCTTAAATTATAGTGATCTATAATCGGTATTTAACTGAATGAATCATATTTAATTTATCCTTTTTTTTTATTTCATGAGATTAACTGACGTTAACTGGGGTGCAATAACAGCACATGCCTACACGCTACGTGTACGAGTAAGCAATTAAACAAAGGTGCATTCATTGACAGGTCAATAAGCAATAAATTATATTTGTTTTGTTTAGTTTATGTTTGTTTGTTTGTTTGTTATCTCGCTGACAGCCTGTTACTCACCTTGGCATCCAGGAACACGCAGACTCTCTGCAGCTGAAATATTTCACCTAAAAAGCGACTTCCGAGGACGAAACTGTGAAGAAAAACGGCGTTTGCTTTAGAGCCCATACACTTAGAAAAATCTTCAAGCCGGATAAACATTCACAAGTGAGAGAGAGAAAAAATAACGAGAGCAGTTTCTTCCAAACGAGGGAGGGTCGTAAAGTGGAGCCAAGGAAAGTGGAAAAACTGTGACAGCGAGGGGACCGAGAGAGGAGGAGGGAAGAGAAGGAGGGATAGAGCAGAGAGGAGGTTTAGGAGAGAGAGAGGGGGGGAGGTCTGCAGGGAGACTGGGAGTTGTTTTTGCCTTCGGTGGGCCTCCAGACCTTGATGTGTAAGTGTGTGTGTTTTGGAAATTTTCAGGAATAAGCGCTCCAGAGGGATAATACCTGGAAAAAAAAGTACGTTTAGAGTGAGTGTGCAGGTGGAAAATACAGCTCAGATAGATCGTTGTTGAAATCAGAAGAGTTTCAGCAGGCAGCAAAGATAGTGAAAACGTGGAAACAAAATGAACAAGGTCGGGGGCAGGGGTCTTATGAAGTTTCAGCTGGTGCACGACAGATGACAAAAATCCAGAAATAGTCTAAAATATGTGAATTGATCCATGAAGGATTGAGTCTGTTGATCTAACATCCGGGGGCAAGTGTCAATTCTTCACGAAATCTGCTCCGAGATTTTCTCATTGTTCAGAAACACACAATAGAAATGATCATTAGCCATTTTTGCTTTTCACACATAGACTGTATACAGATGATGAACCTAAACCCAGTGACGTCACCCAAGATGCTGCCATGTCAGTTTTATGGTTTCCCAGAAGTCACTATAGTTAGATGGCAGTATGAAGAGTTAAAAGCTCTCGCTAACACTTGGTGTGATCGGACAAAAGAGCCTAGAAACAGAAACCAAGCAGTTTGTCACATGTACTCATTCATATGGTATATTCTTCAGTATCTCTGACTCCCTGTGAATGAACTGAAACTGAAAGTCCAAGAAGTCACTGCTTTGTTTGTTTTCTGAATTTTAAAAAGAAAATCAAACTAAGAGCTTCTGTCTGCTGCCACCTTCACAAACCCTTTGGCTGTACGTGCAAGTCTCTAGAATTGTATATGAAAGAAATTACACATTGACCAATATGTTATATAAAAAACATAAATAAGATTTTCGATGTAATAAATCTACCTCTCCCAAAATGTTGGCAACTATTGTAAAAGAAAAAAAAGAGTGTTTGTTTTATAATTAATATAAAGTCGATAGCTTTCCAGATGTGCAGCGGATGGATTATGTATAGATTATACTGAGGATGCTGATGATGGAGATGTCAGACTGACAGCATGAAAAGCACTGACAGTGGCTGCAGTGGACACACATCATTGTTTTAACCTTCAGTTTACAGTTTGCTCTTCTCCACAGCTGACTGAATGACCAACTACAGCACAGGCAAGACTGGTTGTTTGTCACACTGCCCCCTAGTGGTACAGCATATATAGACTCTGCACATCAATGATGAACAGGCAGTTTGTGACATTTACTCATTCATATGGTATATTCTTCAGTATCCCTGTCTGCCTGTGAATAAACTGAAACTGAAAGTCCAAGAAGTCACTGCCTTGTTTGTTTTGCATTTTGAAAAGAATCAGACTAAGAGTTTCTGTCTGCTGTGAGGAAACCACATTCACAAGCCGTTTAGCTGTACGTGCAAGTCTCTAGCATTGTATATGAAAGAAATTACACATTTGCCAATATGTTTTGTAAATAACATAAATAAGATCTGCAGTGTAATAAATCTAGTCATCAGGACTGGCTTCACTTTTGAGAGCCAGGATGTTCATCCATCCTCTATAAATACTGTGTGACTGATCAGTTCCTTCTGCAGTATTTGATGGTTAATAAATTCCTGTGTGCGCATCATATAACCACGGTTAATGGTTACATGTGACGAAAAAGAAAGCACCTGAACAATTATAAACAGATTTGTTTCTTTTATGTGTTGAACATGTGGTACAGTGAACATAGAAACAATTTATACTTACAGTGTAAAGTTACAATCTGCACAAATATATTAATACATAAATATGTACAAAATAGATACATTTGCAAATAAATGTGTAAACATATAAAAAGCATTAAAAAGTACAAAACAGATTAAAAGGTAAGTTTCTTTAGCTTGAAGTCAAACAATAAATGCTGAGTTGAATTCTCTCCTTCCTTTTTCTTCTACTTTTGACTTCTGTCTTTTGGGGGTCACCACAGCAGATTTCACCCAATCCCTGACATCCTGCCCGTCACACCAACCCTCTGCATGCTCTCCTTCACTAAAACTACCAATCGTCTCTGTGCTCTTTCTCTTTACTGCTGATTTTTGGAGAATCTTTGTGTATCTTTCTGCATAAGCAATACCATTGCAAACAAACACAAATGCAGTACTATAAAAAAGGCTTCACGTGTTTGAATCCTGAACTCTTTCTAATGGCCAGCAGGGCTTGACTCATATGATTCTCAGTCAGATTCACTCCACACTGGTCACATCGCTGTCTGCAGGGGTTTACTCCCAGTCAACTACCAGAGCTATTGTCTACAGACTTTTAGTCATGTGTCTTCTCTTTCTTCACCAGTCTGCACCAGTCTCTCACAGACAGCTGTGTAATAGCCTCCTGCTCCCCAAACAGTAGGCCAGCTGATAACCAGAGTGTTCAGGATGCCTGTTTCCCTCCTGCTGGGTGCTGACACAGATAAACAGCTCATGGATGGAGGCCTGTTGGAACAAACATCCTCACTGTGAGGAAACCAGTGCAGAGGCTAAATAAAATTGTTTCCTGCCGTCCCACAGAGTGGACACTGATGGATGGCCGACATCATTTAAGTGTCGCTTTTAGCTTTCCCCGGTAAGGTCAGAAAAGGTATCTGAGGAACGCAAACATCTGCTGATGTGAAGCAATCCTGGGCGTAACTGCCTGTTACACCCGGCAAACACCATTCCCAACATTCAAGTCAATTCGGTTTCTTCATCCTGAAAACATGCTACTACCAACTGCAGCTGATGATCTCTGTCAGTTTTATGGTTAAGTTTCAGCTGCTGGTTGAAATATGATATCTAAAGAGTCAGTGTTGATCAGTTTGTATGTAGAGAGAGGCAAAAAGCACTGTGTAGAGTAAAAAAAAATCTTTATTTGGAATTTTGAGTCCTCCCAGAGAAAAAAGGACTATCTGAAATTATTATCAGTAATATAGTAAATGCACAGTGCATGGTTTGGGGTATTTTGACAAGTTAATCTCATATAGGGAGATCTTGAATTGTTAATTCTTCTTTAAAAAACGTATTCATCAGAAAGGAGTGCAGCCATTAGTCAGTTTTTCCTCTGTGTGCAGGAATAAACCTGGAAAAACATCTGTATTAATACCAATTCTTAAAATATGTCTCATTTTTAATGTCAGTAAGAGAACACATTTGCACCACCCCAGGCTTAACAATTGATTGTTTTCTTATTCTTTCTGGTATGTAATGCTGCCACCTACTGACACAGAGTCAGTCATTAAAAACATCAACCCTGCATGACGTTGTTTGAAAGGCCACACACACACACACACACACACACACACACACACACACACACACAGAGAGAATACAAATTTAAATTAAATTAAGCTTAAAATCCTAGAAGCACTGAACTGATTTGATTTTGTAATAAAATGGTTACATTTGTACTTCCATGTGCCTCTTCACCTCACTGTACAATACCTTTTGTGCAATACTTTTGTAAATAGTCAACAGTGCAATAGACTCAATACTTGAAATGTGCAATTCACTTGTATTTTTATTTTTATTCCTATTTATTCTATTTATCCCCTTCGTATATTTTATTTATATTGTCTCTGTATTTATATATATGTGTGTGTGTGTGTGTGTGTGTGTATTGTATATATATATATATATATATACACACACATACATACATATATATATATATATATATATGTATGTATATATATATATATATATATATATATATATATATATATATATATATAATATTCTGTAACTCTGTAACTTCTGTCGGTGCTGTGCTTTTTTGGAAATCGAATTTCCCAGAGGAACCCACCCGAGGGATTAATAAAGTTCTATCTAATCTAATCTAATCTCTAATCTAATGTGGCTCGTTTTCTGTTATTTTTCCATGTATGAAATGCTGATATTATAGCGTTTCCTGAACTTCCTCATTGAACTGGTTTTATTTATCTATGAATTTATTCATTGGGATAATCTTTTCATTGTCATCAGTGTGGTACTCTGATTTTAAATACACAGGTGTCATTTTCACTTGTTGATAACAAGTACATTCAAACAAACTGTGTAAACTGTGTAACCACATGTTTAGGGGACAAAGTGGCCATGAATACAACAACTTTTATGCTCGTTTTGAGCGAGGGAACCCCACAACCACAACCAAAGCAGACATGACGCCAGACCACCAACCTATGACTCTCTCCCCCACCGATGTAGGAGCGGTGCTGAGCAGGATCAATGTCCACAAGGCTGCAGGCCCTGATGGCATCCCCGGGCGTGTTCTCAGAGCGTGTTCTGAGGAGCTTGCAGGAGTGCTCACAGACATATTCAAGCTGTCCTTGGCCCACGCTGTGGTACCGGCCTGCTTCAAATCCACCTCCATCGTCCCGATACCCAAAAACTCCAACCCATCTTGCCTCAATGATTACCGCCCAGTAGCACTCACCCCCATCATCACTAAGTGCTTAGAGCGACTGGTCCTAGCACACTTCAAATCCTGTCTCCCCCCCACCCTGGACCCCCACCAATTCGCATACCGCCGGAACAGGAGCACAGAGGATGCAGTCTCCATCGCAATGCACTCTGTCCTCTCACACCTGGACAACAACAACACCTACGCCAGAATGCTGTTTATAGACTTCAGTTCAGCATTCAATACAATCCACCCCTCACAACTCATCAGGAAACTGACAGACCTGGGTATCAGTTCCCTCATCTGCAAATGGTTACTGGACTTCCTGACCAACCGCCCCCAACATGTCCGGCTGGATAACCGCTGCTCATCTACCATCACAATGAACACCGGTGTACCACAAGGCTGTGTGATGAGCCCTTTCCTCTACTCCCTCTTCACCCACGACTGCAGACCTGCTGATGGTTCCAACACCATCATTAAGTTTGCAGATGACACCACGGTGATTGGCCTCATCAGTGACAACGATGAGGCCGCCTACAGGGAGGAGGTGGATCGTCTGGCTGAGTGGTGCGACACAAACAACCTGCTGCTTAACACCGAGAAGACCAAGGAGCTCATCGTGGACTACAGGAGGAATGCTGACCCACATCCACCCATCCACATTAAGGGGACGGCTGTGGAGCGTGTGAGCAGCTTCAAGTTCCTGGGAGTCCACATCTCCGAGGATCTCACCTGGACGACCAACTGCTCCAAGCTGGTCAAGAAGGCTCACCAGCGCCTCTTCTTCTTGAGGACTCTGAGGAAGAACCACCTGTCCTCAGACATCCTGGTGAACTTCTATCGCTGCACCATCGAGAGCATCCTGACCAACTGTATAACAGTCTGGTACGGGAACTGCTCTGCCTCGGACCGGAAGGCGTTGCAGAGGGTCGTGAAAACTGCCCAGCGCATCGCCGGAGCACCACTTCCTGCCATAAAAGACATCTACAGGAAGCGGTGTCTGAAAAGGGCTGGGAAAATCATCAAAGACCCCAGTCACCCATCACATGGACTCTTCACCCTCCTGCCCTCTGGGAGGCGCCACAGGAGCCTCCGGACTAAGACCACCAGGTACCGGAACAGCTTCTTCCCCACAGCTGTCAGACTCCTGAACTCTGCCTCCTGACATCTGACCCACGTTAAACTCATGGACTGAACATACACACACACACAATGGACAACTGTACCCTCAAACACAATAATAACATGGAGTGAACCACCACTCACAACCACTAGCACTTTATATAGCCTCTGTAGAAACTATCTACACCCTCACTTATCTTAACTGCACTATATAGCTCTGTGTAAATAATCATTCTGTACATTCGATCATTTTTAATCCTACAACTGTTTACAACTTGCATAGTTCCCATTTCTGTATAGCTGTATATCCCAGATTCTGTAAAGTTATTTATTTCATATTCTGTATAGTTTTTCATATTTATATCCTGTTCATATCCTGTACATAGCTTGTACTCACTACAGCCTGTACATACTTATAGTTATAGAATATTCACAACATACTTCATACCGTGTACATTATAACATACCATAATAGACCCATTTCTGTAATATACTCACATATCTATATTATTGCTAATATATATTGTAATATATCTATATCACTAAAGCACTTCTGGATGGATGCAAACTGCATTTCGTTGCCCTGTACCTGTGCATGTGCAATGACAATAAAGTTGAATTCTATTCTATTCTATTCTATAAGAACATGGAGGACAGAAGATTAATGAAATTTTGTGGTGACAGAGACATTAGACTATAACTATTTTTTGTTTGATTTTTTATGCATCATTTATTATGTGTCTCTGTGTGCTGTGATATAACAGATGTGAATACAGCAATTACTGGGTTTTTGTTTGTTTGTTTTGGTTCCTTTAATTTATGCACATGTTAATAAAGTTATTGGGAAAGGGGGGGGGGGGTTACCGCCTCCCTTCCGTGACGTGTTTCCGGTGTCATGTCAGCGGTCTGCTGGCACCGCATGTTTACACTCTGATGCTCCTGCACGGTTCCAGTCCTCACGTTTTTCAGTGAAACAGTTCGACAGAAACAAACGGAGGTTTGTGGACTTGTTATTTCTGTTGTGTCGCCGAAGGTTCGGGAAACATTGGTCTAGAAACGGCCGTGAACATCAGGTGTTTAACGCTAGCTGTTAGCATCAGCTCGTCCAGTGTAAAGAGCGAAACCGGTTCAGTTAGCATCCCAGAATGCGCAAATTCACCAGTTTTAACTTCACTCTTAAACCTGCTCAGGTCCTCAGATCTGCTTTAAACCTCTCTGCAGTTACACGGCAGCTTATAAGAGAAGCAGACTGGTTTTATAGGCTAACCGTGCGCGACATGTCTCAATATCGTGGATAAAACGATTCCTTTAAAATATATTGGATGTTTAAAACATTTGAAAAGTCTTTAGATCAACAGTCAGAAACACAAAGTCAAACTTTTATTTCTGTTGCACGTTTCAAACCGGAGTTGAGTCAAGCTGCTCTCCATCAAATACGTCGATACACCAAGTCTCCAAAAACACAGATAATCAGTGTAATTATTAGGAAATGAGAAATCGGAGCTTTTTAAAAAAGTTATCACTAATGAAGTAAAATCTGCGAATGAAAACAAGAACTGACTAAGAAAAGCAATAAGAAAATGTTTGCTGTGGACAAAAAGCACAATCAGACTCTTTATGAGGGAGGTGGGATAGTCAGAGCTGAAGGGCAATAATAGGGAAGGTCTCGTCTCCTTTAGGGTCTTTATATTCATAACACTGCAACTGTTGCACAGTAAGAACAGTAGACAGGACCCTGTAAAACTCACCAGTCACAATACATACAGATGTGTGTTTGTGACTGACCTGCTCCCTGAGTGCCATTTATTTTTCAACCATTACCTGAAAATCTTAATTTATTCTCTCCATCACTCCTCCACCTCTCCTGTGGGTGATTTGTCTTACACCAAGTGAGGAAAAGAAGTAGGACTGGGCGATATGGCCTAAAATTCACATCACAATATTTTTTAGCTGGATGGCGATACACGATATATATCTCGATATTTTTTAAAGCCATTAAATAAGAACAAAAAGAGTTCTTAGTCTAAGCTGTGTCCCAGATGTCACACAGGCACTTTTATTCACATACAGCGCAGATGTACATGAAAAAATTACTCAGAAATAAATTATCAGCATTTATTAAATAATAATGCTCCATAAATAAAAGAAAACAGTGTTGTTTTTGTGCATAACAAAAAGCTCACAATTGTGCAGTCGAAATGTAAACTAACAGACGCTGAGCATAATAACAAAGAGGCAGATTTCACAGCTGCTCTGTTCCCAACTTGTACTGCGTGACTGACAGCCTGGAGTTTGAAATCCTCTTTGTAACCGTGTCTCTTACAGGTGCCATTTATGGTCCTTATACACACACAATACGGTAATATTACGTTGAAGCACAGTACGTATCACTCCGCGAGGCTTCTGACTACGCTAGCCGTAATGCTCCGACAAACCATCAAGCGGTGCAGTTTCGTAGCTCAGCAAAGTCGTACTAAAGCATTTTTGGCAGGTTGCTGAGCGCCGTGTAGCACATAAAATCGGTTCGCGGTCAGTAAGGAGAACTCATACATGTCATACTGTCGATCTTTGAGAAAATGACAGCATTTTAATGTAAGGTTATAGCCCGAAAAATACTGTATACGAGTTCTGTAAGGTGGTTTGTTTCGGGGCGGGACGCAGTTTCACACATTCTTTATTTTGCACTTTATGGCACACATCTCTTATCTCGTATAAAAATATATTGATATATTTAAAAACTCGATATATCGCCCAGTCCTAAAAGGTAGGTAGACATTACATATTATTTCTGATAGGAAGTGTGGGAGAGGGAGTCCTGCAGCATCACACCATGGATGCTGTGCTGAGAGCATCCAAACATACAGCCATGATCTCAGCCCAGCAGGAAATCAACTAAGAACACACGCTAGGTTTTCTCTGCATACTTAACTGTTTTAAGGGTTTAAGTTACTCAGGTGTAACATGGTTTTTATTTATCAAATGTCCAGAAATACAAAAAAAGAATTGAATGGGTTTGCTTACATTTAACTGTGTCTGTGTGCAGATGGCAGAAGTCGTTCAAGAGAAAAGTCGTGGCTTGAAGTTTGCGGAGCAGCAGCTCCTTCGCCACGGCTGGGAGCACGGTAACATACTTTGAACTTCTTCATTCAGACATTAAAGCAGCGCTCGTGAGGGTCGGCGCTCAGGTGCAGGAGTCTGATCGGCGCTTTCTCTCCTCAGGTAAAGGACTGGGACGAGCTGAAAACGGCATATCGGAGGCCATCAAGGTGAAAGTGAAGTGTGACAAAGGAGGAGTAAGTGCTGTTCGTCTTTATGCAGCAGACGCTTGTGTTGACGCTAAAACAGGTTTAAGCTGAGAGGGCCATTTACATTTCTTCTGCAAGGTTGGCCATAAAGAAGGGGAGCAGTTCACCTTCCACTGGTGGGATCATGTCTTCAATAAAGCCTCCTCCAGCCTGCAGGTGGAGTCTGATCAAGTAGGTCGCTCATTTGTTTTATTTTTTAGGTTTTGCTCGTACTTATTTATTTAGCTCGTCCACCTGAGTGCGGCTGTTTTTTCAGTGTGAGAATAGTTTCAGGATTTTAGGAGCAGTTTGACGTTTCAGAGCACCACCTCTGAGGAGTGGATGGAAGCTGCAACAAGGCCCAGACTCAGTTTAACGTTCACATCAGTTCCATTCAGGCTCCGAGTGGAAGCAGCTGGTTTGTTCACTTACACAGCGTTAACGTGTTTCCTGGTTTTCTGATGCAGAATGGGATTAAGCTGAAGAAGACTGCAGAAGAAGAGGATGGGATGATCTCCAATAAAAAGCCGAGGAAAGCGACACTGGCTAAAGATAAGCTGTATGGATGCTTTGTCAAGGTAATTGTTTGCTGTCTTTCAGCTGCATGTCCCTTCTTGTTGTACTTACTGCAGTTCAGTCATCACACTGCTTGCCACTCATTGCTGGTCACTGGCGTTACGCGATGAGTCATGAGAGCGTCTCGTTCAAGAAAATCAAAATGGCTACAAAAACAATGCTGCGGTCCCCAAATCTGACCGAGCAGCAGGTATGTCGTCGCCTCGACCTCCACCTTTGTTGTAGCGTTCGTGTGCGATTGCAGAAACTGAGAGGACATGAAGGAAAGTACAAAGAAATGTAAAAATGTTCACACCCCAAAAACTGACCGTAACAAAGAGCAGGAACCCGTCTGGCACGGCTTATAAAACACGGGGACACGACCACACAGTAACAGCAAAAGCATAAACAGCGTCAACGACGTCGGCCATTTATGTAGTTCACATCGTAGGCTCTGCAAAGTTTCCCCACATTAGTCTAAAGCGGGCCTTACAGTGGGACATTATGACACTTTTGTGCATGACATGGACGCTTATTGTGTTTTTAAATGTAGTTTATTTTATTCACACTAACAAACAAACGGCTGGCTCTTCTTTCAGTCTGCCACGCTGCTGTCTGGTCAGGAGCAGCCAGAGCCGAAGGCCTCCAGCTCAGATGACTGCAGCAGCTCTGATGAGGAGGATGAGCAGAGGATGGATCTGTCCAGCACCACCAAGTAAGACTAACATTCACAACATCTGATCTCATCAGCAACTGAGACTTGGAATTGTATTCGGACCTTTTATCTGATAAGTTACATCGTGAGGTTTCTGTCTGACTCTCTGCAGGCTTTCTGACACTGATCTTATGAAGGTTTGTGGAGGACGCACAGCTCACAAGTAAGATGATATGATTTGTAGAATTCAACATGGAAAAAAACATCAAAGTCAAAGGAGCTTGCAAAGAAAAGCGTCTGGACTTCTTTAAGTTGCTTGAAGCAACTTAAAGAAGTCCAGACGCTTTTCTTTGCAAGCTCCTTTGACTACGATGACCTGGATGACTGAGAACCTTCACAGACATAAAAAACATCAAAGAACTGTAAAAAAGCATAACCCAGTTTTCTGTGCTTCTGTTATTTTAGGGGAGCCAGGCACGGCTTGACCATGAGCGCCAAGTTAGCCAGGCTGGAGCAGCAGGAGGCCGAGTTCATGGCCAAGTATGGAAAGAAGAACCAACCAGCAAGTGCTCCTCCTCCAGCCTCCCGTTTAGAGACGCAGGAGGAGATGATGACAAGCAGAAAAAAGATGAAAATGAATGAGAAGAGTAGTGATGGAGTGTGTGAAACTCCCACAACAGATGTTCAACCTAAAAAGAAAAAGAAGAAGAAGGAAAAGAAGAGCGCTGATCCCGAGGAAAGAACTGATGAGGATTTGATCCATGTAGAAAACTGTGAGGCAGATGATTCGCACAAGAAGAAGAAGAAGAAGCAAAAGAAGAAGAACAAAGTGGAGGAGAACAGAGTCGAAGAGACGCATTCACCGGCTGCAGAGAGCGAGGAGGTGACTGCTGAGATGCATGCTGACGAGGGCAAGAAGAAGAAGAAATCCTCTAAACCCCCAAAGGAAAATGACAGTGACTGTAAGGAGCCTAGCCAATCAAATCACACAGGACTGGAGGACTCAGACGTCACAGAGTCAGTGAAGAAAAGGAAAAAGTGCAAAAAGGACAAAATGTGTACACATGAGGAGGCTCCTCCTCTGAAGAGGAAGAAGAAGAAGTCTAAAGACTAGTGTGTGATTAACTGGGAATCTAATTCCATGTCTGAAGAGGACGTGCTTCCCAGTGTACTCGTCTGTGGTGCTAAACCTGAATCATCAATGTCGACCAGCAAGAATAAACAAGTGAAATTGTGGTTTAAAAAAAACAATCAGCTGAGGTTTCATGTGAGTGCTTCCTGTTTAGCTTTGTTTAGTCGATATTAGAGGAACTCGGTGAGTTACAGTCTAAACATGGACTGTAAAGGAACTTTGGATGTTTTCAGCAAACTGGAAAACATCTTTAACTACATCCAGCAGGTGATGCGCATTACAAGCCCGATGCTGTTTAGACAAGTTGATGATTTTTTTTTAAAGATTGCCTTTATAACATGAAATGTGCCCTAAATAATCCATCACAACCAGACGTGGCTTTTCTAACCTCAGCGATTGTAGCTGGAGTCAGTTTAGTTGTTCTGGGAGGTAAACATGACGGAGACCCCAGCTGTTTTTACAGTACTGGTGCAGGACGCGGAGTATTGTGACACATGCTGTTTTTATATGCAAATTAAATGATCAGACTCAGCAGACTTTTGTACTTTTGATTCTTTTATTTAAAATTGTCTTTGCGTAAATAAACATTTTAAACAACAAAGTAAACAAATATACAACATGTTTGTATCTTTTGTAGGAATTAGAAAATATTCATGTGCGTAGATCATTTGCAGAGTTTTAGTCACCTGACAGGTGTGTCAGCGTGTTCCTGGGACAAGACGCACACACTTGTGACAGATGTAAACTTTGATGAGATTCTTGAGCTGTAATGTTGATTAGCTGTAAGCTTTTTTGTGAAGATGATAGAAAATAAAATAGTTCCTACGTTAAAACGCCTAAACAAGGAATTTGTTTCCCTTCTTGAGTAACCACGAGTGATCTCTAAAAAGAGATATTACTGCTGAGTTTTTCAAATGTTTTTCAGCACCACAAGGTGAGTCACATGTACTCCCACTGTATTTAAGAGAAAGCAGATGTGTCTTCAGTGGATATCTGGAAAACCTGGCAACTCTAACCCAGATGGATAAATAGCACTACAGGCCAGAGGGGGAAAAGATTTTTGGGTGAACTGTTCCTTTAATCAAGATGTGAGAAGAATGCGTCCATAGTAACAACAATAAATGACCCTTTTGCCTTCAATTCCAACCAAATATCTTGGTTCGAGTCACCAAAGATTAAAAAACTGAATAGTAGAATAAATGTGTCTTTTTATGATCTTTTGGATCATTTCATTAATTAAATATATGTTCGACCTTCATTTACCTGAGTTTCAACATCAGTGTTGGTTGTGATTTAAATGTTTCTTTAAACTGACAGCTCAGTGAGTGTTCAGATGCTGAACACTATCCTCACTTCACTATTAAAAATAACAAAACGGTCGAAAAATCTTGTTGACTCGACCCTTTGTCATTGCTACGGTGGCTCAGAAAAATCCTTAAAGTGTTACTGTATCTCAAATTTCTTCCTAGATGAATCAAAAAGTTAAAAAGATAAATATGCCTGCTGAACATGTGAAGTGCAGTGACTGTCTTTCCATCAAAAAGGGCTTTAAAACATCTGCATCACGCTGTTATTTTAAATAGATGATTAACAAAACCCCAAAAGTTGAACTTTCAACTTTTCCTTGAACCTCCGTCACTTTACAACAGAGACAGATGGAGACAGCGTTGAGGTTGACACGGGATGGAACTTGCAACATGAATTATGTAATCAATACATGCAATGTTGTGCGGTGTAAAAGTACAGTGTTGCATTATTTCTGCCTTTTGGCGACACACACACTGGTCTGCTCAAAGTCTGTTTTCATAAATAGTTGCAGCAGCTGAAAAACTACAAGTTCTCCATCCTCCATTATAAAGATGAGAAACGAATAATGCAGACAGTATCTGGAGCATGGATGGCAACGTGGAAGAGCACACAGAGAACGGCAGCTGGAACTAAGTGGACAAAAGCAGGGCGTCTATCTCACAGATGAATTTGTTCTGAAAGTCACCGTTCGCTTTGACCCAGCTTTTTGTGGCATTCGTCCCAGGGATGATCAGCACATATGAGACTGAAGTGTCTGACATCTCCTTCATCCAGTAACTATAAAAGCAGGACATGAACGTCAGCATGTGTAAAAACATCCCAAATATTTTATTTCTGCATAATTTCTTTCATAATGCATCTTCTTTTACTGAAATCACTTTATCCAATATTATTATTATTGGCATATAAATCACGATATTATTTTATCATTAATCATTCAGTCATTCCCACCACTGCTGTAACTTTGTTCTGTAGCTGTAAGACAGTTTTCTTACCTCAGCGTGTCATTGTGTCCATCAATCCAGACCCAGTTATTTGCTGTCTTCTGTAACCCAATAAAGTATCCGTGGTCTTTACTAAAGTAAGATTTTATGTGACTACTGAGAAATTCCTGTGGGTCATATCATTCGTCATTCAGTGACATTTATGAATTATCATCAGTTATGTAAGAAAATATCATGGCTGTAATTGTGCTGTGGTCTTGTTGTTAGAGCTCACCTGCTCTTTGAGATCGTCAACAACAACCAGATCTGCAGCTTTGCCTTTGCAATACACTCGGCTTTCCTCCCAAGTTTTCCAGGGGGCGTTCTCATTGTAAAACAGGTAGCACTTGTTCTTAAATAGGATCCAGCCACTGCGGCATGGCTGGCACTCTGCAAGGAGATTAGAAACTAGACTCAACGTAGGCTCATTAACAACATTATCAAATTATGTAGCAAAAAAGCTAAAAGATTCACACTGTTTTCTTTTCTACTTTCCATTTTAAAGTAGCTTTGATGAGTCGTTCTCTGGAAACAATGAGAACACAGAGATTCCTTGATTTTGCTAATGAGAAATTCTTAAGCTTCCCTTAAACTTAATGGACAGATCCTTAGTTTTAGAGAAAGGCAAAAGACGGTGAGGTGCTGGTTTGCTTTATTGGTTTTGGTGTGGCAAATATGCATCTATGCGTTATCGCATGTTGGGTGAGCCGTTCACTCCTGAGAATTGTAACAAACATGTGGGACATACTGCCAACTGATGCGCAGGGGTTGAAGGTCAGTTCAAAGGAGAACAGATTCCATGTGCGGTAAAGTCAAAATAAATTGTTGTACATTTTAGATGATATTTGAGGCTCTTTACCTCAAATATAACTCTTTTCCTGGGTTTTGTGACCAGTTCAAATCATCTCTCCCAACCTGCACGCTTACTTGTTTTGTGGTTTTCTATTTAAATTTGTCACATAAATTCTCCGTTCATACTCTCATGACTCTATCATACTGTTGATCATCTTCAGCTCCTAATAAAATTTTGACATATGAAGCTTATTAACTTCTGAGACAAGCACAATGAAGCACTCACGTTTATTAGGACAGTAATCTTTTACTGGAAAGTTATCAAACTTCAGGATGACTTCCAGCGTGCAGTTGAGATTGTCTCTCTGTCTTCTCAGCTCCCGAGTTTTATTGTCTGAGATTTCCTTCTCCATGGCCAACTGCTGATGTTCTGCTGTGAGGTTACTGAGGTTTGCTGCCTGTACCTTAAATAGCAAACTCACTGTGAAGGAGAGAAGACAGCACAGCACTCATCATCACAGCCGACCAATGAGGGTTCACATCCAGTCCTAACAGAGAAGCCTCCTCTTCCTGTCTTCATTGTGAGACAAAGCTGAAGACACCAAACACACTAAAACATGAATGTATAATAAAATGTTTTTTTAACCACCAGTAGAAGGTAATAAATAGTAAAAAGGAAAATTAGCCTTAAATTAAAATCCAGGCACTAGAGGTACAGAAAGCTCGAGTAACAAGTAATAAAATGCAGTTTTGTATTTTAGTGGGAAAGAGATTAAAAAAAATAAATGGTTCAGGTTATACGGGGAAAAATTAATCTCTGTTTTTTAAGCCACCTTTATAAACAGCTTTGAAGGTTTTTCCACATACAGTGAATATGTAATGAGTACGTTTAACTAACTGATCCACAAACAACCATTAAATCAAGACAGAAGCTAAGTAGGAATAAATATGTGTTAGAAATTAACAGGGTTTGCACAGGGAGGAGGATGGGGTGGATGGATGGGTTTGATGAATTTCAGGCTACGTCCACAGTAGCCCAGATAGATTTGAAAACGGCCTTTTCATCTGAAAACGCTCTGCGTCCACACTAGCATTTTCAGTCATTTTCACAGAGTTGTGAAAAGTTTTCACAGAGTTCACACATTTTTGCAGCTAACCAATCCTTTCTTTTTTCATTGCCACATCACATGATGCCTATAATGCCCTGGAGAAGCAAAACAAACCACATATATGGTTTTTTAGGCTGGATAGAACCATTACTTCCTTATTTTACTCTTTAATGTCACTGTCGTTACTCACGCAGCAGGTCGAGCTTTTCACAAAGCTTCACTATGTAACTTCAAGCCTAAAAATCACCCCAAATTAGCCAAGTTTCATTTACTCAGGAATACTACTACTACTAACAATAATTATAATACACCTTTTGTTCATAAAACTTCAGAAATAACATGAGGTTCTGCAGTGTTCTGTAAGGTTATTGTGGACTGCTCAGAAACAATAACTTAACACTTAAATCACACATCAGATCTTCAAGAATAATTCAAAAATCTTTACTGGCATTTATTATGTAATGTGATGTAAAGCAAACTGCATAACAGCTGGCACTGAAAACTCAAAACCATCAAACCTTTGATGGTTTAAAAACACCAAATATCAAAGTAAAATTCTGTTGAGCAGAACCAACACTAAACAGAGAATTAGAAAATCAATGCATAAAAATATTTTATTTACTTAAAATAAAAATGAAAGCTAGACTTTTGGGAGAACATGAGAACTAAATGTAACAATAAAGTTGAAAATAGGACGAAAACTGTCTTTATTTATTTTTTATTTCTATTTTTTGGTCAAATTTGTGACTCAGCTGCTTTCACATGGTGTTGTCTTTGTATTGTAATATCTGCCCCTGTTAATTACCCTCCATATTATAATAATTAAGAAAGGTAAACAAACAGTGAAACTAATAAAAAAAAACAGCTGAAACGAGCAAACCCACTCTCTGGAAACATGCAAAAATCCAGAACAAAATAAAACTAAAACTAAATAGAGTTTGGTGTGCTGAACTCAGACTTACTGTAGATGATGGCGATGATGCCCACCAGCAGGAGGACACAAAGGATCTCCAAACATGCCAGCAGTAGACGGAAATTGGAGCATGCAGCTGCTTTGCCTTCTGCTTCTAATGAGAAATTTGACGTCATTATTATGAGAAACTGTCACATGGACTTTTACTGTTGTGTGATGCTGCAGCTCATTCCTTTGCTCGTGTGTTGTCTGTTTTCTTAGGCTCTGTTGTGTTAGCCTCTCAGGACCACTGAGGCACCAGATGTTCATGTCAGATGTTGTCAAAGACATACAGGTAGTGAATACATTTGTTCCACTGATGGTCTAAAACATTTTGCTGCTAAATTAGTGAAGATGAAAAAGGGATTTTATAACTTACCAGGTGCAGGAGGAGGACCAGCTGGCGCTTTAGATTTAACTTCAGAATAAATGGCTGGGTCCTCGTTTTTTTCTGGAAGACAGAAATAACTAAACGAATGGACTCATAGAGATGAGTTTGACAACAACACAACCCACAGAATTACAAAATGCGCAGTCATGTGTCATTAAAGCATATCATTGATCTCTTAGGTCGCTCTATGTTCCCCTTTTCTTTCCTTCTCCTTCCCCTCACACACCACACTCTGCAAAATCACCACTGTTAAATTAACACAGTGAGTTTTAAACCTGACACTAGAAAAGTGTCTATATGTGTTGACTCCTTTAACTGTTAAATGAACACTTTTGAAAGTGAACTGCTTGTCCACCACTACTATGTTCGTTAGGTTAGCCTCCACTGGTTTGTAGTCTCACTGGATCTGTTCCAACATAACACAGTATTTTATTCTATGTTATTTTATTCTATTCCATGTTTTTCTTAATTATTCCTGCTTGTAACTTTGCACTGTTCACTTCCTGCCGTGACCCAACAAATTTCCCATGTGAGGACTAAAAAAGGTTTATCTTATCTCTTATACTGTGCCGACCACTGGGTTATGGCGTTCCATGTATGTCCCGCCTGCTAGCATCTTGCACCCTGCAGTTATGTGCTGGATTGTCTGAGGGGCATCTTTACACAGGCTGCACCTGGGATGTTGCCTGGTGTGACAGACCCCAGCCTCTATGGATTTTGTACTACTCAAGACTTGCCTTAGTCTCTGCAGGTGGTTGCAGTATTTTTGCATTACTTGTGTTGGTCTGTTTTCTCAGGCTGTGTCATTGTCAAATACAGAAAGTTTAAAGCATGAATTTGCTTTGTTGCTCATGTAATATCTGCATGAACGTTATAACTTACCAGGTGCAGGAGGAGGACCAGCAGGCGCTTTAGATTTAACTTCAGAATAAATGGTTGAGTCCTGGATTTTTTCTAGAAGACACAAATGACTGAATGCAGGGATTCATACCAACAAGTCTGACATGTGTGCCATGTGCTAGTTTTCAAACTAGCTTTATCACATCATTTATGATAAAGCCAAACAATGTGATAAACTCAAAAAGATAAGTCTGAGCTCATGACTTGGCGTATAAAATAGAAATGTTGTGCTTTCTAGTGATTTGAATGTTTCCGAATTTTAATGATAAATAATCTTTTTGTTGTTTTTAAATAAAAACGGGATGATATGATGTGAACAGAGCAGCGTTCTTTCATCAGGCAACTTCACAAAGATATAAACAGTCAGACTTATCAGTGATTCATTTTTGAATGAAGGAGGAGAGTAACTTACCTTTTGTTAGTGAAGCACCAGTTTTGAAAACCATTGTGGAATAATTGACTTCTTCCTCCATCATTAAAAGCCAAATTGCCTTCAGCGCAAAGAAAACTAAAACTGGCCTCAACAGGAGCGGACTGTTAAAAGAGTGTTACTGACACCCCACCCACATGCCCATCATGTGGGTGGGGTGTCACACGCACCATAAAACAATATGAAATTCCAGCTGTAACTGGCACAGAACAAACCCGCGGTTCCTCTTCCTATTACTCCTCAACGTGTTCATACACATGCCTGATCTCGGAATTATGTTGCTTCTGTAACACACCGTTACGCTAAGAGCAGTTAACACATTTGGGCTTTAACCCAACAAACCAACCTGTCACATATCTGTCTGGTGCAACGTCCGCGTTGTTTCTTAACTGATGATCGATGTCGTTGTGAGACATCGTGTTAGGTGAAAACGTTGTGATGAAAAATGTCTGTCACAGTACGAAAAAGGAAGAGGCGAGTGATCGCAATTTTTGCAACTCGTTTGGCCCAAGGAGCAGTGAGACTCTGCAGTGGTGAGGTGTCTGTCATCACTGCACCTCATAAAGAAAAATTAATCAAACCTTCACACAGTAATCATGGATCAGCCAAACCGTTGTCCTGATGTAATGAACAATATTCAATTCACACTATTTAGCAAATTTATTGACTTAACATTCGTCAAAATGACGACAAAAGAACTCCATTAAACACTAAATGATGTGATAACTTTGCCACTTGTATCCTGTTAGACAGGGAGGATCCTGTGGATCATAACCGTGGAGAGAGTGGTGGTGTTGAACACAAACACTTTTATTTGGTGATGTATTTGATGAATTTGTCCGGGAAGTTACTGCGAGCCCCTTTTAATTCTCAATGAACTTTAATTCTCATTTGTCTGTGCAGTTTACCCCAGTTTACAAGTTCTTTCTGCACTTCACACGCTGCAATAACCGGAGATGTGATGAACTACTACATCATTTATATTCTGGTTATTTATTTATATTGCACTTTTTAAAGTCAATAAACAACAACAATAAAAGCATAAGAAATTGTAGTAAATTATTATGAATGGAAACAAAAACTTGATGGGAAAAAGGAATTTGACCAGAACTGTAAAACAGACAAAAAACCAAAATGTGTAAAAACTGTAAACTGGTCACAGACAGATTTCCATTCAACGATTAGTTTTATTAAATGCATCAAAATACTGCGACAGGCACAGCTCAGTGGAGGCGAGGCCGAGCACACAGCTGTTGCTCCAGCTGCCTGTGTTCTTAGGTATCAGCCTTACGAGTGTCCAGATGAATGAGTAAATAAAAGAATCACAGTTTTTATGAAGGTGGGAGCTGTCCACACCGGCCAAACCACTTTAAGCTGGAAACACTTTTTTTCATAATAACATTGAACATTTTAACATGAGTCTCTTGTAGGATAAGCCAGTTAATTTCTTACACACTGTTTTAGTTTTAGACAATAGGCACAACACACACACACACGCACACACACACACACACGCACACACACACGCACACACACACACACGCACGCACGCACACACACACACACACACACACACACACACACACACACACGCACGCACACACACACACACACACACACACACACACGTATTATTATTATTGTTCAGATTCTTGGTTTCTGTTACTATAAAAGGAATAAAGATGCTTACAATTTACGCCCAATGAGCATGAACAGACTGTCACTTCCTCAAGTGGAAAGGGAAGTTTCACAAACATGTAGTATTACAGTTTTTGCCCACTGCTTGAACACATTTTGCAAAACCCCGCTCGCTGTGCCAAAACTGTACACACAAGTACACATGACACAACACTGGGAAATATACCATTCACATCTGTGCCAAATTGAAACTCTACTCCCAAAACCTAAACTCTGCTGTCAAAACCTAACATTCCTTTGTCAAAATGTAACTCTGTTGACAAAATGACACATACCTGCACCATATGCAAACACTCACAGATCAGGGGGAACACACTAGTCTGCTGTACATAAAACACTGCAGTCCTTGATTCCCATTGTTTATTCAGAAGGCACATTTACAGGAGACACATTTCCAAACAACCATAAACGCAAATAGACCTACTCAATACTGTACATTGCAGTACCATGAATACAGGTACAGCAAATAAAACAACAACAACACAATAGTACTGCAATAGAAAAAACACTATACTGTAAACACAAAAAACCATGACAATTGTGCATAAGTGGGCTCATGGATCCCGCCGTCTGTTGGGGTCTGGCCACAGGACCTCATCAACATCGCAAGCAATGTCCTCTCCCGCTAGGCACCGGGGTAAATATCCTCTTGCTCTCCCTCCATCCATGCTTGCAAAGTTCTTGGAATGGCTACGCTGAGGGCTTTTTGTAGTTGGCTAATTGGTGTTCGGTTTTGCAAGTAGGTGCCTTCAGGTGTGTATTTGAGTGGTTGCAATTACCCGATGTGTTTTGTATTTTGGATACATGTGTTTTCCGAATGGCACCCTGAGATTTCATTTTGTGAGCGAAGTGTCTTATGTATGAAATAGAGTGTAGCATGCAGGACCATGTGTGTTGCATGAGGGAGTAGGTGTGTTGCATAATTGGTACTGGGGTGCAAAGTAGCGCTTTTGTTTAAGGTAGGGGTACATGTGTTTGAGGTATGGTAACAACAGCTTCACGTTGTGTTACTTTAGTCTAAGCATGGGTTTATAGTGTTCAAGCAACGGGCAAAAACTGTAATAAATAGTAACATAAACACATTCATGCCTGTCTCTGCATTTACATGCATCGGAATATGTTTCTTTTGCCATCTAATACATTAGAAATCCCATAGTAATGACAAAAGAGCACATATGATTACAAAAAAGTACAAATGCTTTTGCAGTGCAGCTCAAACGTGGTGTGTGATTCTGCAGCATTTGTTTCAAAATGTAACTGAACATAAATCAAAACAAAGAAATTACTTATTTTTTACAAAATCAGTTTGACACAGAAAAAAAACTCATTGCCTTTAATTCAAAAAACACAAGGAGTTACTGTCACATTAAATAACAATTCTATTACTGGGACTGATTCCTAATCTGCTTTAATTAACGCTCGTCTTTCACAGATCCAACAGTTTCTCATGTCACAGCTCTCTTTGCCCCAGTTGGCCAGAGGGGGCGCTTTTGGTAGGCTTAAAGCACAATATCTTCTGTTGACATCTTGTTGCATTTTCCAGTACCTAAAAAAGTCACATAGTGTCAGTCTGTATGCCTACTCAACATTTCAACCTTTGACAAAATAATCTTTATTGTATTTCTGAAATTCAGCACGTGGAGTGCTTGGGTACCAAAAATAAGTCAATGATCTGTGTCAGTCTCTGCACACACAGCATTCCTGATGGTAACAGGGATCGAGGCAATTTAACCAACACAGAGGCCATAACTGCACACTTGTGTTTGGTCTCGCAAAAGTCAGACACTTAGATGTTCTGAAAACCACAACCGAGTCCATCACGGATGTGGAAGCTTAAGAAAAATGTCAAAGGTCAAAAATCATCTTTGAGAAACAAGCAATGGATGCAGTGAAGAGTTTTTAACAGCTTTTATTTTTTTTTCACTCTGCTACAAATAAGTTTGTTGTTTATTAGGACTTGTGTGTTCTCAGTGGTGGGAGCTGAGAACACACAAGTCACACAACAGTGTTAGCCAGGGTTTTCCTTACTTGGATGCATGCAAGACGTCTTTTTATGTTGAATGAAAACACTTTGTGTTTTTTCATTTCACAAATGAAAAGAGAAAATGCAAACAGAAAACAAGTCTGCCATCAACATGTGCTGATTCGACTTAATCGTCACTTCCTTGAGCTATTCCAGCCTAAAGGTTGTTTTAACTCAAACTTATTTGGAATTGGTTCATACTGTAAACTTCTTGTGGCTGTAAATCTTAAACTTCTTGTTATTAGAAGAGGGAATGTTGAAACAATTTTTTTGTTCTGCTTTTTACTTCCATTCCATATTTTTTAAAGGGTATTTACAATGTGTTGTAAAAATGTGTGTGTGTGTGTGTGTGTGTGTTTGCACTTATACATCTTTGTGAGGATCAAACTTTGACTGTTACTATACTTGTGGGGACCATCAGTCCTTATGGGCCCAAATTGTAGGCCTCATGAGTTTGAAGGCATTTTTGAGGCTCAAATGTGGTTTTAGTGTCAGGGTTACAGTTAGGTTGTGGTTAGGCATTTGTGATGGTTAGAGTTAGGCTAAGCAGCTAGGGAAAGCATTATGTCAATTAGATGAGCTAAGTAAGATATAATAGGCAAGTATTTGTATGTGTGGTGGTGGGCGGGGGTCATGCTTACGTCACAGTGAGGTTACTTCCATCTACCCACGTCCACGTGTCCTTTGGGCTCTCTGCTCTCAAACCGATCCAGTAGCCGTGCTTATCATCAGCGTGGTAGTCCTTAGTGTGGTTGCTGATAAATTCCTAAATTTGTAATACATGTGTTATCTGCCACATAATAATAGTCGGGTTTTAGTTTTCCTTTGAGATAAAAAGAACGATGACTCGTCTATAACAGCAAAAAATAAAAACAAACAGGTTTAAAAAAATAACAAGGTTTTCCTTTTTTGCACACTATGTTTACATTTTAAATGGATAAAACTGGCTTTTGTTCCCTCAAGAAATCAACACTCAGTACCCATATTGACAAAGTTTACACAACTATCCAGACTGCTGGCTGTAGTTACAGCTGCTGGGTTCCTTGGCTAAGACTCTGTGGGCTTGTTAGACCAGATTGCCTGGGAGGTGTTGCTGAATTACCTTCTTCAGATCTGTCCACAGATGATCTCTCCAAACTGCAAACTCTGATCTGACGCTTAGAGTTTGGAGCTCTTCAAAATGAATTTAAGTTTGTCCAATCAGATTAAAGAACATTTTTCTCTTGGTCTTTTAAACTCTCAGCCTGTGCCTTTTACTTCGACTATCTTTTGTCTGATGTATGAAGAGTCGTTCTCACTCTCTTTTTAAACACGCTGGGGACTCTGTAGGAATGATCGCTGGTTTCTTTTCCACAGCTCTGACCAAAGATCATGTCATTTACTGAATTTGGAAGTGAGGCCACAAAGACTATTTTAAAGAGAGCAGCGAGCTAGTGGGAACACTCAAAGCTTGCAGTTCCTTTTTCCTGAACATTTCTCTTTTCTTTTTAAGTACAAGTTGAGGCCTGCTTGAATCAAAACACAACTCAAATATAAAGCAAACCCCAGTGCACTTCAGAGAACAAGAATCTGAATAGTTTTAAAATAAGAGATTGCAGTTTCCATTTTTACAGTATTTTTAAGTGTTGAGTGAGGAAGAAATATGTTTTCTTAAAATCCAGTCAAATGGCAAAGAGGTGGGAAAAGACTGAACTGAAGGAAGGTAACTTTGAATTATAGTTGCATTAACTTCCTCTTCAAACCTTCCTGTCTAAATCGCTTGAACTTTGACACTGTTTTTCCTCTCTGTGTATGAAAACGCTCTTTCACTTTATTTAAACTTTAAAAAAATCTATACAAATGAAATCTGGCTCACTTGTTCTTCCTGACTTTCGATCACTACCAGAGCCGCCTGATACATTTTGCATTGATCACGACTTTGATCCCAGCTCCTCCAATAAAACGAATATTGATGTTGGGAAAAAAAGTAACAGCTTGACTGAAACAGCACCCAGCCATCCAGGCAAGGTTTACACACTGATCAAAAAAAGAAAGGGACAACAAGACCAGAATCATTTTAGAAATCCAACTTTACAATACGTTACAAAGAGTTTTTTAGATTTGAAGATTTTTAAACAGTTTAAAACATTAAACCTTCAAATAAAAACATGTTTGCACCGGTGGGAGTCGTGACAGGAAGTGAGCAAAAAGTAACATAAAATTATATGAAACTAAGACATGTTCACCTTTCTGTGGGCAGTGTTTTTCCACTGAAAATTCCTGATATTCCATGATGACTCCGATGGTCCAGTTGAGTTGGTCTCTCTGTCTGGTCAGCTCCTCTGTCTGTCGCTCTGAGGATGTTTTCTGTGTCATCAGCTGCAGGTTCTGTGCTGTGATGTTGGCCATTTCTCGCTGCTGCTCACTCATCACTGTGTTAACTGCAGTCAGATAAGAAACAGATGTTAGTGTTATTGTCTGATTACACTAAAGTCCTTGAATACACAGCAGGTGGACTTACAGCGGAAGTTGAGGCCGATGATGACTGACACCAAGATGAGGCAAATAATCACCAGACCTGTCACAACCAACGCAAGCCGACTACAGGGTGGAGCTAACTCTTTATTCTCTACAAGAATAGAAAAAAATGTTTATTTTAATGATTGAATAAAAAATATCATTTATTTGTTCAGAAAACCACAAATAACCTGTTATTACAAGGGATGCATCCAATTTCCTGTCCTCAGTGTTCACCTCGTCGTAGATTGTTTCTGTGTCTTTTGGCGTCACTGGAAAAACAAAAAGAGTTTAAAGGAAATGAAAACTCATTTGTAGTTTGTTCTTTGTGGGGATTATTTATTAAACTTTACTTTTTAGATCACCAAAAATAGCAGTGCTAGGAAAGAACTGACATGCTGGGTAGCATAACATCGCCAGAATTAACCAACTGGTATTGATCGTTCCCCAAAACCACATACATCACAGTTTTGGCGATGAAAGGGAAGAAAGTAAGTCTGTCACTCACCGTATGTTGGATCTCTCTTTGTCTGAAATATCACTGTCACATAATTCTCTTCTTCCACCATTATTTATGTGTTTGCTGTTTATTGTCAGCGGTACTTACTTTGTTAATCTCGGAGTCAAACAGCCACTGTGGGTTTACTGGTCAGTGTAAGTGAAGTTTAGAGGCAGAGAAGTGGACCGTTGCAAGATCTGCACTTCTTCTTTTTGTCAGAAAGCGGGAGGGTTGTGGTTATTAGAGGGACATTTTTCTTTTTTTAGATAGTTTTGCAAGACGAGAAAAAATATGTCAGAACAAAGCGACGGCTGTCGCAGAGTGGAAGACTCACGTTTCCAGGATACTAGTGGGGTCATTTTTTTCATTTGAGTTTAACAAACAATTACCTTCAGTGAAAGAAGTGTGTGTGTGTGTGTGTGTGTGTGTGTGTGTGTGTGTGTGTGTGTGTGTTAGTTTACAAAGGTCAAAACTAAGTAACTGCAGCATGAATGTTATTGTAATAATGATGAATTTCATCAGTTCACCTCGACACTGTTTGTAGGCAGATGTCAACCAAAGCTAACTTTTAACTTCCAGTTCATTTCCAAATTATCAGGCACATCCAGCTCAAACTGATCTAATACAGCAGTGAAATAAATCAGCCACAATAAAGCTTAATGTTTTGGATCAGTTTGTGTTGAAACTTCAAATGTGTGATCAATTTTTAGGCTTCACATTAAAGGTTAAAACTTCCAGCACACTTCAGTTAACCTACATGGCAGACGTTGTACGTACTGAGTACAATCAATCATCACAGTTCAATCAATGCCACTGAAACACGGAGATGCTGATGCATGCTTTTATTACCAGTCGCATTGATTACTGTAATGCCCTGCTCTCTGGTCTTCCTAAGAAGAATATTTCAACTTTACAACTCTTGCAAAACTCGGCAGCTCGTGTGCTGACGAAGACCAGAGGGCGGGCCCACATTACACCGGTTTTAGAATCGCTGCACTGGCTCCCCGTGTGTTTCAGGATCGATTTTAAAGTTCTTTTATTGGTTTTTAAATGTCTTAATGGTCTTGGGCCTTCTTATCTCTCAGATCTGCTTTTACCATACGAACCCTCGCGGACCCTGAGGTCCTCTGGTGCTGGCCTTTTGATTGTCCCTAAAGTCAGGACACATACTCACGGAGAGGCAGCTTTTCAGTGGTATGGTCCTCGTCTGTGGAACAGCCTGCCGGAGGAGCTCAGGGCCGCAGAGAACGTACATGTTTTTAAGAACAGGCTCAAGACCCACCTTTTTAATTTAGCTTTTACTTAGCGTTTATTTATTTTATGCTTATTTATTCTATCCTGTTATTCTATTATTAATTTAGGATTTACCTAATATTTTTTGATTTTATTCTTATTCATTTTTTAATCTTCTTACTCTATTTATATTTATATTGTATCCTGTTCTTATTTATTTTATCATTTTACCCTGTATATATCGTATTGTGTCATATCTCCAGTGTTTCCTCGGAGGGCGCTCTCTGCACCGGGGCTGTTATTGACCGTGGCTGCTGGGTCTCTGGGGTCCTCTCAGCCTGGTTGGGGGGCTCCTTGGCCTCCCTCCGGCTGTGTGCCCAGCCCGGAGGCTGCGGTCTGTGACCGGCTCCCGGTGCAGACGGCTCCCTGTTATAATGTTTCCTCACTTGGCTCATGCGAGCCCAGCCCAATTTTTACTCTTTAAGTGTGCGCGTGTGTGTATGTGTGTGTGGGTGGGGGTGGGGGGATATATGTGTATTGAGAGTGTGGGGAGTGAGTTGGAGGGTGGGGTGGGCTGCTTTTAACTATGTAAAGCACTTTGTGCTACATTTTCTCTGTATGAAAAGTGCTTTATAAATAAAGATTGATTGATTGATTGATTGATTGATTGATTGATTGATTGATTGATTGATTGATTGATTGATTGATTGATTGAAACATTAAAAACTACAGTGGCATTGCAAAAGTATTCGGCCCCCTTGAACTTTCCCACATTTTGTCACATTACAGCCACAAACATGAATCAATTTTATTGGAATTCCACATGAAAGACCAACACAAAGTGGTGCACACGTGAGAAGTGGAACGGAAATCAGACATGATTCCAAAGATTTTTTACAAATAAATAACTGCAAATACATGTAGAGTGTGGTTTAAGAGTTCAACGTGTGTTTCATGCAAACATGCAAATAATCAGAAACTTTAAGGACTTAAAAACAGAAATAAAGACAAAAATCAAATATTTTATATTCTTTATTATAATTCAAATTTTAAAAAATAAAATTGTTTAGAGTAATTTAAAAAGTTAACTGACATTTCTTTGACTTGGATCTGTCCACTAAAGACTTGGGGGTAACTGTAGATTTGATCATACATCAATCTTTTTTGGCTAAATCAACCTGCAGTCTTTGTTCCCCTGTTAGAAATATGGGTGTCCTTCAAGGTTCAGAAGATTCAGAAGCACTGTGACAGAGGGAAACATGACAGAGTCTGAAACTGTGTGTGAAGTGAGATCGCTTGTTATTGGGGTTACTAGGAATATGATTGTTAGGGTTTTCTCTGTTTACACTTCAATTCAATTAAGTGTAATCAATTAAAATGTCTTGATGTATGATCAATCATCCAGTTAAGTAAATCTCCAAAAGTTGATTCTGTTCATCTGGACGTAGCGTTTTCCCCAATCTTATAAACAGGACATTTGCATAATGACTGAAACCAGCCCAGTGAACCTGCAGTCAGCTGAGACTGAAGACGTCACTGAAAACGTCCAGATGAACAGAATCAACTTTTGGAGAATCAATTAAAATATAAGTATATTTATATAAAATTAATTCAAATGGAATAATGTTAAGAAAACATGGATAACCCAAAACAATCAGCAATCTCTGCTTCTTTGTAGGGTCCTTACCTTACAATATGAAACACCTTGGGGAAACTGTTGTTGTGAGCACACCTCGAGGCTTTGAAGACCAAAGAAAACCAAAGATTGCTGACTGTTACTGGACTTTCCAACACAATCATGTTCATGCATGAAGCTCTGAAGAAAAAAAATGTCAGAACATATTAGGATAATGTGACCTATGACCTATGAGACTGCTGTCATTTAAACAAAAAGGGGAGACAACTAAATACTGAGATAATCTGAAGCTCGTGTGGATTTGACACAAGCTGATGTTATATATCTATTGATATTATCATTTGTAATGAAGCTCTGCTGGCACAAATAAAGAAGCAGCATTGTGTTGCTCAGATGGTTTGTGCATGTGCAGAGGAGAGATGGAGGATATAGTGGACAAAGAAGCTGCCAGGCAGGAGGAAAAGAGGACCTCAGGGAAGTTTCATGGATGTAGTGAAAGAAATGAATGGTAAATGGCCTGTATTTGCTTTACTAGTCCCTAAGGACCCCAAAGCGCTTTACACATCCAGTCATCCACCCATTCACACACTGGTGATGTCAGCTACATTGTAGCCACAGCCACCCTGGGGCGCACTGACAGAGGCGAGGCTGCCGGACACTGGCGCCACCGGGCCCTCTGACCACCACCAGTAGGCAACGGGTGAAGTGTCTTGCCCAAGGACACAACGACCGAGACTGTCCAAGCCGGGGCTCGAACCGTCATTCAACAAATAAAGAAGCAGCATTGTGTTGTATTATAATGCATTTAGTATGTTTTATCGCTCCATCTCTGAAACAGGAATGCAAATACACAGATTCATGTAAGTCAGAGATGTAAACAAACATGCAGCAATTTCTAATTTGGCCCATTTGAGATCTAAACGAGCTGTTTTTGCTGAACGTGGTGGTCCGCGAATTAAGAAAACCTCGATACTCTTCATCTGTGATATACTTTTCATCCACAAGGGGGAACTATAGAGTAACATAGTCCCTACTGTGTAGAGGATTTAACTCCAAATCATTGTAGCAAATTAAATCATGTCCTGTGAGAGGACCTTTACTTCTGCGTTATGAGATGTTAATCGTTAAAATGAATAAGTTACCATGAACCAAAGTAACTTTGTGAAATCTTCTTGTGAGATCATCTCGAAATTTCTGCAATCAACTGCTTGAACAACAATCAGTGAGTCACCTCAGCTGACAAATCAGCGCGCAGGATCTCTCCAGGAAGCACCTGTCGGGTCTCCACCTGCAGATCAGCAGGTACAGCCACCCTTAACGTCAAGAGAGGCACGCCGAGAGAGCTGGAGGAGAAGAAATCTCGTTTTTAAACGTTTTGTCCCGAGAGCAGCGATGGTTTGCGGCGGATTCGTTTGCACCAAGAACGCACTCAGCGCGCTCAACATCCTTTATGTGGTGAGTTGAAATATGTTGATGTTTGCTGGAGGGTAAAATGTCTCCTTGAGGGCCAGTTGACGTGAGACCTCTCTAGTCGGTTAATTTACAACTAAGAGCGGAGGGGGGGAAAAATGCGTGTTTGCCATGGCAACGAGGTGGCATGCGTAAATGATTACTTTTTAGGTTATTTATTACTGTTTTTATTATTTTTCTACTTCAACTTTTATTTCCAGTGCCAAAAAAGTGCGTAACATGACGTTTTGAAAGCTGATCCAGTATTAGGCCCAACTTTAATATATCAGCAGTGTTTATGTGGCCCTTTCTTCCTTGTTTTGTTTAATAATCAAACTGAGTGCTGTTTACTGCTTTCCCATGAGCTGTAAAACATTTAAAAAAGCACACAGGAAGCGTCAAATTGTTAATGTAATGTCATAAAAGGAAATTTCTCAAACGGGCTTCACACAGGAAATATGATTATTTCATCAGAAATTTTAAAAAGTGTAGCATACACTGGGTCAGGTGCCCTCATACATAAACAAGTATTTGCACTCTTTTAGTAAAAAATATAATCCTGCTTAAGTAATAGTACAAACAAACAAAAGAATTTAAGTAAAAGTACTCATAATCACTTACTAGACCAAAATGATTAATGATTAATTGACTTTAATGGTGTAGCTGTTGCTAAGCAGCTTTATAATGACACACCATGATGTCATAGTAGATTTCTAGGATAAGCTCTGACAGGTAAAATGAATGAATCAATGATCAAATTGATTAAAGCTCCATAAAATGGAACAAAATTAAGAGCTCATCAAATCACCGTCTAGAAAAAAAGTGAAGAAAGATTTTCAGTGTTGCAGTGTTCAATTCTCTCAGTAAGTGATGCAGACGCTGGGCAGGATCCTCCACGTATGAGCCACGGCCACTCAGTTCAAGCAGCAGTGACAGAAGAGGCAGTTCAATCTGAAATGTTCCTTCACGGGAACATCTCGAAATAGAACTTTTCTAATCTGCAAAAAATAAACAACTAAAGCTTTAAAGTAAATAGTGTTGAGACCAAAGTTCAAAATTTTTATCAACACGTTGATGTAGAAACTAATATAACACAGGAATACTTAAATGGCTACTGTAGAGGAGAGATGGAGGATATAGTGGACAAAGAAGCTGCCAGGCAGGAGGAAAAGAGGACCTCAGGGAAGTTTCATGGATGTAGTGAAAGAAATGAAGGGAGAGCATATTCCGATTTTACTTGCTTAGTGAGCTTAGTTTCATTCTGCAATCAGCACCTTGAAAGTTGATTCCTGCCCCTCCTTAAAAACAGTTCCTGGTCCAGACTTAAAAAATGAGACTTTTCCTTCTTTTTCCTTGTGTTATCACACCTTTCCCCCTCAGCTGGTGAGCCTGTTGCTGATTGGCGTGGCAGCCTGGGGGAAATGGTTTGGCCTGGTCTCCAGTATCCAGGTGGTGGCAGGGGTCATCGGCGTGGGAGTCTTCCTGTTCTTTGTTGCCTTTGTGGGTCTGTGCGGTGCCCTAAAGCACCACCAGGTCCTGCTCTTCTTTGTATCCTTCACACAAATCCAGGATTTTATGCTCTAGTGGATGTGTGTCCTGAGTTTTAATGGCTCGTAGGCATAGCAACAACACACTTTAAACGTCCTCAACTTGGTCCAGTACATGATGGTTCTCTCCATAGTGTTTGTGCTGCAGTTTTCAGTGTCCTGTGCATGTCTGGCTCTCAATAAAGATCAACAGGTAAGTTTATTTAGTCTTTTCTCAACAATCCAAACAATATTTTGGACACCGTTTGGCTTTTAGACAGTTACAGGCAGACAAACGTCTTTAACGGCTCTATTCCAGTATTGTTTTTATATTTGAGTATTTCCGCTATGTTTCTTCTGTATTTTGAGAGTCACTCTTTGATATTTTACTCAGTTATAGATGCTTGATTGTAGTTACTGTGCAGATTCAGATGAATCATTAAAAATATAAATCATAATTAGGTTTTTCAGGTTTTAAAAAACACAAATGGGACTTTTAGTCCCAGGAACAAACTTGGAGAACTGCTGGTAGCTTCAGTGTTAGGGACTGTAGTTAAAACAAGATTGTTTTATGTGGAAACGCAGTATTTATAATTGATTTCATGTCTCTGTTCTGGGACCTCCACAACGGTGAATACGAATATGTAAAAAAACAAAGTGGTAGAATCAGCAGGCAGAAATTTGCACTCAGGCTATTTACATTATATTTAGCTTTGTACATTCAGACAGTTAACAGCAGAGCTGCACCTGATTTACATGCCAAATAAAAATCTGAGTTTAAGCAACATTAATGTTAGATCTTACTGTGCCTTAACAGTGACACACTGATATCTAAGTCTTCTAAATTATGTTGTCTGCAGTGTTGCAGGCTTTCCTTCCTCCATATAAAGAGCCTACATGTTTTATAGCGCTTATAATGGCTTCCTGATCACAGGACAACATGTGTGGACTCAGGGTCAACACAGTGGCCTGCTTGAACTGACACTGTTGAGACTCCTCTACCAGATTGCAACATCCTAAAAATAGTAGAGCTTAATGATAACAATTTAGGAATATACTCTAAAAAGCAAACTTATTCAGAGTTGGTCATTTCTGTTTAAGGAGCTACTGAATGCAGGACTTTAATTAAAGAATGTTTGCGTGGCTCTGTGAGGCACATGCAAAATTCACTGTGGAGCAAAGCGAGACAAATCAATGAGAATATGCAAGGTCTAAATAAAGGATCATTTCAGGATTACTTTTAAGTCTCGTATACATGAATTGAGCTCCAGTGATGCTGATTTTCATCTGCAGAACTTGCTGCTGGAGGCCGGATGGAACAAGTCTAAAGGCACACAGAAGGACCTGGAGAGGACTCTAAACTGCTGCGGCTTCTCTCAAGTGGACAACAGCTCGTGTCCTGCTGTGAGTAAAACACTCTGAAAAGATTTCCTAGATTTTCTTCTAAGAAGCAACTTGGTCAAGATTGTGTTTTGTTTGCTTGTTTTGTTCCTCCAGGTCTGCGTTAACACTTCATCTTGTGTGGCCTGTGCAGACATCCTCCAGAATTATGCCGGGCAGGTGCTGCAGTTTGTTGGCGGCATCGGCCTCTTCTTCAGTTTCACAGAGGTCGGGAAAATGTCATTACAGTGAAGCTAAAAGACTTGTAGTCTGCTGTGAACGGGTGCTGATGTGTGCTGCAGGAGGTTTTTGTATACTGAGAAAACTGACAGCTGCTCATTTGTTGTTGATTTCAGGTCCTTGGAGTCTGGCTCACCCACAGATACAGAAACCTCAAAGATCCTCGATCCAATCCCAGAGCCTTCCTGTAACCGATCGCATGTAAATCAACCCAAAAGTGCGCCGCTGAATCATTTTTTTTCTCTTTTGTTTCATAAACCGAAGTTATCTCTGTGTTTGTAAGTTCTAAAACGAGTCTGCAACTTTTGATGCACAGTCGGGATTAAAATCCTGCATCCTTTGAAAGCACGAAGCCTCACAGCTGAAATGATTCAAACCGTATCATACTCTGGCCTTACCTAAACTTTGGCTGTTTAATATCTCCACACTTTTAAAATTGTACGCATTTGACAGGAAATGAGGAAAAAATAATGGATCCAGCTTTAGCTTAGATATTACTCGTAAGAAAAGATGCCTGCTGTGGCTCTGGCCCAGGAGCTTCTCACTGTGAGGCAACAGTTTTACCTACGGAGTCCCTGCCATGTTTATTACTAATGACACAGTGAATCAACATGGCATAAAAGCTCCCTGTGTAAATGGTGCAGGCAGTAAAATGTTGTGCAATGTTAGAAAAGTACGATTGCAAACAAGGTTTTAATTTTATTAGACGTCTGTGTTATTCAATGCTTCGCTCTCTGTAAGCTGACATGTCATTGTCACAAAGTGATCATGAATTCAACTTCTTGCTTGAATTATTTCATCTTTAAAGGTTTCAGTCTTTCTTTTATAACTGCTACTTAATATAAGAAGCATGTTTTGTTTTTTTCTCACTGTGAACATTGTGAATTCTTCTTCTCATTTAATTTCTAGGATGAAAACACCGATAGGACTCGTGTACTGTATATAAGCCGGCTTGTGCTGAAACATGTTAATCAGCTGTGTGCTCGTATAAGGCACGTGCTGTTTGACGTGTGCTGGACTTTTCTCTTTGTCAGGACGTCACCAGGAGCTACAATCAACTTTGGTCTCGAGTGCGACATAAGCAACATGCTGCTGCTCACACTTCTCTAAATGAACTGTTCTTTTTTTCCCTGTTATGCTTCTGTCATTACTTTCTCACAGATATATTTGAAGTCAGGATTCTTGTCTTACTTATGTCTCTGTTAAAGAAGGAGACCAAGTATGAGTAGTTATTTACTGAAATGGAGATAATCTTATGTCATGTGATCGTAGTAATCCAAGCTTCTGTTGACTGTGGGCTTGAAAATGATGTCTTTTTGAAGGATGGTCAGTCATATACTTTTCTTTTTCGATGCATGTTACTGTCATAACTCTCACTGGTTCTGGTATTTATGTGAAGGCAGTCATCAAGTTAAGCTGATTTAACACTCATCAGGCCTCTGCTGACTCATTTACAGTTGGAGTTGGGGTTTAGGTTAAGTTAAAGTCTCCTGTTTGTTTTTTAGAAAACCAAATGTGAAAGCTGTTAATGGAAAAACGCTGTCAAAATAAATGTTTAAGACTTCATTTGAAACATATCTTCTAGTTTTTGAAGCTTACTTACACGCTAAGCTTACTTAACACGTGGCCAAAACAAAATCCAAGCCTATCCCTATAAAAGCCACCCAAGCCTTTCTGGCAGTAAAGAAGAGTAAGGCTAAGCATGCACTGATGATTACTTTTAATAATGAAGGCCGGGGAAATACACGCTCCTCATCACGTAACCTATGTTGTTTCCCTGAGTGAGCGACTCTTTGCTCTGAACATGTCATGGAGCGTGGTGGTCTCGATGTGATGGAGAGGCCCGTCAGTGAAAACTACAAGCTCCTGGTTTGTGCTCCCGTCTTTCTCTGGCTGAAACAAATGAAGCATATTTGCAGCTCTTTCTTGGCAGACAGTTTGACTTGTCCAACAGGAAATGACAGCTGAATAAACTGCTCAGATTTTGTCATTTTGAGTGTTATCACATTTCCTTCCTGTTTCCATTCTTTATGCTAAGCTGAGCTGACCAGTCGCTGGTTAAACAGACTCCTTCTTGAACTTTTCCTCAAAGAATCTCAATGATTATTCTGTCTCATCTTGAAGCGCTAATAAAGAGAAGCTGTGTGAGCTCCGCAAACAATACACCTTATGCAAATAGCACAATGCTGGCTGGATGAGGACACACCACTGCCTGAGACGGGCTGAACGTGTACACTGAATTGTTTTTTCACAGTGGGTTTGGCTGTTTGCAGCGCTAACAAATTAAGATTAGGATCAGATTAAAGTCGAACCTGGCAAAGCTGGTTTGTTTTCACTTGTTTAAAGCACATCCCAAGTCACTGGAACAGCTCTCCTTCATTTTTCAAATAAGCAGCAGGACTGAGGTGCTGGCACAGACACGGTCATAGAGCTTTGTTTGCCAGATCCGTGCTGTTGCCGAGGTGAAGGTTGCTCAGCCACGTGACTCACTCTCATTCCTCACCCTGAACAGGATGCAGATCAGGAACTGCAGTCCTCAGGCGGTCAAGCCTGTTCATCAACATGTTTGTGAACTCAAACAGCTCGGCTGCTGATTTGGCAGGTGAAACAAAATGCTTTGTGTACACATTAAACAATAAAGGCCTTCTGTATTCAAATGTGCCAATGCAACTGTAGAAAATGAAATTCAAACCTCTGTCTGAACGGTATGGGTTGTTTTGCAGCATATCTGACTTAAATATCAGCTGTTTGCTTTCTGGACTTTGTTTCTTATAGAAGTTTACATCTCAACACACAAAGAGTAGTTTGAAATGTCTTTCTTAAGAAGGAGGAGGAGGAAGAGGAGGGGAAATCTAAAATCAACATTTCTGGGCAGGAAAATATTAGAAATGCTTTCAGGGTCAAAGTTCATTTTAAAGGAAGCTGGGAGGAAGCACATGGTCTGTGTGTTTTTCATGATTTTTAATGCCTGAATTATAAGAACGTCAGGTTATTTTGTTTTTGCAGTTAATTTTCATTCAGTGCAACAGTACCAAAAATAAATGAAAAAAGCAGTTTGGGGTGTAAAAGGACAGAACTAAACTCTCACATTTAGAAATACTGTCAGGGTGGATTCAAGAAAAGTCGTCCAAATGACGATCGCATCTCTGACTTCACTGAGATCCTTCACCTTTAACTGTCCTTCTCATCTGAGAAAGTGTGGAGCATCTGCAGCACTGAGGCTCTTGTTGTGACAGCATTTATCACATTGTCATCTGGTGCTCTCTGCACTGGCGCTTACTGAGATAGGCTGTGATGGACTGATACACTGAGATCCTCTGGATCTGCAGTGAACTCAAACCTGTCCAGGTGCAGGAACCAGAACTGAAGAAATGCTAAAATATGAGGCGTGGCTAAAAGGCTCCATTTTAAATTAGGAAAGGCTTTTATCATTTGTTGGTAACAGCACACATATTTTGACTGACAGAGCAAGGACTGGTCTCCAGGACTGCTAAAGGACACTGTACACTCCTATAGTATCAAGTCTTCATTTACAAGATAAGCCTGACCTAATTCCCATCCTGCGCGGCACCCTTTTGGACTCTAATGGGACTCGTTTCCCAAATAAAACCAGTGCTGTATTAGGTAACACTCGAAACTAGTGATTGAGACCATAAACTCATCAGGATTTTATTGAGGTCATTGATCATGTGGGAAGCATCAGTGTTGTCTCAGACTTCTGTACAGTTACACATCCAGAGAAGATGCCCCCTGCTGGTGATTATAGGGGATGCATGATTTTGCTACTTCTCTTTTCTGACTGTAGTATTTACACCCATCTTTTATGTCTAGTCTTTGTATTTCAAAGTATCATCCGGTCTTCAGCACCCCCTGGTGGGCAAACTATAGAATAGTCAGGTCATTTATTTCATTTTAGTCCTTTATTTATTTATTTATTTATTTATTTATTTATTTATTTCATTTCGGGATTTTTATTTTAATTTATTATTATTATTATACTTTATTATACTCATGATAGTGAGATTTAGATACACGTTTATAAATAAAAAATTTTATATATCCAGGTTTCAGTCTTTCAGGTCAGTTCTTCTATCTGCGGGTGATGATATCTCCCCCCCAACTTGTCATCCTGGCTCCCCCTTGTCGTAGCATGTGTGTTGTACCTCATCAATCTATAGCTCTGTGAAAGTCCCTTCTTCCAAATGTTGGAATAACTAGTGTTGTCTATTAAGGTTCTCGGGGGGGGGGGGGGGTTAGGACCCTTACAGACGCCCCGGGTGGGAATCAAACTTGCACCTCCCGGTGTGTAGTTTTACCACTACACTATCCAGCTATGTTTTTTTTATGATACTGTAAATACTTTCCAGGTAGTTTCCACAAAGCAGTTCTGTTTGAAGGACACAAAACATTTAATCCCATTCTTGACACATGGGTATTTGCACTTTTGCTATTCGTGTAGGTTATTATATCTCTTACCGTTTTTCTCACTACACAACTCACCTTTTAACCTTGGATTTTAGAGTTCAGTCCTATCAGGTTTTCTAAGTTGTGTCTTTCTTTTAGGGTCTGCTTTTAGTCACAATACATTTATTTTATTGATCTGTGGTTTTCTCTTATTTACTAACTTGGTAAATGTTGTTCCTTTTAAAATGAGCATTTCATGAATATTACAATTGTTGCATTGTGCAAAATGTAGTTAAGTGCTCAACTTTGTGGCTATCATTAACACAACTTAATAATGTACTGATACACTTAAACTCATACTCAAGTGTACTTAAACCTTTTTAAAACAGGATTTTTCTTTAGTATTTTCGTAGTGTAGAATTAATACTTTAGGAACTTCTTTCCTTAAAAAATATGAACGAAAAGAGTACTGTACTGTAATTATCAAGATTTTTATTAAGCATACTGTACATTCATGTACCAAACAGCATCACATGAAAGTCTTCTCCTGTGCTCAAGAGTACTGACAGGAAGGCCAGAGTCCGCTAAATAATGAGGATTCAGGCTCCGCATGAACAAAGCAACACGAGGGGGAAAAAGAAAGCAAACAAGACTAGAGTGACTAGATTTAGTCTAACTTAAATCTGGTGAAACACCTTTTTCAGTGAAGAACATTCTGTCAGCAAAGGTTGGACTAAAACAGAGCAATAAATAGGCACTAGGGAAGTAGCCACATCAGCGCTAGGCCATTAGTCAGAGAGCTGTTGAAAAAGTGGACAGGCTGTTCGGGGAGTGAAGCTGTGCTGACTAGTAGTCAAATCAAAGTCCCAAAGGAAAGCAGGTGGAGGAGGAATCGGCTTCAGTGTTTGTGATTATGAGTCTGGTGAGAAAGCTCTGTGTGCGTTGGGGAACTGCTGAGAGCTGAAATCCGGGTCTTCCCTCACTCGTTTCTTGATGTCTGTTTTAACCTGAAAAACAATTGACTTCCATCATCAGTCAAGAAGGTGAACGGGCAGTCGTGTGACTGTGAGCAGCTTCCCTAAAGGCTACAGTCATAGTGGAGTTTAAGGTGATGTTTTGTCACTCATCCAAGTGACTTCTTCAGCTACAGTCTGACTTGGATGAGTGATGAAAGGTAAGACTTTTACTTTGAATGCAAACAGTCTCTGTTTACAGTTCGTGTCACAGTGTCACTCCTATTTAACTAGCAGTTACTGAGTGTTTGGTGACGAATTGGCATCTTTCAAGCAAACTACAGGTGACTGCAGACTGTATACCTCTTTGCAACCAGTTTCATCTAATGAGTGCCAGCAACCATTCACCAACTAATTGAAGAATACACATCTTTCCCTAGTGCTGTGTGGTTCCCAGCACATCTCTAGGCCTGTCTGGCAGTAGCGGCTTTAACCACTCTAGTAGTTTTCTACTAAAGGAAGTAGCTCTCCAATTTACTGGTGTGTGCTAACTGCAGGAACTGACCCTGCAGGAGAATTGTCTTTATTGCCGGTTACCAGGAAAGGAAAAAAAGCAGCTACTCTGGTGCCGGGAGGTCTGAAAAATATTTTCAGGGGTCTGATTGCTAAAAGTGGCATGCACAATTTTCCTCTTCACCAGAAGGCCTGTGATCAGTTACGTTTTTAAATTGCATAACAGCAACATAGAGGGTGCTCTCTGAGACAGTGTTTTGTGAGCTTGTAAAACGTTAGAAAGCCAATTAACTGGGTCACAACATGACATTGTAACTGTGTGATCAGATGCAGCCACTGTGTCAAACAAATTCAAGTCATCACTGCTGCATTTCTCCATAGTTTAGCATTGAGATGGACATTTTTAATCTTAGTGTCATTATGTTACAGGATTATTTAAACTGTGAGTTTCCTTTGTATCATCCTGGTGTGCTTTCACTCATCCTTCCTGTCCTTGCTCTTAAAAGCCCTCCTCATGATTTCCCAGCAGTTTTCCAGTTTGCCAGATCTATGAAAGCTGCGCTAAGTATGAACATGAACAATGTTCGATGTGCCTCTGCTTGATTTTTGCCAGTTTATGTAAGATGTGGTTACCTGTTCTGAATAAGCTTCCTTCACCTCCTGGGTCTCCAGGTCTTCCTGCAGCCGTTCAGCAGAGGTGATGGGCTTCACTCCGGCCGTCCTGGCTGCTTGACTCACTGCATCAGAGAGGGAGAGGAGGGCCGCACTGCCCTGTCCTGTCTGAAATCACACACACAAACATGCAGCATAAAGAAAAGGGAGAGAGGCCAAATTCTTACGTGATGACAAAAAGTTGCACCTGATTTTATTACCTTTCTGCGTTTTGCTGGCATGCCATGCAAATATGCATCAGACAATGGAGGCTGAGCCTTCATCTTCCTCTGAGTCATTATATCACACCTGATGATGGGAACCCATTCCTAAAACAAAGACAACGGAGAATATAAGGATTAAGCAGAAGTAGCTGAAAGGACAGAGTCATAGTTTAGGTCAGCTGTGTTACTGTGTTGCACTACAGCTAAGCAAAAACTAGTGCCAGTACAGCAACAGCACACGGTAAATGTAAAGCAGGCACACAAAGAGTTAAACACTTTTTCCAAATGGAGGAAAAAGATGACAGTTAAAGCAGTAAAAAGCGGTGGGAGGGAGCTCTTACAGGAGGAACAGCAGCAGCCCAGCCATCCGACTCTCCAGCAGACTCCTCCCTCCCTCCCTCCGCTCCCGCCGCTGCCATGTCGCCACCTAATGGCACGGCTCCTCCTGAGGCTCCCAGGTCCCCAGGCAAAACCCTCGTGTCCCGTGATGACACCCTCGTCTCCTGCGACACCGACATGGCCTCCTCTGCTGTGGTGGCTGCAGCTGGTGACAGGTTGTCCCCGATCTTTGGAGGTGGAGAACAAAACCATGAGGAAACTAAAAGGAAAACACAGGACCAGAACTGGCAAACTAAGGTCCTCTGAACTCTCGCACACCATTCTTACCGTTGCACTTTGTGCCTGTTCAGGCTCTTGGCCACCAGCTGCAGAAGACTGATCTCTCTGTGAAAGAATATCATTAATATTTATTAGCCATTTCAGACGTGCAGTTCAGAGAAATGTGATATGGAGCAGCCATCAGATAAGAGGGACTGCTCTCTCTGCATGTTGCACATGTGCTCTGCACTGCAGGAAACACACAAGGACAGTAAAACCAGATTCTGAGTCTTATTGCAGATGAATTATTGGCAAAGGCTTGAAAAGAGTTTTTGACTGACCTGCTTTGTCAGTATCTGCTTCATGTCACTTGGAAAGATTTTATTAATATCAGAAGAGTTTCTTAAAAATATTTTAAGTTATTTTAACTATTTAGCTGCACAGTTTTGTTTCATGTTGTACTTAGATGGTTATGTTTTTGATGTTCAAGGCCATTAATTATCTTAGTAAGCCTGCACTGTTTCTCATGGCCAGCAGGGGGAGAGCTTCCAGTGAAGTCTATGACCTCTGATGACTTCATGGTTCCATTCTCAACTTTTACTGAATACAACATGATGATCACTTTGTCCAAAGTCCAAATTAAAGTTAAAGACGAGGATAAAGCTGCTGTATTCCAGGATTGGGTGATGAGCTGCTACTGTGCAGGTGTGTGGTTTATGTATCAGATACACTCCTCGCTTGTCACACACACAGCAGCAAATGCTCTGCTTGAGGCTTCTACACAATGACCACAGTGTCTGTGTCCATCTTTCATATCGTGTTTGGTAATAGCTCAGTCAGGCTGTCTTCTTACATGAAATTTGTACAGATCTGCACACATATGTCGCAACGTGCAAAGATTTATCTGTAACTGCAGGATTTTGTTTGCTGTGAGTCACAAAAAATGATTTACAGTTACACAACTCTAAACACACACTACAAAAACAGCCTGAAGCTTGAGCGGCTGCATCATGCAGGTGAGGCATGGGGATTTGCTTTCCTTGAATTTCCATCACGTCCAATTTTATTCTGAGAATTAGAAATTTAACATGCATGTGTGTGTGTGTGTTTGTGTCTGCTGCGTTACCTGTGTGTGGACTATGTAGCTCTGGATCTGCTCCTGTGTGATAGGGATGTGCTCCAGAATCACCTGCAGTCTCATCGTCATCATGCTGGTCATCCAGTTAACCAGACTGGGGCTGATGTCACTTGACATCCTCCGCTGGAACAAAACAAAGTTTTTTATCTCACAGACACATTTTCTCCTGTATTTTGTGACTTTTTAGGTTACATCCTCTCTTTAAATTGTTAAAGTACACCACTTTTCTTAGTTTATATCTCTGACTATTTCTATTAACATCAAATGACAGAGCAGCTGAATTCTTCATTCTTTACTTCTAAGTTTATAACAGTGCACATGACACTTTCTCTGCATAAATTACTTTAAATAAAAAATTTGAGTAAATAAGTGCAGTACGGTACTTCTGAAGTGTGTTTAAATTCTGACTTTCATATCTACTGTTAAACAGTGGATCTCCATATTAAACTTGAACTGTTTCAAATAATGTGTAAACTGTATGTTTTACCTGTAATAGCTCAGAATTTACACTAGTTGATGCTAATTGATGATGCAGTGATAGAAAAATATAGATAAGAGTACAATGGAACTGTCTCCTGTCAGAAGCACTCAGTAGCGCCTCTGTGTGACTTCTCCTGTAAATGTGTGTAAATAAAATTGAATTTGTACAAAACACCAAATTTGACCTTCTTTGACCAAAATGTACTACTTTCATTTGTGATAAGTATTTTTTCTTGCTGAGTGGAAATTGTGTACATACAATTCGGTGGTTGATAACAGCAGTTAGAGCCCTCTGGTCTCCTCTCAGGCAGTGAAGGTTGAGAGCAAGACACTCGAACAACGCCTGGTTACACATCTGTAACAGCTGGGGCCCAAATGTTTCATCTGGAAAACACAATTTAAATTGAATAATAAAAAAAAGTGAATGTATTGCAGTTACAAGTATAACATTTCCCACAAATAAACTCTTTAAGCTGCTGTTCGACACAAAATGAGGAAACAATGAGCTAAAGTTGAGTTTACCATTGCAGCGCAGAATGTGTGTGGCGATGCGAGTCAGCTGCTGTCTGAAGAAAGTCATGTTGGTCTGGGTGATATCAACGCCCTCCAACACGCTGACTGAAGACTCTCTCTGTTGGGTTTCAAAGGAGAAGATCTCTTCAGAAGTATTTCAATCAAAAGCAGATGGCACTTTAACATAACTGGATAACTGGCTATTACTCTAATGCTGTGCAACGGACTCAAGGTCTGCTGCTGCTTACCCTGTTTGCAAGCAACTAACGTTTTACCTACAGTGTTATCACATCCCATCTTCCTATCATTGAGTGTGGCAAAATTCGTTTGAACACTCCAGACTACATGCCATGCCAGCCATGACTGACTAGACAGAACATAAACATGCAAATGGTATAAATCGTAATCTTTATCCGCGATAGCAGCTAGGCTAGCTATGATAGCAAGTTGTTTCATCTAGGTGCTTCAGTACTGATGAGTCTGAATACCAGTTCAATACTTGTTGCTACTATCAGCAATTCCAAACACTGTCTACCTTCATCTACTGCAAATTAAAGTAGTTTTATATACTTCACATCTGCTTTGCCTATCAGACAAAATAGCCCATTAATATTAGTCAAAGTCGAGCACAGCCTGAGCTCTGATGGATGTTACGCATGCGATGTTTTCCCTCGACAGTTTAAAAAAATAAATAAATAAAACAGGTGAAATGATTTTGGTGTCCGGTTCCAAATTTGTGTAAGGTCAAATTCATATTCTTATCGTTTTTTAAGGATTTCAAACTGACAGCATACATGACAATTTTTAAAACTTTTCTTTAATACAAATATCTGCAGGCTGCATGAGATGCAGATATGTGCAAAGTCAATCTATGGAATTAAATTATGTGCTTGATCAAATCCTGTTGTCATGAGAAGAGAGTAAGTGCAGGACTTACAAAGCTTTCAGTGATATATTCCTCCAGTTCATTGACAAGACTGTCAGCAGCAGCCTGTGAAAGAAAAAGAAGACAACACGCAGAAGGAAAGAAAACATCAATTATTGATCACGTTCACAAAAACATAAAACAACCAACAAAAATGAGGGATATGTTATGAAGTAAAATAGCTGCGTCTACTTGTGAAGTACCTCTAAAATTGCCAACAACATTCTAAGAATAATACAGATTGTGGTGAGTGGTACTGACAGCAATGTTCTGATCGGTGGGCTCTCTGCCGTTGAGGTAGTTCTGGTTGAAGAACTGGGCCAGTTGTGGCTGGATGCGGCTGAGAGGCTGGTGCTGACCATGAAGCAACATCACCAGGTCGGACATGGTGAAAGTCTGACACACCAACATCAGCAGCTCCCCAAAGAACCCTGGACCCACGATACAAAAAAAAAAAAAATGTACACAATCAAGAGGGAGACAACATATATAAATGAGACTGTATCTGATATTATAAGTAAATACAGGTTATTACTTACCCGTTGGTTCCTCGGGACTGATGAAAATGTTGGTTGACTGCGACAGCCTCTGCATGAACTGGGCGATACTCTCCGTGTCGTTCTGACCTTGGCCCAGAGAACCCATCATGGTACTGAGGACACCGCGAACGATGCCCGTGAACAGCTCCGGGTCGAGGGCTTCAGCTGCTGCTGCTGCGCCAGGATTAGGTGTTGGGTTGGGCCTTGCCCCGGGTGCTGGAGTGGTACCAGGGGGAGGAGGGGGTGGTGAAAAGATGGGCTGGGAGGCCTAGAAATAAAGCGGAAACAATATGTTGGGGTTTAGTGACAGTTTAAATGCAGCTGATTCTTGTGAAAATGGAAAGAACTGCACATGACTCACTTGCTACCAGCCCTTCCCTTGGAAGATATTGTGATGAATAAGAACTCATTTAAAATTATGTGTGTTCCCCAAAACCTTTTTCCTCCTTATGTTTGACGGGAATCTCTTGACAGCCAATAGAGATCGAGGTGATAGAGTTGTGCTCTCTGAGTGCTCTTTTGCTTGAATATATTCAGTTTCCAATCATCTAAATTTGGACATATTTCAACAAGGCAATCCCTCCATCTTTGTATTCATTTCTTGCACAACAGAGTGCAGATCAAATCCAAAGGTAATTTGCATGTGGAGTGCATTGTGTGCACACTTGTCAAAGACAGGAACACTTACCTGCTGCATGAATTCAGCCATTCCCTGGATGAAGGCTGGGACTCCAGACGTGGTGACAGTTATTGAAGGGTTCCCCGCCGCACCGCTTCCAGTGCCGCCAGCTACCCCCAGGAGAGAACCTAGAAGCTGGCCAAGGTCTGAAGGCATCTGCTGAGGCTGGGGCTCACTGTTGTTGGTCTCGTTTTGGTTCGGGGTGGCAGCAGTAGTGTTTGTAGCAGGAGGTGGTGTTGGACCCGAGGTGGAGAAGGAAAAGGAAGAGGAAGATGAAGAGGTGTGAGAAGAGGAGGAAAAGGAAGAAGAGGTGGGTGTGGATGTAGAGGAAGAAGAGGATGTGACCGTTTGACCAGCTGCAAAAAACAAACAAACAAAAAAATCAAAACAAACAACTAAAATACTGTTGAAGACTATGTTAACAGAAACATATGCCTGCATATTTTTACTAATGAACTTTACTAAAGTAGCTTTGCATGATTTACGGTTCAAAATAATGCTTATTTATCTTATCTAAGAGAAAGAACCCTTCAATCCATCCTGTGTGGAAAAAGCTGTTTTAACTCCTCCCCTTGAATGTCATCTTCTCTTTAAGCCAACTTTGGTTTGATTGGCTGCCCCTCATAAAAAGAAGATTTACATAAAGGTCATTATAGTTAATTATTTTTTCCAAACAGTTTAAAAAAATATCTGAAGTAATATTGTGCACTTTTAACAGTAAAACAATAGAGAATCTGTCTTTAATTGTAGTCTGCCAATTTCAACAATGCAGTAATGATGTTGTCTGTTTATTAAGAACACAGCATCTACATGACTGAGACTCTGAAGCCTTTTAAAAGTGTTGCATGCACTGAAATATCTGCTCAAAATGTCTTTGATCCTGACCCTGACAAAAACACCCCAGATAGCATCGTACAGATCCAGGAGTACAAAGGAAAAGAAACGTTTAATATGTCTCCTTTACTGAGTAGATCATCTCACCCATTTGTCCAGGGAGCAACAGCTGTCCAACCAGTCCACTAATCATCTGGTTGAGAGCAGCGGGGTTGAAAGCCTGTGAGGAACATATTATTATTCATTGATAATGCTTAAATATCTCATGGAAATCATCACACTGCATTATCCCCACCTGTCCCGGCTGCTGGCCTGGCATGGCAGTCCTCACATTTATGGTGGTTCCCCGGGTACCAAAGGCAGGAGGGGGCATGTTGGGTGCAAACGGGGGTCGGGTGAAGACAACCCGTGCCTGGGGTTGGGGGCCAGTACTGGGTGGTGGCGGGGGAGCGGTAGGAGTGGTGCTGGGTGTATTAGGGCATGTGGTCGTGGCAGAGGAGCTGGCTGTGGAGCTGGGAGGGGTAGGCTGCGGTGGGGTTGGTTGGCCGGTGGCAGCTGCGGTGGCGGCGCTGGTTGCTACGGCAGCAGCATATTGGCTGATTTGTTGCATGAGATTCCTCATAAAATCAGGAGGGAGGGCACCTAAGAGTGAAACAAACGCCAGGGAATTAGCATCACATGATTTAATTTAGTGTATTTAGAGGATTTTCAGCAGTTAGCAAACGAAGGCTTTCGTTCTCAAAACAATATTCAGTATCCCACTTGAACTGCGGCATGACGGAAAAAAATTAAGCGGACAGAAAGCTTTTCTACATCATGTGGGCAACCCCAGCTCTTGGTACTTTTTCACTTTAGGTTTTAAAAGTACTTTGGCCCAAACAGCTCTGTAGCGAACATAAACCTAAACAGTTTAAAGTCTCTGCTGTCTCAGCCAGCTAGTTAACTTAACACTCAAGGTAGGAGACCAGCGAGTCTATATCTTTCCAGCGACAGTTTTCTGGCACAAAAATTTACGGATTAATTTCATGATCACAGATTTTGTTTATTTTCCTAAACCAATGAGAAGTGATGTTCAGCCATGTAAAAAACTAAAACACGGGGCACATAAGATTTAAATATATCCAACAAAATTCATGAGCTATGACTTTGCTTTTAGAGCAGGATAAGTTTAGTTAGATGAAATATAATAAAATTTTATTACCGTATTTTCACGACCATAAGGCGCACTTAAAAGTCTTAGATTTTCTTCAAAAAGTGCGGCGCGCCCTATAGCGCGGTGCGCCGTATGTGTTGTAAGGAGGACGTAGTAGAGAACACCATGAGAACGTTAAAGGGTGAAGTGTGGGCGTTGATCGTATATACCGGGACAATCGCACATACCTGTATAAAAGAACAGGACATCGTTGTTTTAACAACCCTGAAAATGGCAAAGAGACACGCTTACGAAGCACAGTTTAAACTGAAGGCCATCAGCTACGCGGAGGAACATGGAAATCGAGCAGCGGCGAGAGAATTTAAGATTAACGAATGGATGGTTCGCAAATGGAGGAAGCTAGAAAACAAGCTCCGGCAGGTCAAGAAAACGCAGCTGAGTTTCCGCGGACATAAGGCGAGGTGGCCCGAGTTGGAGGAAAGACTCGAGCGGTGGATCATCGAGCAAAGCGCGAGCGGGAGAAGCGTTTCGACGGTCACCATTCGGCTAAAAGCGGTTTCACTAGCTGAAGAGATGAACATTGAACATTTCCAAGGAGGTCCGTCTTGGTGCTTTCGTTTTATGAAACGGTGCCATTTTTCCATCCGGACCAGAACTACGGTAGCGCAGCAACTTCCAGCGGATTATAAGGAAAAGCTGGCCATCTTCCGCTCCTACTGCAGCAAACACATCGGCGACAAAAACATCCAACCCAGCCACATCACAAACATGGACGAGGTCCCGCTCACTTTTGACATCCCGGTGAGTCACACTGTGGAGAAGCAGGGGACCAGCACGGTAGCGATACGCACAACGGGGCACGAAAAGTCTTCTTTTACTGTTGTGCTTGGCTGCCATGCTAATGGACAGAAACTGCCGCCTATGGCGATTTTTAAGCGAAAGACTTTGCCTAAAGAGAAGTTTCCAGCAGAAATCATCATTAAGGCAAATGAAAAGGGCTGGATGGATGAGGAAATGATGAAAGAGTGGCTGAGGGAGGTGTATGTAAGGAGACCAGGTGGTTTTTTCCACGCAGATTCACTAAGAGTGGAAGGCAGCGCCGGGCGAGTTACGCCACAATTTGCCAATGGATTGTAGATGCTTGGGCTAACATGTCTGCTGGCACTGTTGTTCGAGCTTTCGCAAAAGCCGGCATCGTTTCCGAGGAGCCGCACGGCACGGAAAGTGACTCTGACAGTGAAGACAGTGAACCTGGCATGTTTGATGGAGATTTAGCGCAGCTGTTCAATTCAGACACAGAGGATGAGGACTTCGATGGGTTTGATTGATGATAAAAATGTGAGTACCAAACTTTGTTTTGCTCCTGCTTTATTTTTAAATACGCACACTTGTATGCTTGTGTGTTGTTGATGATGACGATTACCGGCAATAGAAATGTGAGTAAGGTACCGAACTCAGGTTTGCTCCCGCTTTATTTTTAAATACGCATACGGTACTTGTATGCGCCCTATGGTCCAGTGCGCCTTATGTGTGTGTTAAATATAGTAAGGGCACACATAACTGAGACTGCGCCTTTTAGCACAGTGCGCCTTATGGTCGTGAAAATACGGTAACACTAATAGGTGTTTTTTGTGGAATGGTTGAAGAATTTACATGAATGAAACATGCCAGTAAACTATATATGTCCAGCCCTTGGTGTGACTTGAGTGAAACCGAGTTTGACACCTGTTTTACATGAAGACACTGGAATGCCGTACGCAGTATTTTTTAAACATGCTATACCTGGCTGTCCAGTCATTTGCTGTCCAGCTGTTGCCGTGTTTGCACCTGGGCCTGCACACAAACAAGAACACTCTCAGTTAAAGCTGGTCAGACTCTTCATGAATGTAACATTTGCATTATCAGAGCCATTGTGTAACAGACACTGGAAAGACCATCTTGCTTGTAAATCCCGAGTTAAAAGTCCCATTCTGCAGGTCTCTGCTTGAGCCAGCAGTGCAGATGTGGAACTTTAACTCCAGTGCAGTGACAGACACACACAGCTTGAATGGCGCATTCAATCAGTGGCGGGTAGGGGACAACACACCGTCCGTGTTCATCTGCATCATGACCACCGGGACTGCCTGGTGGCTGATCCTGATGACCCGGTGGCCAGCCTGTCCCTGTCCAGCCTGCTGATTGGACGGGGAAGTCTGTGTGGGGGAGGTCTGTCCCTGACCTGCCTGTTCCGCCTGGCTGGTCGGCTGAGTGGGCGTGGCTTGTCCCTCAGTGCTGTTAGCCGCAACAGTCACTGTGGCACCCAGGTTCATCTGTTGGTGAAGACGTAAGCAGTCAGTCTGGTTTCCTAAGAGATTTTCACTTTAGTGACTAAAGTTGCTTCCATTCACTTACTTGCACTGGGATGTGGTGGTGCATAGCTCCAGGAAGGGAGACCGGGTTGGTGTAATGAGAAAATGGCCGGACTACATGCAGGTGACGGGGGACGGGACTCATTAGGTTCAATCGCAGGTCGCTGAGAGCTACTAGTGTGTTACCAAGGAGACGCAGACACTCCCACGTCAGGGCGAGTGTTCGCTGGTCCTCCTCTCTCTCCTGTAGCAGGAAAGAAACCAATCTTGTTGAAATCTTACCTCATCTCAAATATAAGGACACTGTATAGAGATCACATTTACTTTATTTTTAATTACCTGCTTCTACTTATTTTATTGTTTGGGTTTTGAAATCTTTACATTCTACCTACCAGAGCATTACTTTACTAACCAATTAGAGCTTATTGAATACTTTACATGTTATTCTGTCATGTCTCATCTTCTTAGTGTACTTTATCCAACATTTCTTTATTAATTTTATTTTAGTCTTATTCGTATTATTTCTATGATGATGTGTCAATATAATTATTTTATTTTCTCCAGAGTTTCTAATCATTTTCTTTTTTTAATTTGTTGTTTGTCTAATTGCAATTTATTAGCATAACTCTGACGCACTTGTCAGAGGAAGAGAGGGAGGATTTTGGAGCTTTAAAGGACACCACATTTGAGTATGAAGTCAGCAGAGTGAGTTATGGGTTTTTGACTGTTTAAAGTAACTTGCAGGTTTCACTTACTTTAGTCAATGTTACTACTAATCATCTATCATATATATGAAGTCTTAGTATCAGCAGTGTTTCCCATACATACACTGTACTTAAATGGGATACCCGGATATATTGACAAACACCCAAAAACATTTTACAATTTACATTTTTCATCATAGGGATGCACTGATTTGATATTTGGATCAGCTATCAGTCTGATCCTGACTCAAAAAGCTAGATCAAATATTGGTGATGCAGTATTTTCAATTCTGTTTTCACTTTGTTGTTTTTGTTACAGTTTTTCATTTAATTGTAAACCGGTTAACATCAGTGATAGCTGCAATGATCCATTTCCCCAGTGTCTAACATTAAGGACACCCGCTTGGTCAACCAATGCATCCCTGGTTATTCGTCTAAACAAGGATTTATAAGTATCAAAGCATCTGTTATACAAAGCACTGATTAACAATGTATAGTAAAGATTTCCAGTAAATTGTTTTTTGTTTGAATCCTACTGTATTGTTGTTATATTCTGCCGTGGTGGCTGTCTCGAGGATGGTGTGAGCTCTCTGGATGAATGGTTGCAGTCTCTCCTCAACCCTCCGCAGCTCAGACAGCATCTCTGCCAGTTCAGCCGGGCTGGGATGACTGAAAGAGGAAAGAAAGGCAGACTAATTAGAATTACACATCATGACAGAGACATACAGAGAAATAAATGCACAGTTTGACCTTTGTAGAAATCTGAGTTAGCAAGCTAGATTTTGTCTCACTTGGGTCCAGGTTGCGGTGTTGGTCCCTCAGATTGAGCTGAAGAGGAGGGTGGAGGTGGGGGAGTTGTTGGAGGTGGGGAGGTGTCCATGGGCTGAGCAGAGGGAGAAGGAGTAGAGGTGGTGGAGGAAGATGATGGAGGAGGGGGAGCAGCGGCAGCAGCAGCATCGGTTGTCTCTGTTTGAGAGGACGAGTCAGTTGGTCGACCCTGAAAACCGACACAAGAAAGCAACAGAACTGTTACTGAGAAAGGCAGAGTTTCTCTACTGAGGTATTTGGGGGGGATAAGTGCTCACCTCCATTCGTTGGATGACATCATTGATGTCCCTCAGCAGGTTCTCAGCTAAGACCAGCCTCAGCCTTGGCTCACTCTGCACTGGCTGGTCCATATCAATGTGCACATTCACAGACCCATTGCTCTGTAACAAAGAAGGAAAGGTGACAATAAACAAAACAATTCAGTGTCGTGTGTAGCTGTGTACTATTATGGCATCATTAGGATGAAGTTAAAACAATGTTACAGTTACAATGCTTTAGACTAAAAGCCTTATTTAACCATACGTGGTTTTACTTTATACGCTTTAAGCACTACATCTACAAACCCAATTCCAGCAAGTTGAGACACTGTGTGAAATGTAAACAAAAACAGAATGCAATACATTTCTTAAGCCCATACTTTATCCATAACAGAACATAGAAAACACATCAAATATTCAAACTGAGACACAATTTCATGGAAAATATTCACTAATTTAGCAGCAGCAATGTGTTGTTAAAATAATGAAAAAAAAAAAAGTTGAGTGGGGACAAAAAAGGCTGGAAAAGTAAATGGTACTAAAAAGAGACAGCTGGAGGAACATTTTTCAACTAATTAGTTTAACTGATTAGAGAACAGCATCACAGGGCTGCATCAGTGCCTGTGGCATCATGATGCTGAAAAGTATATACAGGTGTTAGACACATTTGCCTCCAGCCAGATGACATTTTGTTCAGGGAAAGCCTGTTTCAGCAAGATGATTCTAAACTGCATGCTGCATGTATTACAACAACAAGGTTTAATAGCAGGAAGTTTCAGGTGCTGAACTGGTCTGTCTGCAGTTCAGGCCTTTCAGCAAATAAAACCATTAGAAAACCATTAAAAAAATATGACATGAGCCGGCATGGTTGCAGCAGCTAGTCTCCTCATTCCCAGATGTTTATGGACTCTTGTTAAAAGAAGAGGGAATCCTCCACAGCAGTAACATAGTCCTAGATTTCAAGGCCATATTTTCTAAGCTTTCTCTGAGACATGTTGTTGCTAAATTTAAAACGAGTAAACATTTTCTCAGTTTAACATTCTGATATGTAATGAAATTGCAAATTATTTAATTCTGCTTTTATTTACATTTTTACATAGTTACCAAAAATTTTTGGATTAGGACTGTACTTTTATATTTCTGACTAATTGTCAATCAACTATTAATTGAACATCCATGATTTGGGGGTGCAGGAGGAAGGCGGTGTACCACACAGGGAGAACATGCAAACTCTCACCCCAGTGCTGGTTGTGACTCTGGCATTCCTGGCATTCTCTCCCATGCTGGACACCATTTGCTGGACTGACATCTATATGAAGAGATTCAGGGATAGAATGACCAAAATGAAAACATTATTAAGAGAAACCAACAGAGGGAATATTGCATATAGACGTTAAATTCAAAGCAGAGGATCTCTCTGCTAGATGTCATAATAATCAGTAGTAATCAGTAATGGAATAATAACATCAGTTCTCTGAGTTGCTTTTCATCACCCTTTGGTTATATCTGAACCTTTGCATGTGACATTGGACCATAAGTATAACTTGAGAAGATAAAGCAGACCAACCTGTATTTGCTGGGGATCCATGATGTTGACAGGGAGGTTGAATGTGCCAAGCATTACGTAGCTGTTAGCGTTGCGATCGTGTGGAGGCACTTGCGATGTTCCCTGGGAGGAAGAAGATGGCCCACTCTCAGCTGAAGAGCCTCCTGACCCTGAGCCGGGCTGTGAGGGTGGAGGGGGCGCTCGCTCCACCAGGTGGATCACTTTCCCACCCACATCTGGTAGAGAGAGTCATATACAGTTACACATCTCCAATCATACTTCAAGAAAAAAAAAAAAAAAAAAAAAAAAAAAAAAATCGCATTTCTAACACGGAGACTCTACTTGAATGCACTACCCAGGTATTCTGCTAGCTGCTCGACTGTCTACTAGATAGATATGATGCTTGTCTGAGTCGGGGGGTAGCAGTCTAACCAGGAGCCCAGTCCTCTCCCTCTCCATGTCTTCTGGGGGGGAACATGTGGCATCAGGGCATTTTCAAGCCAAAAAAAAAAAAAAAAGAAAATCTCTCCAGTGCATTCTGGGTTTGTTTTGGAGGCCTTTTCCTGCTATGACAGGCCAAAAACATTTGACCTAAGAGGCGCTCAGGACGCAGCCTGGTCAGATGCCTGAACTGGCTCCTTTCAATGCAGAGGGGTAGCAGTGCTACTCTGATCCCCTCCTGAGTGATGAAGCTCTTCAACACATTTCTAAGAAATCCTTTAGAGCAAGCCCATTTCAGCGATTTGTTTCAGTTACTACTCACAGCTTGTGGCCATAAGTGGGGATAGGACTGTAGCTTAACAGCTAAACTGACAGCTTCACTTTGAGCTCTCTTCAGCATAAAAGACCAGTACTGACCAACATATAATTTATCATATACGACTGGATTCTGTGGAGAACATTGTAACTGATTATCAAAATGACACTCATTTTCTGCCAAATACATCTTGCAGTTAATTACACATAGCTGTTACATTCTTTTTCAGCAATGGCCCACATCATCAACACAAATCTTTTTAAAAAGCAGCAGCAACTCTTGAAACACCATAGTAAATTCAAATTTATCTGTAACCAAGTGTAACCAAAATGTTAAGAATTCATTCTCTGTGTAATACCAAATACCCAAAAAACAAATTTCCTACTTTCCAAGAGGAAGTACAAAGACCAACAAGTGACAATCTAGTTCTGCATTTCATTCTTTATTTGCTTACTATAGTCTGTCAGAGTCCTTTCGTCCTGCAGCACTCTGCCCTGGTAGATCAGCCTCTGTTTATCCACTGGTATACCCACTGATGGGGCAATGTGCTCCTTGAACTCTTTCACCGTCAGCTACAACAAAGATTGAACAGACATGAGTAACGCCACAGGAAAGATGAACTAAGACTGAGAATTTCCTCCTGAGTTTGCAATGCGTGTACTTACCTGAGCGCCAACAGTGTAGGTTCTGCTCTGGGAGTCTAATGTTTTCACCGTCACCTCTATGTCAGCAGTTTGTTCTTCCATTGTGTTCCTGTAACAGAAAGATGTATTTTCCAGTGTTTATAGCTCAGCTGAAACTGGATTCTTAAGGTAAATATGATGACTGTTATGTGAGAGTTTAAACACTTTGATGATTTGAAATCCTCTCATATTTCTTTCTTAACATAAACATCTACTTTTAAACATCTCTGTGAGATGTCAAATGGAACATTTGGGACTAATTAGGACAATTTACAGTATAAAACAAAGACTCTCACTTAAATTATCACAAACATATCTTTTGTCATTTGATTCTTGCTGACTCAAAGGGTCTGTAAAAACCTGATGTGCCAGCCAGTAATTACCAACTGGTACTGCTCCTACAGCTATGGCCAATTATAATGTTTATTCTCAATTAATGTGTTAATGTTTACTCACAGGGTCTGAAAAAATGTAAAAAGAATATATCAAAATAGCTACAAAATATTGTGGTTGTTGTAACTCATAGGTAAAAAATATATATATTCAGAAATGTAGAACATAAGGAAGCAAAACACTGTATCGACCTATAGCAAAACTAAAAAAAAACAAAACCACCATAAAATGTTAACTACAATACTTTTCTTTTCAAAAATATGTGCATCCTCTTGTAATAATAACTAACAATATTTAACTATTTTATTTATTAACAGTAATTTTTCCTCTACTACTGTTTTCTCAGTTATTTTCCTCTTTATTGGTGGACCACTCATGATGTTGTGGCACTAATGTGGCAAAATACCGTTTCCTCACTTATCATTTTAAATGTTAAAGTTCATGATAGTAAATTTATTAAAAGACTGAACAAGCTGACAAAAATGGCCATAGCCATCTCTCTCTAACACAATTAGATTTGCAAACTTGCATCTGAACAAACTACAAGAACAGTGTCCTTTGGACAGACAAGACAATTGTGGAGATACTTGGCCATAATACACATGGCAGTGGATTAAACCAAACACAGCATATCAGCACAAACGTCTTATACCAACTGTCAAGCATGTGGTGGAGGGGTGATGTTTTGGGCTTGTTTTGCAGTCTAGGATGTGGGCACCTGCAGTCAGTGAGTGGATCATAAATTTCTCTGTATGTCAAAGTATTCTAGAGACAAATACGAGGGCATCTTTTCAATAACTAACTCTTGTCTACAACAGAACAGCTGAAAAAGAAAAGAATCAAGGTGTTTTAATGAGCAAAACAAAATCTAAAGTTCATACTGCAATCTGATGTAATTGACAGGAGAGCTTTGTATAAATGAATGCCTGCCTATCTCAATGAACTGAAGCACAAACCATATGTAAAGAAGAGTGAGACTGATAATATCATACAGATAAAGATTACTTCAAGCTGATGCTGGTAAAGGTGTTTCAATAAGCTACTGAATCATGTGTGTACTTAGTTTTTCAAAGTAGGGCAGTGCGATATGACCAAAATCTGATATCCCGATATAAGAATTCTATCGTTGATAACGATATAAATCACAAAAATGTAACATTTTCTGTAAATTCTGTGAATCTCAGAAAGACTAACGTTTGAGTCTAAGGTTTATTTATTTTTAGCTTTTTTACTTCTCATTCGTAAATAATCTGCTCTTTCACGTGATTCGGTTTATTTTGAAAAGTCTCAACAGGATCTTGAGCTTTATTGTGAAAGGTTTATGTGGAACATAAACAAGCGGACACGCATAAAAACAGGCGCTTGTCCGTCTATAGTGTGGTTATATTAAATATAAGAGAAAGAGAGAATTGTAAGAAATTAATATAGCCATACAGTGACCATCAAAACGATGAAAAAAAATATTGCCGTAAACAGTTTATTTTGCGACACCACGAAACAAACGTTAGTGTAAAATGACACGATAGACGTTTTTATATCGTCATCCGATATATATCGTTATATCAAACAGCCCTATTTCAAAGGACACATTTACACATAACACACATGCTTTGTGATCAAGGTCATGGTAATAGTAGACAATGTAACACGTAGGAGAAGATATGTGAGAAACTGATAATGTCTTACAGAAAACCATTACTTCAATGTAATGATGCTAAGGGTGATTTTACAGGCTACTGGATTATTGGGACTCCATAGTTTTTCAGACACTACTTCTGCATTTTGAGTTAATTGTTGTTAAACTTTAACACAGTGTCATATGTCATGTAAGTATGTTATAATTTTCATGCGTATTAACAAACTAGTTATTATCACCGGATTTGCAAAGCCTTGAAAATAAGCAGAAGATGCATTATGCTTATACCATGGTTGTAAGGATAAGGTGTGTCTTGTTTTCCCCTCTCATTTCGTTTGAAATGTTTACCTAAATAATATTTTTTCGCCACCATCTTACTTGTCTTGACAACTACACAGAATATGAATTTATAAAGAAAGTAGTGCCACCCGCAGGTGCAGAAAACTTCAGTTGCATGTTCCTTAAAACCAACAACAAAAACATGCAACGATTTTTTGTACAAACCACCGATGTAAAACCGAAGGAAACAGCTGAGTCCGATCAGCTAAACACTTGCTCCTGTTGTTTTGGACTTTGCGTGCTCGGTAACATCGTAATGTTGAGTAGTTAGCCGAGGAACCGAGGCTGCTTCATGCTGGGCCAGACACCGACCTGCATTGTCTTTATTTAAGCCTTTTATTAATTTAACTGTTAGAACTGTGGTATTTGACTCTACTTCTATTTAACAGAAATTACATGTAACAGTAGCTTACTTAGCCGCCAAAGGTTTGCTAGCATGAATTAGCTTTGCTTAATTTGGAAACCTGGCAGACGTCACGAACGAAGCTAACTTTGAGCTAACTAGCTAATGCTACTAAAACGGAACGTTAAAATTAGCATAGCAATCCGAGACAGTGTGAAATTTAGTTTTAATTAAGTCCGTGTCGTTAAACAGTTACCTTAAAAGTTACTATCCTCTCGACGTATCCAGTGTATGCAGCTGTTTTCTTATCATCAGCTAGCATGCAAACGACTTCCCTGTAGCTTCTCTGGTACTTGCCAGAAACTGCCAGGCTACGCGGATATGACGTCTAGGCGGCACCGGAACCACTGCGCGTGCAGAGGGTGAAAGGAAAGAAAAATGGCGAACCTCGTGGAGGCGACTACCCAACAGCAGTTTGAAGATTTCTTAGCCAAAGCTGGAAAATGCCTGACCGTGGTGCATTTCCAAGCGGCGTGGGCTCCTCAGTGTGGCCAAATGAACGAGGTGATGGCCGAACTAGCCAAAGAACATGCGCACACTACGTTCGTGAAGCTGGAGGCGGAAGCGGTCCCGGAGGTGTCGGAGAAGTATGAAATTTCCTCCGTCCCCACTTTCCTTTTTTTCAAGGGGGGAGAGAAAGTGGACAGTCTGGACGGGGCCCACGCTCCGGAACTGACTAAGAAAGTGCAGCGCCTCGCGGTGAGCGAGGGTCCCGGTGGAGCCGCTGAGGGCAGCGGCGCAGATCTGAACCAGCGGCTGAAGAAGCTGCTTAACGCCGCCCCCTGCATGCTCTTCATAAAGGGGTCACCCCAGGAGCCCCGCTGCGGATTCAGCCGACAGATAGTGGCGCTGCTGAAAGAGCACAAAATCCAGTTCAGCAGCTTCGACATCCTGTCCGATGAGGAGGTCCGACAGGGGCTGAAGACCTACTCCAACTGGCCCACCTACCCCCAGCTGTATGCGAACGGGGAGCTGGTGGGAGGACTGGACATAGTGAAGGAACTGGCTGAGTCCGGAGAGCTGGAGAACACCTGCCCGAAGGCTGTCACCTTAGAGCACCGACTGAAGACCATCATCAATCAGAGTCCAGTCATGCTGTTCATGAAGGGCAAGAAAGAGGCTGCCAGATGTGGCTTCAGCAGGCAGTTACTGGAGCTCTTGAACGGTACTGGGGTGGATTATGACACCTTTGATATCCTGCAGGATGAAGAAGTGCGGCAGGGGCTCAAGACTTACTCTAACTGGCCAACCTACCCTCAGCTCTACGTGAAAGGAGAGCTTATCGGTGGTTTGGACATTGTCAAGGAGCTGAAGGAGAGTGGAGAGCTGGTATCAGTCCTGAAAGGAGAGTAGTAGATGGATCTGCATTGGCCATCTGAGGGAGGGAACAAGAAGCTGCTGCACATATCCAGATTAGCTCCAGTAACCCTGCAGAAGGGTCAAAATTTTCTCTAGTAACTAATTGTATTGTAGCAGGGGGATAGATTCACTATAATTACAGACAGAAATGAAACTGCTGTCAACAGTAAGAATTTACATCTGTTTTCCTTTCTGGTAATGGTCATTACTGGAAAGTTGGGCTACTAGAAATTCACTTAAGTAAATACTTCTTGCTGTCTGATTCTTGGAAAACTAATGACGTTAGTTCACAATATCTGCATTTTTTGGGATTATAGCTTTCCTTCCAGTGTTGACAGCCTCACGCTTCAGTACGTTATATAAACTTTTATTTTCCTACCCGGGCCAGCTGCTCACTGTTCACACCGTCCTGTCTGCACATTCTCCTCCAAGCTGTTTTTAAGCTCTGTGCAAGGATCACTCTGTTAACAAGCTATGCGTGTTTGTCAGTAAGATTACGATTAAAAATTAAAACAATTTAAAGTGTTTTCTCTCTTATTGTTTAATCTGTAAGCATTCAATCTATTCACCCTGTAAGCATTAGGAAACTGAGGAGACAACTGTTGTAGATTATTTATTTACTCAGTAGAGGAGACGATACAATAAGAGACGAGCCGCCCTGTAACAATGAAGCAGCTACATTGAAGCGCAAGATTTGACAGCGAGGTAATAGAACTAACAAAGTCTGGCTAAATATGTGTGATTCTCCTGAGGGGTAGAAGAAAATTACCACTTACACAAATCCTTTGTTTACAACACAGTTTCAGGGATGGATCTAGGTTTCTACATGGTTTTTCATTGACGTGAAACAACACCATCATGCACGCTGGCTTTAAGCTGGCCTCTGACACTAATCCCTTATGGACCTTCTTTTATTCAGGAGGATTTCTTTTTGTTTGGGTAAAGGACATTTTCCCACTTCTTAGTACAGCTTAACTGTGCAACATTTCTTGTATAAGCCTCAGACTCACAAGCTTAGAGACCAAAATTCAGTTTCATTTTAATGGAAAGAGCCCAAATAATTAATCAAAAGTCCAGAAAAAACACACTATATAATAGTTTTATTGAGTGAAATATGTATTTAATCCCCAAGAAAAACATCACTCAGTATGTGGGGTATTTTATAAGTACATGAACTTTGACCTATTGTCAATGTGGAGAAGCCTTCCCTGTATTTACTGCTCAGCTTCAGTGAACATCTCACCTTTTTTCCCCCAGTTTATTTTTTTTCACCATTGCACAATATTATTCTTTTATTTCGATGTCAAAACTTTTTTGAAGCATGTCTAAATATACTGGTTATAAAATGAAACTTTAAAAATGCATCAAATCTCAATTTAGAAAACAAATCAGGTTGGTTATCTACACAGCAGGAACGACAGTCTATCACCGAGGTTCATGTGTGTTATTTTGAAATTGAGTTAGAGCTGTGTTACACACCTGCTTCCACAAGGTGGAGTTGTTACACCTAATTAACTTTCTCCAGATAATTCACACTTGAAAACAAATACATAAAAATCAGTTTTTCTACATCGTAAGTCTCATAATATTAGCTTTACCTGGCAGCGTCAGATAGATAATGTCCCAGAGGTGTTCTGTTGACTTAGGTCAGGTGAGTGTGGGGCCCAGTCAATGGTATCAGTTCTTTCATCCACCAGGAGCTGCCTACATACTCTTGCAACAAGTGGTTGGGCATTGTTGTGCTCCAGGAAGAACCCAGAGCCCACTGCATTAGTGTACTTATTAACTTACAACTCTGTAGGATCCTTGTATTGCCTCCTGCTACCAGTAGTGACAGTGACCCTAGCCAAAAGCTAGACTAGTGTAAAAACAGTCAGAAAAGATGCAGAGGGAGAAATGTCCTCCACCCTTAAAACCAATCCTGTTTTGGGGCTTTCTCATTGTTTTCCCTCTAGTGCACCTGCATTTAATTTCATTAACACCAAAGCGGCTGAACCCGATTAAAAATTCCCCAAACTGACCAGAAGTTTAACTGACTTGTTTTTATACTCTACTCATTATAGTTTATCATCACTTTATTGTAGGAAACAACATAATTTGATCACAATTATGTAACCGTATGCAAAAAACCCCCAAATTGAAATGAAACTAATGTGATGTGATTTTTGATGTAGGAAAAAAACTTTCCTTATTTACTTTGAAGTGTGAATTATCTGGAGAAAGTTAATTAGGTGTAACAACTCCACCTTGTGGAAGCAGGTGTGGAACACAGCTCTAAGCAGAATTCAAATGAACACACAGCAGAGACTTCTTCATACATGAGACATGAAAAGGTCAGTTATTCAATTAGCTGTTCAAAATATTTTGGCAATTATTCATAGTCTTTAAAACTGGTCATTTATAGGGAATGTTTGCTTAGTTTTGTTATTTATTGATTATTGTTTTGTTAATAGCCTTCAACTAAATATTCTTTGTTTTTTGATACAATTGTTTTCTTGACTTTTTTTTTTTTTTTAAATCAGAAGCAAACCTGATTGAGAGAGCCGTGTGTGATTCTTAATAATTCAGTAATTTAGTTCTCCCAAACCTAGTATGGGAAGACGAAACAGGAAGTTAATGATTCCTAGTGTGTGTGTGTGTGTGTGTTGACAGAAGGTGTGGGACGCGGGGCAGGATGAACACAAACAAAGTTAAAACTTGGGGTTGTTGTTTGTTATGTTCGTGAGAAAATTTGGTTGGTTCCAGTTTAGAAATAGCCACAAACACCTCCTACATATGATGATGAGTCAGTGATGGTGAGTTTTTAGCGAGTTTATTCCTTTCAGAAAGTGTTGGATGAGTAAGAATACCTGTGAGAATAAATGTCTCAGTTTCCTATAAATGTATTTTATCCTGACGCTGAAGTTTTATGTTCATGGATGCAAACATCCCATTTCCAACCTATTATTTACCTTTAAAGTTCAGGGGTAATGCTGCTGTGCAGATTAATCATTTACCTCCACCCACACTGATAAAGTGGTCTGTTGGAGTATTGCACACATTCAGAGACAATCCTGGGAGTTTCCGGGCATTTTGATCAGGATTACTACAAAGTGTTGACTTAGACTGCAGCTATGTTAAAAGAAGTCTTCTCTCTTGTTCTGTCTTTGTACACTTTGTTGTATCAGACCATCGTTCCCTGCTTGGAGCCTGAGATGCTGTCTGTGAACGCGATCGACCGGCAGAAGGTGAGAGTAAAAATCAAAGGTAGAGGTTTAGATTTATGAAAATACCAAAGGCACTTCCCTCACTGGTCTGAGGGTTTTTTTTATAATAACCTCAGTACGACGGGATTTACTGTTGACCTTATTGCGTAATGTTCTGGTTAAGTGCATCTTATCTGTACAGGATTGGTATTTCACACTTATTACAACTGCAGAGAGATTTACCGAGATAAATATTAAGTACAACCACAAAGATGCACTTCCTACTCCCTCTGGTCTTTCCATAAGTGGTCTTCTGACGTGGGCTATTTTAAATAGCTTTCGTTCTCATACAGTTACTGCTACCCCGCACTGTCATGTCACACTCTGTGTGTGTCTGTTGCAGCATCTGGGGACATGGTACTTTAAAGCTGCAGTCAGTCACAGAGAGGCGGACATCCAGAAGTTCAGAGTGCTGGACAACATTGTCTTCACCATGGAGGAAAGAGCAAACGACACACTGCTGCTGACTGGACACATGCGCATGTGAGGCAGCAAGTTCAAGCACACACACACACACACACACACACACACACACACACACACACACACACACACTTTCAAATCTTTCATTTCTTTCTGGCCTTTGACACCACATGAGATGTTGGTTTTTATTTTTTCGTTTTATTTTAGTTGTTTTTAGTTGATTCTATGCTGTTTTATGTTGTTTTCTTTTTTAATATAGCGCTGTTTTAATTTTTATGTATTATGTGTTTTATTTATTTATTTTTCCTGTTTTCTGTTATTCTATTTTTTTCAACTTATTTTCTGCACAGCACTTTGGTCCTGTGCTGGGTATTTTAAAGTGCTTCATAAATAAAATTGGATTGGATAACTTTGTTGGGACATCTCATTGACATAATGCTTTCCATAACTGCATACCCTAACCATTACAAATGAACCCCTAACCCTATACCTTAGCCTAAACCTAACCATAACCTAATTGTAACCCTGACATTAAAACCACATTTTGAGTCTGAAAATGTCTTCATGGGGACGAGCATTTTGTCCCCATAAGTGACTGTTGATCCCCGCAAGTACAGTATGCCAGTTTTCTTTTTTCACAAATAATAATAATAATAATAATAATAAAATAACTCGATGTAAGGGAAAAAATGAAATGTTCTTGCAAAACTCAAAGGGTATGCAGAAGAGAATTTCTGAATGTGAAGCTAAGTTTAAAATTCAAGCTCACAAAAACTGGGTAATAGAAAACTGGAAAGATGTTGAGGTCTGATGAGTCTCAGTTACTGCAGACAACATTTAGGTTTGACAGTGTTTCTAGTAGGTAATGGCAGAAAAGCTGAAGAGGGTGAATTGAGGCTGTGGTTTGGGGAAGGCCTCAGGATAGCACACTGTGTTTGAGCTCAGATCAGCTCAAACTGGTTTAGTGAACATGATGATGATGAGTTCGCTGCAGTCTAGTGGCCTTTCACAAAATTACCAAATCTCAATCCAACACAGCACCTTTGGGATGTAAATAAATCTGCAGCAATTGTGATGCTATTGTGTCACTATGGACCAAAGTCTCTGAGGACTCATCTATGCCACAAAGAATTAAGGCAGCTCTGAAGGTAAAAAGGGGTCCAGCACAATAAAATCATGCTATACTCAATAAAGTGGCCTGTGAGTGTATATGAATGCAAATAATGAAAAGCATAAATAACCCACTTCAATGATATTCTCTGGACCAGGGGTGGGCAACTCCAGGCCTCGAGTGCCGGTGTCCTGCAGGTTTTAGATGTCCTTGATCCAACACAGCTGATTTAAAGGCTAAATGACCTCCTCAACATGTCTTAAAGTTCTCCAGAGGCCTGGTAATGAACTAATCATTTGATTCAGGTGTATTGACCCAGGGTGAGATCTAAAACCTGCAGGACACCAGCACTCGAGGCCTGGAGTTGCCTACCCCTGCTCTGGACATTGAAGCTAAATGAAATCACCTGTGAAATTGTGAAATCACCTGCATCAAAGCAAGTTGAAACATGTGATGCACACAATTATTTAATAAAATCGTATCCCGAAAAAGCACGTCAGCTTAACAGCACAGAACATTTCTAAGCTGTGAGCTATAGTTTCCTCCTCTGAAATGCAACAACTGTTCATTCACTTGTGTCATTGCACTTAGATTATTGTAATGCCCTCTTTACGGGCATAGAAAAATCACCTCTGTGACACCTGCAATTCAGAATGCTGCAGCCAGACTCCTGACACATTCTGGGAAGCAAGCTCACATTACCCCTGTTTTATTTCCTTTACATCAGCTCCCACTTGATTTCAGGAGTTTTAAAATCCTCACACTTACATACAGATAAGCAAATAGACAAACTCCAGACTATTTATCTCAACTTTTTCCTCAAACACACTGCTGGTTGCTATCTCACAACCTCGAACTTTATTAGCTGTCCCTCATCCAAGGCTAAAGACTAAGGGGGACAGAGCTTTTCAGTCTGTGGCACCGAGGCTCTGAAACAGTTTACCACTGTAGTTCTGTTTAGCTGACTCTGTGGAGTCTTTCTCTAATCCAACCTTCTGCTGAGATTCTTTTGTTATCTGTTTTTAACCTTAAATTCTGTTTTTAATATGGTTCTTTGTTTATATTGCATTGTAATTGTTGTTCAGCGCTTTGTGATTCTGATTACAGTGAAATAAACTTTACTTACTTTCAAGTTAGTTAAAAAATAGAAATGTTCCAGTGGAGTGTTCCTGATTTTGGAGTTTGACGAAATGGATAAACACGTGCGTGAAACTGCTTAATGGAATGGTCAGAACAGGAGAAATTAACAGAAACAAGAAACCCCACAAGCACAAATAGATACTAGAATTAGGGAAGTGATGTGTAGAAAATGTAACAGTCGTCAGTGCATGTTTCAGAATGAAACGAAAGTCTTTCTTCTATGTTTCACTTGCATTTATAAAAATTGCCATGTTCACTGTTTTTCAGGGGGGATAACTGCATAAAGCAGACCTGGACCTATCATATAAATCTTGAGAGCAATGATTTGGAACTGGAAGGTATCTGCAGCACCATCTACTTACACAGACGCTTATAATACACACATACACACAGTAAATATGGGTTTCCACAGGTCAAAGTAAGTTAGATTTTTAAGATGGTAACTTTGTGCTCATAAATAAAAAAGAATAAACAAACTGACAACAAATACAGCAACAAACTATGCAGCAGCTTCCCAGAGTCCTGCTGTTATCTGTTTGGGGAAACCCTTTCTATTACCCTTTCTAAGTATTTCTTAAAAATGTCAGTGCAGGCAAGAAGAAAACACCGGCAGAACTGTTGATGAAGTTAAAGAAAACAAATTTTTTTCTAACTTTTCTAATTTTAATGGTGTTTGGCTCATTGCTACGGGTCATTCGATCCTTATACAACTGTTGCAAGAGCTTGGTCCACATAGCCAGCAATAAGTCAGACTCGTTCCCGGTGGGTGATGGGTCCTGCCAGGGCTGCCCTTTGTCACAAATTCTGTTCGGAACTTTTATGGACAGAATTTCTAGGCGTAGCCAAGTGGCAGAAGGCTTTCACTTCGGTGGTCTCAGGATCTCATCTCGGCTTTTTGTGAATGATGTGGTTCTGTTGGCTTCATCGGGTGATGGCCTCCAGCTCGCTTTGGAATCGGCACCTCCAAATCTGAGGCCATGGTCCTCAGCCGGAAAAGGGTGGAGTGCCCACTTGGGTCAGGGACAAGTTCTTGCCCCAAGTGGAGAAGTTTAAGTATCTCATGGTCTTGTTCAGGAGTGACGGGAGAAGGGAGCGGGAGATTGACAGACGGATTGGTGCTGCAGCTGCAGTGATCTGGACGCTATATTGGTCTGTTGTGATGAAGAGAGAGCTGAGTGTAAAAGCAAAGCTCTCAATTTACTGGCCGATCTAGGTCCCTACCCTCACCTGTGGTCACGAGCTGTGGGTAGTAACCGAAAGAACGAGATCACGGATACAAGCGGCGGAAATGGGCTTCTTTGGAAGGGTGATTGAGATAGGGTGAGCAGTTCGGCCATCCGGGAGGAGCTCAGAGTAGAGCTGCTGGTCCTTCATTTCGAAAGGAGCCACTTGAGGTGGTTCGGGCATCTGACAAGGATGCCTCTAAGCACCTCCTGAGTGAGGTCTCCAGGGCATGTCCCACCAGGAGGAGGCCCCGGGGCAGACGCCTGGGAACGCCTCGGTGTTCCACTGGACAAGCTGGAAGAGGTGGCTGGGGAGAGGGACGTCTGGGCTTCTCTGCTTAGGCTGCTGCCCCTGCAACCTGGCCCCAGATAAATGGGAGAAGATGGATGGATGGATAAATGTTTTAGATGAATACGCAAACACATTTTCATTATTTGAAATTCTCAATTAAATCTGTGTTGATATAATTGCTTTACTTTAGACAGACAAAAGTACATTTATTACATTTTGCAAATTAAATTACTGATATTCAAATTTAGCCGTCAATCATTAGTCTTGTTTTGTAGAAAGTTTATAGTAAAAGATAACACAGACGTCAAGTCAACTTGAAAATTCAAAAGTTAGATCAAAACAGATAGCAGCGTGCAGTAATGCTCTGCACACTCCTGACTGTGCTATCACCATAACGATCAATGACCCAGCTACACAGTTCACTCACTGTGTCACAGCTTTGCTTATCTAACATGAACACACACACACACACACACACACACACACACACACACACACACACACGCAAAGAACAATTCAGTACACAGAATGCGTATCATACCAGCCAACTGTCAAATTTTGCTCCTGCAAATGCAGAACTTCTTACAGTCCCACTAAAATTTGACACATAGTTTTACACTCCTTACGTTTGTACGGAGCCCCGCAGGGGACACGGGAGAAAAAAAAATTAAGACGGATTTTTGCAAGATCTCGCAAAAGTCCGTCTTAACTCTGTTACCTAATGCAGATGTTTGAGAATACTGGGTTAAGTGGATTAAAGTATCAAACAACTCGATCTCATTCTAAAATATTACAGTTTTTCTTGATTGCATTGACCTGCCTAAAAAAACTGGGATCCATTCAGTTTTTAACATCACTATCTCAGCAGAGCAAGTATGTTAACAATTTTTTCACTGAATTGACACATTTTCCCACCAGACTGCAAAACAGTTATTACAGATGTGATTCAAGTAGTCCAAACCCCACTGTTTTAGCTGTAGTAACCAAACAGAAATATGTATGAAACCCCTAAGGCACCTGTTTGACACTCCAAGTTCAAGTTCAAGTTCAAATTTTATTCGCCACATGCAGTGGCAGGTTGCCCTGCAGTGGAATGAACCCGCCCCCCGACCTTACACACACAACACAGACATCACATGGGGATACAAGTCAGAGAACGGTTGCATTACAGAAAAACACTGAAATGTGCACTACAATGGAAAAAAAGAGACCTCTGCTCATGCTGGGCTTCTGGGAGGACAGCATGAGACCAGGAAACAAAAAAACTCCTTCTCACAGAAAGCACATAAATGTCGAAGCGTCGAAGGCGTTTGGAAGGGGAGGAGGGATGAGTGAGTGCTTATCAGTGTAAGTGTATGTGTGTGCGTGTCCATAGTTCAGCTGAGACATTGTCCCTCGCCCTGCCAGGCTAAGTAAACAGACTGCCAGCCAACCCAGGTGGCCTTGCATGGAGTGGGAAGAACAGTCTAAACACAGTCATTATCAGGGAGTTTTTGTTCGGCTCCAGCCTTGAGACCACAGCTGGCACCAAAGGGATAGCCACATTATGATGGTGATTTTTCTTTAGTGCAAACAACTCATGAGAATTTCAAGCTGTTCTTAACAGTCTGACACTGGTCTCTCCATCTCCTGTTGGAGAGCCGCGAGCTTCTCCATGATGTTATCAAACTTGCGCTCCGTGGTCTTGTCATTCTTGTGCTCAAAGAGCAGATTCTGAGAACTCACGACCGCAGTGAGCTGCTCCAAGATGTGATCCAATTTATTCTGAGTATTCACAACAGCCGTAAGCTTCTCCAAGGTCTTATCCATGCTGCACTCAGTGAGCCCATTCTGCGAAGTTGCACCTCGTCCCATCGTTTCAATCCCAGCGAGCAGCCTTGGGGGGGTTTGAACAGCCGGTTCCGCTTTCTTAATTCTCCGATAAGCCAGGGCCAAGCCAGCTCCGATCAGCAAGAACCCTGTTATCATGGTTCCGAATAGGTTGATATCTTCAGCGTCCTCGATCGACAGTCCCGCCAGGCACACGACCCTCCATGTCTGCCACCCGTCCATCGTGTATCCGGCAGGGAAAGTACCTCCAGGACACTCGGACTTCTCGTTGAGAAAAGGGTGTCAATAGCATTCAGGGACCAGTTGATCAAATCCATAATTCTCTTTTAGGTTTTAGAAACAGACTGTGAGAGAGTGTTTCAGGGAAAAGTAAAAACACGAGACAAGACAAAGACATAAGAAGCTAAGCAGGGAAGATAAGGGAGAGCAGGAGAAAAGTGTGACCGCCTTCGCCAAGAGCCATCACAATAATCTTCAGTCTGCAGGACTTAAAAGGTGGCACGTCTGTGTTGTTCTTTACCAGCACGGATGGAGGCGGTCTGAGGCAAATGAGAGTGAGAGTAAGAGGTAGAGGGGTGCAGGTGTAGTTGGAAAGGCCCAAGTTTCAGAAGAAATTTGGGCAGCTGTTGTTGATCATGTTATCAATCATGGCCTTTTACTTAGAGGCTGGACAAAGAGTACAGCTTGTTCTAGACAGAAACACTGCTGCATTCGTTGTCAGAATTTTTTGACTGGAGAACAGATTGCTGTGCAGTATATACAGAGATATCTTCAGTGATATACTTTGTGTAACTGTTTCCTCATTCCCATTACAACTTACTATACATCTTTATAGAATCCAAAGGCTGCCATCCTCTGCATGTTGTGAACATGGTCGTTACAAACAATGCCATAAGCCTGACCACCACTGACCGCGTCCTAAGAAGTAACCATGTGGAAATGAAGCAGCAGTTCCATCTCAAAGGAACTCTGATGCTGTGAAGGAGGCCAGATGAAAATATGTGGAAATATTACTATACTGTAATGCCTTGTCATATCATACAGTTAGAGTCAACTGGAGACACCTTTCATTGTAAGTTTGTCCTTTTTTACTGAGAGAATAATGGGGCTTGAAGTTGGGGGCACATCGTGTCTCCATTTATGTTGTAAAAGAGGAGATGTGGAAAGAACCCCACTGGGTACAGCCCCACTTTCACCGTTTCAGGACAGAGGGGCGCCAACATAACCGTGCGTGCTGCCATCCCCAGTGATGGTGTCCTATGCCATATCCCCACTATTGGCCCGTACAACACCGAGCGCCTCATAACATTCCTGAACGCACTTTGTGAGAAGCTGATCCCACCTGAGGAGAGACGGCTGTTGAGGCCGGTCATGCCAATCTTGTAATTATTTTGGAGAATGTGGTGTTGCACCACTCTCACCTTGTCAATAAGCGGTTTGCAGTACACCCTCGTATGATGATGCAGTTCCTCCCAGCATATTGCCCATTTCTGAATCAAAGCATTTCTGATTCTGCATCCAGTTCATTGCCAGAAGACAGATTTGGTCCAGGCTATGTAGAAAGTTGACAACTGGCTACAATGACGAGCAATGGTGCACTGATTTGCACTGAGGACTGTATTTTGTTGTCCATTGTGTAATGATTGATTGGAAGAGCTCATACATGTGTTCGCAGATTAGAATCTGCTTTTGTTTCATATTTTAAATGTTTTTCTACGGTTAGAGTCAGTTTGCACTTTGACCATGAGCGCCTCTGTTTAGGCCTGTGTGCGCTAACTGTTTGGAAAGTGTGGAGTTTGCTGTCATGCAGTGGCCAACTCAAAAAAACAAACCTAAAAAAGTGTCACTGCTGTGTCGGCAGATGTTCAGGCAGAGGTTGGGATGAGGAGTGAGTTTATTTAAGTGGAGATGGGGAGGACAGGAACCAAGAAATAACTAAACTGGGAAAACCTAAACACATGAAACTGAAGCCAAAACTCACAAGATAACATGCAGCGGAACACAGGGAGACCCGGGGAGACATCACAGAAGAACCAGCAACTAACAGAGGCAAATACAAGGCTTAAATACACATAGGTGATAACGTGGGAATGAGACACAGAAGGAGAGCACAGCTGGGAGTAATCAGACATGACGAGACCAGACCTTCACAATAACACAGGAAATACACAAAGACGCAGACCAGAGGGGAAGAGAAAAACACTGAGGAGCACGAGGGAGAGCACAGACATGATGATAAACTAAACTAAACAACTTAGGACCGATAGAATAACTCCAAAAACAACAAATGAACTTCACAGTCTACAGAAACACAAGGAAACAAAGAATACTGGGTCAGAATGACCCAGGACCATGACAACAAGTATAATGATGTGGGTGGTAATCTGCGACTATGGTACCAAAATGATTACTATCATCATCAACTACTTCCTGCCTTTACAGCTGGACTTTTTTGCCCTTTAAAAGTGGCAAAATGTGTGCCTATCTAACCACCTACTGTGGCACTGTGGCATATCATGTTAAATAACTTTTAACAGCTGCACTGACCTAGTTTTCATTTCTTCACAAGTTGTTTTTCATTATGTGTCACATCATTTGGTGACACAGTTGTTGAAGCAGCAGTAGGTCAGATGTTTAGGCTCCTTCAATTGTTGAAATCTCCTTGGGCATACCACTAAACCCTGTATTTCCCCAAAGCAGCTGTGGCCATTGGTAGATCTGGGTAATAACACTTGTTGTAAAGTGGACTTTAATGTTTGTTCATTATCCTGGTACACCAAGATTTTCTTTAATTATCCCATTATGTCCTGGCTCTGCTAGGCAACAGGGAAGGTAACATAAATGAGGCCACCACGGAGGGAATCAGTTTAAGAAAAAGGTTTATTACAAAAAAAGTCAGAACTGAAAACTGATAGCAAACCACTAGGCAATTGGCCAACACAAAAGAACTTTCTCGTGTACAGGTACAAATTAGGTCTAGCCTCACAGGCAGGAATACGACTGAAGGCTATTCAGGCAAAATTCCACACCTTAAACAGAGTTCAACAAACATGGTACAAAGACAGAAGCTTGAGGGACAACCTGCACATTCAGTCCAAAGCAGTGTCCACTGAATGAAAGTTCTTCAGCCTTTTGTAGTCACAGGTGGGTACAATCAGTCACTCATTGGTCCCTGGAGCATCACAGGTCAACAGCCAGCCAATCGTCTGTAGGTCCTGGCACACTTGGGTTTCCCTACAGGGAGGCCGGCCCACTTCCTCCAAGGCCAGGGGCCGTAACATCAGCCTCAAATGATCATTTCATACACCCACAGGGGATCTCCTCCTGGTCAGACATTTCTTTTTTTTTTTTTCTTTCCTGGCTCTTGATGGAGGTGGTCACACTTTCTCCCTCTCCCTCAGTCCAGGCCACCCGCGTCGACCGAAGATTGTTGACTTTTGCCTAACTGAGTGAAGGGACACTTTCTCTCAGCTGAACACGGACACACGCACACATACGCATGTACACTGACAGAGACCTACACTCACCCCCCCACCCCCACCCCCTCCAAACGCCTTCAAAGCTTATGTCTTCTATGTTGTGAGATGTGATGATTCATGTGTCATGTGCTGAGGTGTTTTTTTATTAAACTGATCTCCCCGTTGGAGCTCAGTCTGGGGGGAGTTCGTTTGTCTTTCATCGTGTTGTGCACTTTCCATTGTTTCGGATCGGGTCGCTGCTCGTGCGGTCGACCGTCCATTGCTAGCCTGACCTGTCTCCCCAATGTGATGTTTGTGTATTGTATGTGCGGTTGGCAAAGTATCTATCTTAATTGCCCCTTGAGGATAAATAAAGTCACTGTGACTCTGACTGAGACATGCTTGAAGCACAACACCTAAGTGGTGATCAGTAGGCCAGAACCACCTCAGCTGACTCCTTTGGATGTGGTAGAGCAGCAGCTCTAACCAGACTCCCACAAATGACCCGTCTCAAAGAGTGAGCCCAAACGTGATTTGGAAGAAGCTCATGTCTACCACTTGTATTCCGCTGAATTTTAACCCAAACCATAACCTTTTTTTTTTTTTTAAAGAACCTAACAATGTAGGACAAGTGTAAAGTTCACTGAGCTGTAAGGTGAAAGTCACTTCTGTGAAAGATTGTTTCATGTTTTAGGAGCAAAGTGATTAATATCAGCACAAACCCCCTGGCTTCTGTGATGTATTTACCCGTTAAAAGGGAAAATATTTGTGACCATTTCACCAACAGTATCCTGTTCAACAGACTGTGGGTTTGCATATCTGATGTCACAGGGATTTGCAGCATGTATTTGCAATCGGTGGTTTTTTTGTTTCGTTTTTTTGCTTGTTTCGTGAGGGAAGGACTCGTTTGTCTCACCTCAATGGCCTTACATTCCTCAGGGTTCAATTTTAGGGCAACAGTTCAGACAAGACCTCAGATAGGAATGAACTGTTCAGAATTTGATTTATAGGCCCTTCGAGTCTGATAGTAATGCAAAAGAAACCAAGGTTTTCTATAAATTACTTGTAATTACTTCAAACACATATAATTGACAGTTTTCATTGTAACACATAAATTACAAAAAAAAGTCTTGACCCATCCACACGAAGCTGGTCAAAAAGTGTGAAAGTCAGTCATCATTTTCTTTTAGTTTTAAAACAGCAAAAATAAACAGCTTCTTCTCAGTGTTTAACTCGTGCTGTCTATGCCCATAAAAATTTATAGTTTCTTTGATCTAAATAAAACTGCATGTGCAAAAAAAGCAAAAAGAAAAGACACCAGGAATGGGATGAATATCTTTCCAGAGTATTGTATTTATCAGCCCAAAAGAGAATTTTATGTTCTCGTCCCTGTGAATCCCCTTTGCTGTAACACGTCATGCTATACAAATAAATTGACAGTGAACATAAACACTGCAAATAACTACAGTGCCCCAGAAATGACTTTAAAAATGTGCTGGTCCTTTTATTTGATGGTGAATTGAGTCTACATCACAAAAAAGTGGTTAGCAACAGCATAAAGGCAGAAAGTCCCACATTCAGCACCTGAAATGACTGTAAAGTTTAAAAATCAACCCTGCCACATTATAGGGACAAGTGAAAATTTCTGCCACCTGTTATGGACTATTTTTATAATACCACATTAAATGGGAAACCACAATGGGACTCTACTGAATGCACTATTTTATTCCACCTTAGGTCACAGCCATGTTCTTGTGATTTAGGATTTTGACAATTTCTTTAATGACAAATCAGTAATTTCTTATTAGAGTTGACAAGATAACTAAATTCAGATTTAGCTTTTCTAACTGACCAGCCCCGTCACCCTGTTTTTCTATGCTTTAATGTACCCAGGGCCCAATTTCCACTGTAGAATTCTGTTTATTTGATCCATTGAAGTAGCATTTTCTGCAGCACTTTAGCTCAAAACTGACAGAATTCTGCTTCTTAAATTTAGATTTTTACACGGAGACCCTATTTAAAGCTAAAGTTTGATTAGAAGTTTCATTAGAAGAGAAAATTGATATCACAGTCATTATCTGCTTTGCTCTTTTCTGTGATTTTACTACAGGAAGGCCACAGCGCAAGAACCTACTATGGAGTGGCAAGTGGGCCGAATGCTCCGAATGCATCATTTTCCAGGAAATAGAGCCTCCACTAGACAAGGAGAAAGGAACGGAAGACTCCCTGCATAGACACATGCTGTATTGTAAGCTATTTTAAAGAATTAGAAGTTAAATGCAAATAAATGATTAAACAAAATGAAGCATTGTGCTTGAATCAAATGTCAGAAATATTAAGTCAGCCAAGTGATTACTGTAAGTGTGTTAACCGCTGCACTAGAGAACCAATCTTAAAGATGACAAAAATTACAATAAAAATTTAAACCTTTGGTTATTTTAAATGTTTGACACAATTCCAGCTTTCTGCTGAATGCACACACTAAACTTTCTTGACTAACTTACTTTTCGGTAACTATTTTTCTTTCAAGCTCGCAGCAGTAATAGCTCTGACATCGTGGCAACATTTCTGAAAAATGCAGCCTGTCATGACATGCAGGCGAACGTCACACCACGTCAAGAGAAAGGTGAGCGGTTTAGATATTATCTCTAACCACTCAAATAAATTTGTTTGTGCTTGAATGCAATAGTATTTGTCGACCTCTAAAGTTATACCTGTATTTACAGAGTTTTGCACGTAGTTATCAAGATTACGGTGAGCACATGCAGCATATACATTTTTCATATGTATGTGTCTATGTATGTATGACTGTTAAAATGTTCTTGGTTTTTACAGGTTACTGTTGGATCCACTGGCATCCTCAATTACAAGAATATTTCTTTCTTTTTTTCTTGAGTAATTGTTAACCAATTAAAACCAAAACACCTAAGTCCTGTCTCCCTCATGTGATTTGCTTTTCCATTTTTAAATTTATAAGTATATCAAGTTACGGTGCATCAGAAAACATCACAAAAAACACAGTGATCTTTATTGTTAAAATGAAACAACATCTATCAAAGATCTACACAGAAGGGGGCCTGCCTCACAGTACGTCTCTGCAGAAAAAAACTGGGTGATTTCCATGATGCTTTTGAGCAGAATGAGCTGTTCACAAAAGTTGTAAAGTAGGTGTCAAGGTTGTGCTGTGGCAGGCAGGATGTAGAAACAAAACAAGATACAAGAAAGAAAACATGATAACCGGGAGCTCAGTAGGAACTCAGGAGACCAGAAACTAGAAATCAAAGAAACTAGAAAACTAAGAGCTGATGAGAAAACAAACACAGGAGCAAGGAGGAAACATACAGCACAGAGAGGGTACGACATGACAACAGGCAGAGGAAAACACCGTGCTAAAATACACAGGGGAGAAACAAGAGAATGGAAACAGGAGGGAAACACAGCTGGGATTAATCTGACATTAAAAAAAACCTATTTTTATTCTCTGGCTTTTAACTCTGTGGGTAACTGATATTTATCATTATTTTAAATTTTATTGATATGTCTGGTTTTATTACTATGTGCATATTAGTATTGTACAGCACTTTGATCTACCAGGTGTGTTTTTAAAGTGCTATATAAATAACTAAATGATGATGATGATGATAACAAGACGGGGAGGAAGCAAAATTGAATACACTGAACACAGGACAAGGAAGCTTAACACAGTGAATGGGGAGACACGGTGAACATAGGGACAAGGGTGACTGGGCATGAAACATGGGACATGGGAAAAGCACCGAGTAGACGTGGGAACAGAGACTAAACACGGGCTAACATAAATACTAAGGAGGAAGGACTACAATCACTAAGAACACAAGAAATAAAGAGAACCAAAACCAGGAATAACAATAAACAATCAAGATTAAATCAGAATCTGAAACACAAATACAGTGACACTAGGATTATTGTGTCCACTTTATTATTGTTTTACTCAATGCATATTACATCCACAGTCATTAAAGGAATAGTAAGTTTGCTTAATACCACACAGTAATTTTGCCGTCATCAAAATTCTACCATCATTGTATTTGATCTTTCCTCAGGGAAACAAAGGGGAGTGTGATTGTGAAATGAGTGTTTGTAAAAACCCAGTCACTTAGTAACTTGTTATTGAAGTAATTCAGGCAGTTGCAAATGCCTTGGGGAATCCATCATAGGTAGTGACACACAGTAGACAGAGTGAATGTTTTTTTTGTATTTTGTTTTTTTGTTGTTTTTTTTTTTTGGGGGGGGGGGGGGGGGGGCACCAAAGGTTGGTTCTAGAATTGAGTGAGTTACTGAGCACACCTCATCAGTATATGAGATGTAGTAGAGTATAATAAGTCTCTCGCATTGTTCAATTCAATTTTATTTATACAGCTCAAAACCACAACAAAAGTTGCCTCAAGGTGCTTTGTATTGTAAGATAGATCCTACAAAAATACTTGCTGAGGAAAACCCAACAATCGTATGACCCACTATGAGCAAGCGCTTTGATCACAGTGGGAAGGAAAAACTCCCTTTCAACAGGAAGAAACCTCCGCAGAACCAGGCTCACCGGTGTCCACATTGTTGTGGAGAAATTTTTACCCACTCTTCTTTACATTCCTTCAGCTCATTGAGCTTTGTGGGCATTCTCTTATACACAGCATTTGTGTATACAGATCATTTTGTTTTAGATTTCCGGATTTTTTTGGGATCAACAAAGTTTCAGCCAAGCTTTGTTTGTCAGACAGATGGTCTTACATCTAGCGCTATAACACTAAGGTCCATGCTTGACTGTAAACTGACTCCATCCATTGGGCCAAATCATCACCCATTCATCACAGTACTACCCATTTGGTATGAAGTGTTTACTGAGATCCTGTGTTTGGTTTTCTCCACATGTGGAGCAATGATTTATGAGCAAACATTTTCTTTTTGGAGATGTTTGATGTTTCAGTCCAAATGACATTGTTCTAGAAATCTTGTGGTTTGTTCAGATGCAATTTTACAAACTTAAAATATACCACTATGTTCTTTTTAGTCAGAAGAAGCTTCCTCAGGGCAATCAAGCCAACTTTTCTAAAGATAATATCATGAACTTGATCTAACATACTAAGTCAGACCTATAGAGTCTAAGATGTGGCTCTTGCATATTTTTGCCATTTCACTGAGCATTGCATTGTCGGACCTTAGGGTGAATCTTCTGGAATGTGCCCTCCCAGGAGGATAATTCACAGAAAACAATCATGGCACCTGCACTGAAGGTTTTCTTCTTGTGAATAATCCTTCTTGGTAGGGACGGGTATCATTTAGGTTTTATCCGATACCGGTGCCAAACCGGTACTTTTGAAATGGTGCCGGTGCTTAAACGGTGCTCGAACCGGTGCTTAAAGAATGGAGAACACAAACTTTTTCCAAAAGCCTCTTATGTTTTTATTTTTAGCAGTCTCTTTTTTTTCTGCAAAATGATAACCAAGTTAGCCTTTTCTGTTGATACAACATGAAGGGAGTATTTGCCATCAAACAAGAAGACAGCCACATGTAACTACGACGGTGTTTGCTAGTTCGCCTTACGTGCATTAATGTAATAACGTGGTTAGCCTACTCAACGTAAATTACACACGAACAACATTAAGCTACTCACGCAGAGAAGAACGGCTGCTGCTGCCATGTGTGAATGTGTGCGTGAATGAGTGTGTGACTGGATGTGTAAAGCGCTTTGGGGTCCTTAGGGAGTAGTAAAGCGCTATACAAATACAGGCCATTTACCATCATCATCCGTCATCATTTCTGCTACACTGGCAGGGCTAGGGGCCAGGACTCTACTCTTCATGTTCTTGGAGGATGTTGCTAACTCCGGATCCGGTAACAGGCACCACACAGTAGATGTGCTTGGAGTGAGGTCTCGCAGCAAGCTATCAAATACGGTGCATTTCTCGGCTTTTTAAAAAAACCCGCTATACGTTGCCAGGTGTTTCATCAGATTCGAGGTGTTACCTCCTTTGCACAGTATCACCTTAAAGCACTTGTTACAGGCTGCTGAGTTTGCATCTTTTGCTGTGAAGTCCAGCCAGACTTTGACCGCTTCACCTTGGGCATTTTTAATCTGTAGCTCTGCTCTAAAAAAAATGTACGTACCTGGGCCCGCCTAGTACCCTTGGAAAGGTATGCCATAATAATGGCACTGGATACCGGTACCCATCCCTACTTCTTGGTGCCAAAATCTGCCAATCTGGCAATCAAACTGGAAGCAGTGCTGTAGTGGCTTGTGACAGCAGCTATTAGCCACCTACCATCAAATCGTTGAGGTTCATTCAGGTAGCGATGCAGATGACACCCAGCTCTATCTGTCCATGAAGCCAGATAACACACACCAATTAGTTAAACTGCAGGAATGTCTTAAAGACATAAAGACCTGGATGGCCGCTAACTTTCTGCTTCTTAATTCAGATCAAACTGAGGTTATTGTACTCGGCCCTGAAAATCTTAGAAATATGGTATCTAACCAGATTCTTACTCTGGATGGCATTACCTTGGCCTCCAGTAACGCTGTGAGGAACCTTGGAGTCATTTTTGACCAGGACATGTCCTTCAACTCACATATTAAACAAATATGTAAGACTGCGTTCTTCCATTTGTGCAACATCTCTAAAGTTAGAAATATCCTGTCGCGGACTAAAGCTTTCTTGGCTGCTGCCTCAAAGCACACTGTGCGCTGTCTATCTTGCGTGCTGCACAATATTGTTTATTATTTAGTAAATATTGATATCTATGACTAGCTAGTTTATTGTGATGGTGCTTTGTTTTCTCTATTATTATGTTACTCTTTCTTGTTTGCTGTCTCCTCTGTTTGTTTTTGTTTGTTTTTTTTTTTTTTTTCTCCATACAGGTGACCCAGGAGTTCTTTTTTTTTTTCTCTCTCTTCCCCCCCCTTCTCACTGTCTCTTCTCCCCTTTGGTTTTCTTTCTTTCTCTCCCCCTCTTTCTCTCATTCATTCCCCCTGTCCTATTTATTAAAAAAAAAAAAAAAAAAAAAAAAATGACAAAGGATGAACTGAAGCTCTGCCATCACGTAATGTCGCATACTGCTGTTTCTGATGTCATTTAAAAAAAAAAAAAAAAAAAAAAAAGAGAATCTACAATGTAAATAGTCATGAAAATAAAGAAAAACCATTAAATGAGAAGGTGTGTCCCAACTTTTAACTGGTAGTGTGTGAGTTTAAGAGTGCTGTTTTCTCACCTCTAGCAGCTTGGCCACCTCAGGATTGAAAGGTGCTGTTTTGATGTAGTGAAGGAAATGGGGAAGTGAAGCCTCTGCTCCTGGGTGACCGTAATCATGATGGTCTTGATGGTCTCACTCAAATAAAATCCCGAGCACCACTTTAAATCACTCCACAGTCACCTGAACCTGTTGAACATTAACACTGAAACCACAGACTGTTTATGAAAGATGGACATCATGACATCACCCATTGTTTTTTATGAACCAGTACTGGGGTTCACATTGGCCGCCTACTGTAGTCCGTGTGGGTCTGTCTACAGAGATGCTACACGAGTTCCCCCTCAAAAAGCCTCAAATCAGAGCGCATACTCGAGTTCACCACCCTAAACATGTTGCAGCTGTTTAGCTCACAACATCTGAATATTTGTGGGGAAGAAACTGCTTATTAAAACTATTGTATTAAAATTACTGTGACCAGATTTCACGACTGAAATGTCCAACAGTGCAGTCCGGAAATTATATAATGGAGGTCATAAGTCAAAGACCTTGCTTTAAAAAATGTTTCATAATAGGTTATGCAACATTATATTTGAATTAGTTGTAACCTCACTATGGTTTAGTGAGGTTTTCCAAAAACAATACTTTGTTGGGAAGATACCTCTCCAGGAGCTCTGCGTGTTTTTTACATAACGCTGAACACTTGAGAGAGGATTTGATTTTTGGCAAGAATTCTTGGTTTGAGTAACGATCTCCATTCCTGGCATTCAGAAAAGTTTCTGATGGAGTTGCACGTTTTAAAATAGAAGTTCATAGAGGTCTATGTTCCTGGAAGTGGGTTTACTCAGTTATTTGGTAAACTTTCCCAAGAACAAGTTGCGTATTCCTGAAATTATACACACAGTCTTCCAAGATCTTCTTCAGGTTTGTCTCAGAGTTACTGGATAACTTGCTTGCTTGTGTCTCTGCTGGCAAAGTATTTAAAGAAGTTGTGAAATGTGTATTTGAACCTTGACTGTCCTATTTCCTGGAAAGCTGCGGATATTCATTGGAAAAAATTAGACTGAATATTCCACAGTCCTAATTTATTCATTTTTGAAGAGCTGAAGAAATTTTAAATGTGGGCAAAAGTGCAGACGTTTGGAACCAGGCAGAGGCATTTCTCTTTGTCTCCATGTCATTAGTGGGGTTAAACAGTAGGAGCTGACATTCCAAACTCTACTTCTAAATATTTAGGATTGTTTAGGATTTATGAGATCGCGTGTATGAGTGAAAACACTTGTTCAAGAAAATCCCCAGTGCCACGTAAAATATGCTAAAACCTAACAAAATGTATTTACTTACATTCTATTCAAATTTAGATTTTAAATTAAATACATGTACAAGCAATGTGGACACACAAATTGAAACAAAGAAAAGGAGAAGAAAAAAAAAAAGAGAAGAAATATCCTGTCTCAGAGTGACGCTGAAAAACTAGTTCATGCATTTATTACTTCCAGGCTGGACTACTGTAATTCGTTATTATCAGGAAGTCCTAGAAACTCCCTGAAAAGCCTTCAGCTAATCCAAAATGCTGCAGCAAGAGTCCTGACAGGGACTAGAAAGAGAGAGCAGATTTCTCCTGTTTTGGCTTCCCTTCATTGGCTTCCTGTTAAATCCAGAATTGAATTCAAAATCCTGCTCCTCACATACAAGGTCTTAAATAATCAGGCCCCATCTTATCTTAATGACCTTGTAGTACCATATCACCCTATTAGAGCACTTCGCTCTCGCTCTGCAGGCCTACTTGTTGTTCCTAGAGTATTTAAAAGTAGAATGGGAGGCAGAGCCTTCAGTTTTCAGGCCCCTCTTCTGTGGAACCAGCTTCCAGTTTGGATTCAGGAGACAGACACTATCTCTACTTTCAAGATTAGGCTTCAAACTTTCCTTTTTGCTAAAGCATATAGTTAGGGCTGGACCAGGTGACCCTGAATCCTCCCTTAGTTATGCTGCAATAGACGTAGGCTGCTGGGGATTCCCATGATGCATTGAGTTTTTCCTTTCCAGTCACCTTTCTCACTCACTATGTGTTAACAGACCTCTCTGCATTGAATCATATCTGTTATTAACCTCTGTCTCTCTTCCACAGCATGTCTTTATCCTGTCTTCCTTCTCTCACCCCAACCGGTCGCAGCAGATGGCCCCGCCCCTCCCTGAGCCTGGTTCTGCTGGAGGTTTCTTCCTGTTAAAAGGGAGTTTTTCCTTCCCACTGTCGCCAAAGTGCTGCTCATAGGGGGTCATATAATTGTTGGGTTTTTCTCTGTACCTATGAAGCGCCTTGAGGCGACTTTTGTTGTGATTTGGCGCTATATAAATAAAATTGAATTGAATTGAATTGAATTGAATTGATACACCATGTCATGTATGAACAAATACTTGAGAGTTCTTTTTTATTAATGTACCTCAGTGTGTAGCATTGCGGTTTATGGGACCGCAAAAACAGAAGTGTGAAGTCCTAAATGAAGGAGTTTGTTTTTTTGTGGTGTAGTGTTGGAACATAACAACTGACCTATTGGTGGGAAATATTGTGGAGGTATTTTGAAAGAAGGACTCATACCTGTTAGTTTTACCATTTTACTATTACAGGCTAGGTGTATAGGAAGCAATGGTGAAAATGTTTTCTTGTTTTGAGTGGGGACAGCACCCAGTAGCCCACATACTACTTTTTCTTTTTCATGTTGTATGTGTAGGTGTGTCTGTATGTGTGTGTTTGCTCTCAATTGAAATAAGGTTGGAGAAAGTTTGTGACATTTAAATAATCCAGGAGAACACAGACTGGTTGGTTGGGGATGTCCCATGGAACATGAAACCAAAAACAGAAATGGAAATAGACCCTCTCGCTCTCATCTCTTACTGCTGTCTTCACAAAAGGCAACTTTCACTACTGTTTTCATGCTGAGTCTCATCCTCATAAGTGGATTTCCACTTCAAATGCTGCTATATTATTCTATCAAAACAACATCTTATCCTTACAAAAATTGTAGTTTGATTTGGACTTTTTCTTTAGCAAAACAGAATCTTTCCAAAACCAAGTCTGAGCGAGCACAAACATGACAGTTTGTCACAAGAAGCCATACTTTGCTGCAAAGCAAGTGAAGAATGTTCTCAGTGAGCCAGTTTGTATACTTCAGAATATTTGCTCATCATGGTAATAGAAACTTATCAAATTCAAACACATAGTGGCTGAAACATCAGAGCACATGAACAGAAACTACCGACCCTCATTTATGGCCACAAGCTGTGGTAAGACTAAGATCACTGACACAAGCAGTGCAAAGGAAAGTCTTTCCACAAGCGTCTGAGCTCAGCCTTAGAGAGAGTAATATAAAAAGGGGAAATTATAAAACTTCAAAAAGATTCAAAAACCACACACAAAAACCAATCTCTACAGGCAGATTTTTAATAACTTTCAAGTCGGGGAACTCACTGAAAAGAGTGGAGTCTCCCTAAAAACTCTGACATAAAATAATAATAATAATCATTTAAAATACTCTTACATTGGGGATTGTAATGGAAGCCTCATTTTGCTATGTAGGGCTTAGGTCTTAATACAACTCAAAAACGCATGTTATATAACTATACACCACTTAGAGAAAGATGAGGATTGGTCTTTAGAGAGGCCTCAGAGAGCTCTGGTTGAGTTAGTTTGAGCATCTGACTAAGTTTCTCCTTTGCTGCCTTTTAGGTGTCAAACTATGAGGCGACCTTGGGAAGGACCCAGAGATGAGCAGTTCTGCCTCTTGGTTGGCTTGGTTGGTGCCACTGGTGCCTTCCTCAAATGAGCTGGAGAAGCATATGATGGAAAGGGAGAAAAATCTGCATCAGACAGGGATGCATTGAAAGGTCCCTCCCTGGTCGGATGCAAATCAACACGTATTCCAAAGAAGGACTTCAGCAGCCTGAGGTAGTCAGTCATTTAAGTACCCATCTGCTGCAAAGAAACAGTGCAGGAGTGCGACTCTACCTTTGGGTGGTACTTATTTGATTTCTCTTGGGATAGTTTTATGAAACAGTTTATGCCTGCCTTGGAAAACATCCACAGGTTTCAGTGCAAGAAATAACACCAAACTGACAGTGACCTGCATGCAATTTTTAAATATCCTTAAATTGAGGCAGCTAAATATAAAGAGCAAAATGAGAAACCTTGGATGAATTTTGAAAACATCATTGGGCCTCCAAAAAGGAACCCAGACTTTGGTTAAGCTGCAGAAGAAGAAGTAATGTTGTGTGAGACACTAGATGAGCAACAATAATAGATTAAAAAAACAACAACTTTACAGCCCAATAAAATGAGTTGTTGGGCTGGATCAGAAAACTATACTATCATTATCTATAAATAACACATCTTAATGTTCTCTCAGTTTTCTTTTAATATACAGAAGCACATTTTGGAGAAAAAAACATCATGAGTCATCTTCATGTCTCAGTTTTTCCACAGCCTGTGCCAATCTACAGCGATAAATGAAAGCAAACAAGTGGCACAGATTCTTGACTAAAGCTAGTGTCATCTCACCGCTTTCTTATGTTTGTTCATAAGTAAACTGCAAAAATGAAAAATGATTAAAAAAACAAACATGCTTTCACTTATTTCCTGTTATGTGTATACTATTACAAATATATACTTACAATAAAAATGAGCTGTTTTATTTAAGAAAAACTGACATATTCCAGGTAATGAAGTCTGAATATTTCTTTTTTTTAATTTAACCTTTATTTATACAGGTAGTCCCACTGAGACTCATGGTCTCACTTAAAAGAGAGACCTGTTTCAGACAAACATATTATAATTGTTAAATAAAAAACAATAAAATAACTATCTAATGTTTACACCCATCATATCAAAAACAAGGACAAGTTCATGTCATTTGTCTTTTAACGTCTGCAAGAGAAATCTTAATACCCCGGGATAAACAGAGTCCAACAGAGGGAGAGAATGAGCAGGGTTTTCATGGAAATGATATCACTGTGATCAAGTAGGGGTAAAACGATGTTAGCAACAAGCTTTTTCCTTGCAGTGAAAGAGAAACACAATCAGTTTTGGAAAATGAACTCCAACGTCAGCCTCTTTAACCTGCTAAAGTTTCTTTAACTGGTAGTCAATATGTGGCTTAAAGATTATTATCAATCACAATACCCAAGTACTTCCGCCACCCTCCTATTTAAATAAGGAGCAACATGACCTTGTTTTTTGTGCATTTAAAATTAGTCTGAGCTGACACAGCTGTGACTGTTACTATCAAAGCTAGCTGTGTGAGCACAACAATAAATGATTGTATCATATGCGTAAAAAATTAATGGATGGATTTACATTTTATCCCAAGTCATTAGCATAAATAGCGGCACTCCATTAGTTGCATTTAAAAAACTAGAAAAGAGACCATAGAACTGCACATGGTACTGGTCTATGGCATTGGTCTATGGCATTGGTCTATGGTACTGGTCTATGGCATTGGTCTATGACATTGGTCTATGGCATTGGTCTATGGCATTGGTCTATGGCATTGGTCTATGGCATTGGTCTATGGTACTGGTCTATGGCATTGGTCTATGGCATTGGTCTATGGTACTGGTCTATGGCATTGTTCTATGACATTGGTCTATGGCATTGGTCTATGGTACTGGTCTATGGCATTGGTCTATGGTACTGGTCTATGGCATTGGTCTATGGCATTGGTCTATGACATTGGTCTATGGCATTGGTCTATGGTATTGGTCTATGGCATTGGTCTATGGCATTGGTCTATGGCATTGGTCTATGGCATTGGTCTATGACATTGGTCTATGGCATTGGTCTATGGCATTGGTCTATGGCATTGGTCTATGGTACTGGTCTATGACATTGGTCTATGGCATTGGTCTATGACATTGGTCTATGGCATTGGTCTATGGTATTGGTCTATGGCATTGGTCTATGGCATTGGTCTATGGTACTGGTCTATGGCATTGGTCTATGGCATTGGTCTATGGCATTGGTCTAATTGGCCAAGCAGTTGGGTGGCAGCCAAAAACACAGACTTCAGACTCACCTTAACACAGTTTTTAATACATGTGGCTCTTCATGTTATCAATGAGAGATGATATCTTTAGTATGGCCACAGAAATTGATGAAAAAACTGTCTTACAAGATGCCTGAAGGAGTTTAAAATGGTTGTTTGAAATGGAAAATGAGTTGCCCAGGCCAAGTGTTTGAAAAAGAAAGGATTCCTTTGAACTCATGCAAAGAAGTAACAGTAAGAACGAATACAGAATACACGTATACACGAATACATGTCAAGTGGATTTATGTTGTATACTTGTATTACAAAGAAAAGACCAGACAACGCCCCCCCCCCCCCTGAGCAAGTGTATGGTATCAACAGGGTCTCTTTTAAAAAATTTTTTTTTTTACAGGACAAGCTCTCTAGCAGAAGTTCTTGGACAAGCATTTGTGTGCCATAACTAGTTAAGGAGTAAGAGGAAGGGGAAGTGAAAAAAGTAGAAATACCACAAACAACAAAGAAAGCAAAAAGCAAAAAGTAACCTGGAGCACAGGGAAAACAAAAGTCTGTCTCATGAAAATATGCAGTTATGGCATTTCTTGCATGGAGGGGGGGTGAAAAGAAGGCAACAGAAGAGAAGTGCTCAGTGCATCATGGGAAGTCCCCCAGCAGTGAGAGGCTGCAGCAGCATAATGAGCACTAGGCTCAGAGTCATGTGATTAGCTGTATCAAAGTGAAAGTTTGAGGCCTGATGTTAAAAGTAGCGGGCAATCGATTCCTTTTTCAACATACAGGAAAACGTAAAAATAACACGTTGGCCTTCTAATCTGCAGTCAGTTATCTTCAACACGTGAGCCACCGAATGGCCCGATGCAGCTATATATTTCCCGCGCTTTTATCTACAAGCTGCAATTATAAATGCATGAATAACTCTCACTCTCACCCTCTGAATAGCCTTAGATCTAAATTCAGGCTACATTCAAGCTGATTAGTTGTGATTAAAATAGACTCTGTAGAGTGACACAACGTGGCCGCAACTCATCAACAAGGAACCTGTATAGCGTGCTTTATTGCACACGCACTGTATTTCCTCATCACACATCAGGTCAGTTAAGAAGAAGAAAAAAAAGCCCCTGTCATTTGTTTGGGTGTTAGAAAAGGGTGACTTTGACCTATAAACGTGGGAAATCACAAACCACCCACAACACACATGAATGTGTCAGCGAGGGGCCGCACCACTGGAACGACGCTTATCTTTACATCTTTTACGGCATTTTGCACCTTTTTACTCGTCTGTTTTGTAAATATATGTTTCTCTTACTCTAAAGTCATTGTGCATTGGAAATGCATGAAACTGCATGTAATTTTGGTTTTTAGGTTTTATTCAGTTTCACACCAGGCTGTATGAGCTGGTTTGTAGCTCTGTGCTGTTCACCGCCCCACCACCTACACCACAGCCTCCTTCCTCCCATCTCTCAAACTACTCTATAAAAAGAAAAAAAACTCCATCTAATCTTCACTACAAGCTCATGTAACAGGGAAAACCCTGACAACCTGACATGTCTTTGAGAGACAAGCACCACATGAATTTGGACAGTGAGAGTGCAACACACACTAGGTGAGTCAAGATTGATTTAGATCCTATTGTATATATTGTCTTAAATTCCTGTGATTTCTTTGTGAATGTTTTCATTCAGAGGTCTGTGGTTGAGCTCAGTGCTGCCGCTGTGATGCTTACATGACAGAATATAGAAAGTTTTTACAGAAAAGGGAAGGCGTGTTCGGGGATACGATTTTTCAGCTTTCACACAGAACTGTGTAGAGCGTAGTAATGTAAAGAGCCCAATAATATGTCCCTTTGTTTATTTTTCGGATTTTGTAGTGATTTAATGACACTTTTTGACTAATTCCCCCCCAGAAAATGAATTGCTATCCATATCGATTTTAGAATTCAGATTAAAGAGACAAAATCGTGAGCGAATTGCAGACTGAGTGGTTGAACCAGTGTTTTCACTGTCTAACCCAGGCACAAGTGCAACTATGTGAAGCCTGCTGTGCATCCTCACTGGAATGTAAATTAAACCATAGCAATGTGCATTGGACGCACAGTTCAGGGTCAGTGGCATTTTTTGCAATCACTGAGTGGTTTCTGTCTATGTCATTACAAATAAACAAGCAGACCACAAAATGTTGAACCATAGAAACCCTGTGTACCGGACAAAAAAACTCCCACTGAGGTAAAATCCCAGACAAGCAGCAGCATGGTTAGGTTAACCATAACACGGCAAGTGCAAAGCAGCCATTCTAGGAGCCATGTAAATGATTTCTGTGGGGTCTGGTTTAAATGTGTGTGCTTGTGGTCACAGGATTATTGAGGCCAGTTCTTCTTTGAGTCATGTTAACATGTCACATTGACTTCATCAGGGCAAGAATTCAGTGACTTCTCTTAGAAAGTTGTCATTTCATAAGACAGCGAAAGTGAGAACTTACTTGCAACTCATCTCACTGTCTGGCTTTGCACTCTGACCTAATGGAAGAGGTGGAGGTGTACAAGTCCCAAAAGCACAATAGGTGAAGCACGCTGAAGAAAAAATGCGCTCTTTCTGCAGAAATATACTGCGATAGTTGCTCAAGTGACCCTCCCAGACCCCACTCACCCCTAAAGGGGCGCAATTTAAAATTAAAGAGGTCATGACATCACAAATGAGAGGATATATTGTTGAATACTAGGTAATAAAACTTTCTTGGAGCTTTAACAATGGTAAATTTGTTCTCAGTGTCTACTAGAGTGGCTTTGCATGATTCGCTGTTCAAAATAATCCTTCTAATATATTAACATTTAAAAGATGCGGATATGATATCAAGAAAACTTTGTAATAAAAGTAAAAAGGTTATTTTTGATCCTGATGTTTATTTAACTAGGAAATGGAAGTCTTGATTTTTTTTTATTTGAGGGTCCTGGGTCAAAGTGGAGCTCTGCATGCTCCGCCACCTTTTGAGGCCTCAGTGACAGAGCCAAGAGATGAAGAAAGAAACCTGTGAAACAGAATATTTAGAGCAGTCAAAATCTTGATTAACTGGTGTTAACTTATGCCAGAAGATATACTAATTAAAGTCATTCTCTCAAATGAAAGGCCGATTTGTTAAATGGTTTTGTGCGTACTTGTCTGACAGAATGGAGGATCAGCCAAGGTCGTCTTATAGGCACCTGCTGCTGCAGGCTTGGTGCTGTCTCCTCACCGTGGCCATGGTGATTATGGCTGTACATCTCGCTACAATGAATCAGAAGCCAGCAGAGGTCAGTATGCCTGCCACAAACACAGATTTCACTGAGATTCATGTTGACTGCTAGCGGGGTCATATCTTAGTTTGCATATCTTAGTTTGCATCAAGAACGCGCTTGTAAAAGCACATGCTTTGCTGCTTGTAATTTGTGTAAATACCATATTTATTACGGTAAAGTAAATAAAATGAGCCCCACATCTACCCTTATCGGTTTATTCAAAGACATTAAGTCAGCTCTAGATACCCAGTTTGTGCCTCTAGATGGCAGCAACACCATGAGTTCCTCTTGCTTGCTCAACAAAAGGAAGAATGCTTTAAGCTCTTGGGTTCTTTTAATTTCTTTTTTCTTCTTCTAAAAAACATCCCCAGAATTAGAAAATAAGGCCAACAACATCTGCCTCGCAATTACAGGGCCATTAGTCACTCTTTGTTTCTAGGTGGAAGTGAAAATCTTCATCTTTGATGATTTTGTCAGATAGCACTCTCATGGGAACACAGAAACTCATTGTGTTTGAAAAGTCTCTCCAGTGTCTGTTAAACATGGCAACTATAAAATAGAGCCTTTAGAGAAGTGGAGCTGTTGCAGACTGAAACTGAGAATTTCTCTATGTGCATCCATCCATCCATTCTCTTACGCTTATCCTTATCGGGGTTGGGGCAGAAATGTTTCGTCACTCATCCAAGCGACTTCAGTCTCAGCTGACTGCAGGTTTCCCCAGCCTTTAAACAGTATATTTTTATAATAACCACTACCATTAAAATGCAGGTTCTCATGGCCACCTACCCGTAGAGTGTGATACTGTGATACTGCGATCACAGTATTTGAAGACGGTGAAAGATGTATCCTTCCTCATGGGTACATCTTTCACCTTCTATAATACTTTGATTTTAGTCATTCCCCAATTCTGTGAACTCTGTAAAAACTTTTCTGGGATTTCCTTAAGTGGAGTATTGATCGTGCATAAACACAAACAATTCCTATGACTTCATGTTCAAAACATTTTCAGGATATTGACTGAAAACGAAGCAGGCTGTAATTTCCTTTAATTCCAGTTTGTACTGCAAGAGCACATCCTTATTTACAATAGTGGAAAAGGTAAAGGCTAAAGGGAAATGTGAGTACTTGAAAAACAATATAAGACAAACAGCCAGGAACAGTACAAAAGATGGATATAGCTTCACTGAGATCATCTATTAGATTCAGAAGTCTTGAGTTTTGAAACCTCTGGAGGATTTTTTTCACCATATTGGTTACAAATAAGTCAGATTTGACCAGGAAGGCTGGGTCTCACTGTGAAGCCGCTTGTTCAGTGCTTAACAGCGGATGACTGACACGTTGTTAGCCAACAAGCATACTGAAATGAGAGATTGAGCTCACAAACTGAGGAGTAACTTGTGTATAGAGGTCAGCTCACAGATTTCTATAGAAATTGAAGTCTTTTTGCAACCACAAATATCTATGGTGACCTTCTTAAAGAAAGGAGGTTTACGGCACACTTGTTGAGCATGTTTTGATTTTTCCTCAAGGTTGGAGTCCCTACACCAGAGACCATCAACTCAACTCATTCAGGTCGCATACAAAGGCAGACTCAGGAACCTTTTAAGTCAGGTAAATATCATTTGTCACATTTATCATGGACAATCACATAATCGTAAGACTGAAAATGTCATAATCCTTTAAATTATTTTGCATTTCAGGAAGCTCTCACCCATTCATCCAGATTTCCCACCATTATGGACGTCTGTCTGTAGGTGAGCTCACGTCTTTTCATGTGGGAAGTTGGCATGCTCTGACAATCATGAGTTTCATGAGAAAACCGTATCCCTTGTTCTTACTATGTCTTTTTACACCAACTTTTAATGATCACACAGACAAATCTTAACTCTGCTACACATCCAAAGAGACAACTCTCACTTGTTACTGATCTCGTATCACGATGATGCCTGCCATGCATAAAAACTACTGTTAAACTGGACGCCTACAGATGCTGAGTGCAACGAGCTCAGACATGTCAGTAGCAGCTGAAAGTCATTCTGAAAAACGTGGGCAGCCTTCAAATGAGGCGCACGAGGACACGGCGGGTTGAGGGGGAGGGGTGTGAACAAACAAGTAAATAACAAAATAACACCTAATTTGAATATTTCAACCAACCTGGGGTTAACTAACTGAGTCTGTTTAGACTCTGTGAAAGAAAAGAAAAAAAGGTACAACTTTCTACAAATTCTATATGAAGGCACATGTTCTCAAATACTTAGAACTTAGACAGGAAACTGATATACTGCTGTGTTTCTCTGTGTTTTATCTCTAATCTAAAGTGGATGGGTGATAAAAGCTGACGTCATGTTTCAGTTAACCAGTCTGACAGTGGATGGATTTATTAGTATTTCCTTTTTTAATACACTGCAGGTACAAGTTTATTTCCCCTCCAAAGTGTTTTCATGTGTTACTACATTAACAGTCTGATAGGAATCCCTTTACGACAAGAGCAGGCCATATCTGTTATTAAAACCACTAAGTCAAGAATACACCAGCTCCGGTGTGGGTGAGGAGGAAAGAAGCCAAACGCAGGAACGGCATTGGGAATCTGGTCATGTTCGGATCCTGCTGTGATCTAAAGTTGTGCAAAGCTTGGAACAGAGATGCGACTTTAAAGACGCCTCGTTTTCTCAACGCCACGCTGTATATGAAAGATGGATGTGGCCCCTGTGAAGCTGGGTTGAGGTATTTTTGCATTGGCTTCACTTTTCAAACTCAGAGGCTACTTCCATCTTTTATATACAGATTATGGGTTAGGTAAAGACCCCTCTTGGGATTAACATGGTTATTTCTTCACACGTTACCCCTTTTTGTTGGGGTTTACCTTCCACATTGAAGAGATCGTTTTATTTAATCTCTTTGTCAGTTGCATCAACATTATTTTGTGAGCAGTTTTCTTCTTCTTTTTCAAGATAGCATTAATATGCAGTGTGACCATCTACAAAATGCTAGGTTGGACTGATTATTTCACATTATCTATTTGACATTTGAGATGTCATCAGTACAGGTATATTGTGACACGTTTAGTTGTGAGGTTAATGTGCTCTTTAGTTTATAGTTTTGACAACAGGCAGAAGTGAAGATGTTACTTTTTTTCAGATCCCATTGTGGTCTGGCAACGGCACAAAGAGACATATTATATTTCATTTTCTGTCCCACGGTTCCCTTTATAATTCACTTTGGTCTTATAGCTGTGGAGAAGTTACTGGCTACATTTGGAGAAGGTATTTTTTATGCCAGCGGTAGAACAGATTAAAACCATGAGGTTTATTGTGTTGAAGAGATAAAAGTTATCATACTTATCCTGCTGACGAATAACTATTACATCTACGTTTTAAAAGTTCACCACATCCACAAAGAAATCCTCTGCACGGGTTAAACCGTTGAGAAACACAGAGCCGTGCAGCCTCATTGTGTTTCCAATCTCATTTACTGTTTTCCTCCCACTATGCAGCAGTTTTCCTGTGTGAAGTGGGTTTCTAAAACCACAAGAAACCCGAAGCAGCTCTGTAATGTGGGCTGCACCGACTTAACGTATAATTACAGCCCACAGCAGCAGATTTCACAAGTTCGTCAGGTGGTATGTTGCAGGAAAATTAGACACTAATTGGAAGATCAGCTTTGTTTACCTGGTGTATTTATTCAGCTGTGATTATGGGGCCCACTGATCTGAAGCAGAGAGGAAAAAGCACTTCCTTTCAGGAAATTCAAGAAAAAAAGACACTTTTTGTTAGTCATTAAAAAAAACAAGTCGGTTGGAGAGTTTCCTCCATTTCCTCTTTCATGTGGTTTTCTTCACTTCAGTTGACAGATTAATAAGGCATGGGTTGCACACCCACCGGCATTCAGCGTGTCAATGTTGAGCGCTAAAATATTCATTTATTAATAGTTATTATTATCCCTGACTCGGGTATTCACCCGATTCTTTTCTGTACGCTCAAAGAAAACGTGTGTAAAGTGGAAAAACCAGCATTCAATTACCGTAATAACGCTTATACCGATTTACTGTCAGATATCATTCTATATTTCACATTTAAACGTACTGAACTGATTTAGACAACAAAGGTTAACCCAGCTCGCCTCCGTCTTCTGTTTTGTTTCCCTCTGTGGAAAACTGGTCAAGCACAGAAGATTAGATATTAATCTGAGATATTTCACTGCAGTCCACAAGCTATAATTAACCTTCAAAGCTTCAAAGAAAACTTTCCCACATACAGTGAGAAACTACTCCACTGTGAGGTCTGAGTCAACAGCTACCAGTCTCTGTGTTCTCATCACCGGATCCGAGAGACATTTGGAAGAAACTCCAGCAAAAGTTGACGTTTTCCCGTCTGCCTAATCAAAGATGTAAATTAGAGAGTAATTAACAATGATGCAGTATTTATCGATGCTGCTGAACATCAGCTGCAGCGCTACCATCAAAAATATCAGATATGAAGCGCAATGGTGCATCCATTGAACTGAACATCACGTGCTAAAGTTTCTGAATTTTTCTTACTTTTCTGGAGCCCCTTACCCTCCCCCCCACATACTGAGAAGGATAATGGTGTATACGTTAACTCACTTGATCCACCCTTCCCCTGTGGCCTCAAATCACACCTGACGTGAACATTTGGGTTGATTACACAAAACAACAACAAGAAAAAAAGGTTAAAAATCAATTATTAAAAATGAATTTAAAGTAACTGAGTGATTAAAGAAACGTTCTCCATATTTCCTACAGATTCTGTTTCGAAACAAAATCGAAACAAAACCCTTACCCTGTGTGGAACGTCCATCATCGTCCAGGAAAACGGGACCTACTTCTTTTACGCCCAGGTGACCTTCAGGGAAGATTCACGGGAGAGATGTGTGCTTGTGGAAAGAACTGGCTTTCATGATAAGAAAACTAAGACACTGGCTAAGGGCATCTACCCGGCCTCATCAGAGAACTCAGTGTGGTTGGCCAAGATTGTCAAACTTAGACCGTTGGACAGTGTCAGCATAAACATAACAGGTGAAATTCTAAATGACGATACCTACTGGGGTGTCATCAAGCTTCAATAGAACTGGAGGTCTGGTTGGACTGGTATGTTACTTGTGGCCCTAAATAAACAAGTTAGAATAAAAGCAAACTGGATTTTTGAGCTAGATATTTAAATTGGAAATATTCTGCTCATCTCCAGCTGCATATTTTTATTCTTGGACTCACGTTTTTAAACAATGTTTATTTTTTATTTTGTAAATTATTTGTTTTAGCCATTTAGCGCCATTCACTTCTGTCCAATTATAAGTAGTTTGTGAGCGCCCTCTGCTGCACCACCATCTGAACTGCAGACAGTTTTTGTACAGCGATAGGAAGATTCCCTCTGTCACCCCTGATATGCTCATATTAGGAATGACTGCCTTATATCACGTCACACTGACCCCCAATAGAATGTAATATACGGAATAATTATACATATTCTGACCTCATTTTTTAAAAAACACTGGTAATGTTTAACATGTTTAAACTATATATAAATATATATAAAAGGAAAAGGAATGGGTCCCCTTTAACTCTCACAATATAAAAAAAATACTGCAAGGATTTGATCATGGTCTACAATTATTAAAGACTCTGTGGCTAACATGGAACACTACAATAAAGAAAAAAATCTCCATTATGCAGGTTTTAATATAGACTTTACTAACTGGCACCTCGTACTCTTGATAGGCCACATCTTCATAGTAAATAAAGGTCAAACAATCGTATACTGCATCAGTCCAACCTGAACAGAGTTTTAAAAATGCCAGCTGGTTCTGAGTTGTTTTTGAATTTTTAGGCCGACATGAATGTAAACTGTGAAAGTCATTGGAATAATTATGTTCCTTTTCACTGTTATGTGCTTCTGTAATTTATGTAATTGAGTATTCTATTTTGGTTGTTGAATTCTGCATATAGACGTTTAATAAAGATTATTGTAAACCAACCTGATGCACTTTTTATTTGCACGTTGCACTGCTGACTGGCCACACGGTGGTGCCACTTCCCACCTAATCAAAGGCAGCATGAAGCCTTCGCACACCACAGCATCGTCTGTTCGGATGATCGTACACATTCTGCTATGACATTTCATTCAATGAAAAATGCTTAACACAGACCACAAATGCATTCTGAGAAACCTCAGAAGTGACATTAAAAAACATAAAACACGGTGCTGTTCATCTTTCGGGCCTGACATTAGTTCTACTCACAGGTATTCAACCGCTGTGATATTTACTTGTGTGTGTGCTGAGCAACAGCACAGGAAGCCACATATTTGGTGCAACCGTTACACCGCTTCCCCTTTACAACACCCTCAGACACCTTTGAGTTCACAGCACCCTCTGACCAGCTTCCCCTGAGGCAGTTTAGCTCATCTTAATATCATTTTTAGAATTAGAATGTAAAAATCATGAAGCTAGTCATACGTGAATGTGTAAGTTTCACCCTTAATGTACTGGGACTGAAACTTAATAGAGCTCAGAGGCCGGAGTACATTACCCTCCGGGTCATCCACACACATGTGTTGTTAATAATCGTGACTTCTGAGGGCCAAAGAAGTATATTGGTAGATATTTGTTATATTCCTCCTAGATCCTAAAAGTGCAATATCATGAAATAAAAAGTAATTAGATAACATGTTAATTTAATTCTGAGATTTCAAGGTTTTACTGTTTATTTCAGTTCAATTTTAAATGAAAATCATCAAATACATATCATTAAACACACAGCAGTTAGCGCTGTTGCCTCAAAGCAAAAAGGCCCAGAGTTCCTCTGTTTGTTATTTTTAAGAAAGTCTGTTTTTGTACATTGTGGAATAATAGCCCGACCGAGCTATTATACATCATTTTGTGAGAGTGCATATACATTTAAGCTCATTAAATAATGGAAGCTCTGTTGACATACACTACTTTCCTGTCATGGTTTCTACTAAGCATTTCTCGCTCCTGTTTTGTTTGTCTCTGTAGAAAACTAGTCAGGCATAAATATAGGATGTAATGCTGACACTTCTCTGCGTCCACAAGCTACACACTAATAAACTCCTAAACAATGAGGCTTGAAAGAAACTTTAAACACATAGTAGTCGGTAACTTCTCTGAAACTGCGAGGCCAAAGTCGGCAAGCTTGAGCTCCACGGATGAGACACGCTGGAGAATTTTGAAATACAATGAGTCTCTGTGTTCCCATCACCGGATCAAAGTGACATTTGGGAAAAAACTCCAGCAAAAGTTGACATTTTAACTTCCGCCCAATCAGAGCTGTAAATTAGAGAGTGAATAGCAGCCTCATAAAAAGCAGGGTGTAAATATTGATGTTATTGAACTGGCTCTAAAAAAGTCTCTCCTGCAGTTCTACCAGGCCTGATGCAACACAAATAAAGTACAATGAATGCCACATCTATTTTAATCGAAGCAGCACCGGACAGACTCGGCTGTGGGAAAACTAGAAAAAAATGACATCAGTTTGCTTTTTTAATAACAGTTACCAATCAGGTGGCAACCTCTGGGTATGAAAAACAAAGCCATCACACAAGTGCCGAGAGCTACATTTGCTCTAATGGTCATTGGAGGCGGACTCCAACCCCCACAGACTACACATAAAAGAAGAATGTAGGCACTGTCATGTCACCAGCTGGTTTTATGACAAATTCCGACCCTCACATGTGAATATTGCAGTGGAAATTGAGAGTAATTCAACCAGGAAACATTTTTTTCTTTAACTTCATTGGACAACGTTTGTTGTAGAATTCACCAATTATGGTCATTTGTAGCCTTAATCTTCTGTCGATGGCTGACACCCGGTGTGGTCTTCTGCTGCTGTAGCCCGTCTGCTTCACAGTCTCATGTGTTATGTGTTCAGAGATGCTCGTGTCCGTACTTTGGTTTAAGAAGAGGTTATTTTAGTTACTGTTCCCTCCCTCTCAGCTCGAAGCAATTTGGCCATTCTCATCTAACCCAGGCATCAACAAAGCATTTTCACTCTGAGACCTGCGGCTCACTGGATATTTTCTGTCTTTCAGACCATTCTGTAAACCCTGGAGATGGTTGGTGTGGGAAAATCCCAGTGGATCAGCAGTTTCTGAAACACTCTGATCAGCCTGTCTGACACTAACAAAAGTGCCACGGTCAAAACCACTTAAATGTGCTCAGTTTGAACTTCACCAGGTTCACATGACTACATGGTTAAATGCAAAGTTCAACCGTTCAACAGCAGGGTGGACGGGTGTACCAAATAAAGTGGCATATGCCTGTTGACTAAGACTAATAAAATACCAGAGTTTGGGCGCTGCTATAGCAGATGATCAAAGGTCACTGCAGGCACCTGGGTTTGAGTCCACTCTGGACCATTTCCTGTGTGTTACCCCAAACTCTCTCTCTCTGCTTTCCTGTCTTTTCTAAATAATAATTCTCTAAATAATGAATGAATGTACAGCATTTCACTGCAGTGTTATGGCGTCATCATCCACATATATCACAGACGTTCCCCAGGCTCTGACTCTACTGTTCAGGAACACACTCACTATGGGAGTGTAGCAATGACACCTGCTCAACAAGTTAATATTCACTTGAAAATGACAGTATCCACCTTATTACATCTTTAACACTGACTTCAGTCAACAAAGAAAAAAAATCCCTTCACCTTATCAGTGTTAACACCGCCCGCCTCTGGGTTTGGACAGAGGCTGTAACATGACATCAGGTATCTCAGCTGTAATGTTGTCACGCTTTCTTACGACACTGGCTCCTTTGTTCTCTTCAGCCTTTGTTTATGGGGCTTGTCATTTGTATTAGCTGATTAGTCAGGCCTCTAATGGCATTTCGTGGCCCACAAAGAAACAGGAGCACTCCTGCCTGAGTGTGGAAAAGGGGAGCACGTAAAGTGTCTAGTTTCAACACAAGAGTGAGATTAGATCTAAGAAAACAAGTGGAGCTTCTAAGAACTCTCATTAAGAATTCAGGAAGCTGCTGATGGGGCACATTTTTTCTTGTTGTCCTGAGAATTTTCAGCACTTTATGGTAAAGGGTCAAGTTAGATTTTTTTCTGAGCTTATAAACAATGCTTCTTAATATAAAGGGCGTCTAAAAATCACCGTGAGAGTTTTTTCTGTTTGACATTTTAGATTTATAGATTTGACACCCACTACGAGTTCAGGTCTCGTCACCTAGTGGCAAAAGCATGTGACGATGCTCAACCACAGAACTGAGATAAAACGATGCTGTGTGTATACGATCCCGCGTGCATGTGTGTGTTTCTATATTACCTTCCCTTTTGTGTTTGTGTTGTTCTGAGCAGCCAAAGTCCACCTACACAGACCACCTGAAGACTTATTGTCTACTCAGCCCACAATGACACATTAAAAGTATCCAGACTGATGTGTATGACATCTACACAAGCTTATCTCCACTCATTCTTCCTGTCTGATATTGGCATGCACCATCAGATTGGATGAGAAGCGTCTTCAGGTTTTCTCTCAGATGTTCTGTGAGGTGCTCAGATCACTAATGGAAAACCAGAAACTTTTGCATTTACTGTTCAGTTCAGATCAGCGTAGTGCCGAAAGGCGAACCATCTGGAGAAAGATTTCTTTAAGAACCTCTCTGCATGTGGCCACGGCTATCACTAAATTTACCCCTCACAGCATGAAGATACCACCACCGCTCTCCTCTGGAGGGACTGCATCAGCAGGGTACAGGTTGCTGGGATTTAACAGATACAGAGTTTGAAATTCTGCCCAGAGAGGGCAGTTTTTGCAACATGACATCAGAGAAAACCCATTAAACACAGAGAGTCCTTTAGATGTTGCTTGGCAAACCAGATAAATACTCCTTTTACTCAGAGCTGCTACTCTTTAGCTGCTCCAAGATGAAAGCATGATTTATAGAGTGCTGCTCAGGTACTCTCACCTCTGTAGGAGAGTTCTTAAAGCCTTAAGATGAATATCGGGCTCTTGGTCGCATCCCCGAACAAGGCCCTCCTGCTCAGTTACTCAGTTTCACTGCGAAATCCAAATCTAGGAAAAGTCGGGTGGCACCAAATTTCTTCCAGTTCACATTTATTGAGGTCACTGCCCTCCTGCGAGCACTCGGTGCCGTACAAACTACAAAGAGTTCCTTGAACGTCATAGCTCAATATTTGTCCCAACATGCAGTATGAAATACATGGTCATGCCCAGTTAATTTAATCTGCCACAGATCGACTTTAATCAAGTTCTCGAGACACATCTGACAAATTAAAAGGAAAAGGAACAGGATGCACCTGCCCACCGTCTGGAGACTCAGCAAAAGCCTGAAATAGGAGATAGTTTTAGTGCCAATATGAACATTTGTCGCAGTGCTTCACACAACTGCAGTCAGCTCAGAAACAGTACGTCCATGTCTGTTCTAACAGTGCATGCCAATACACAAACTCACTCTAACAATACAACTACAGTCCGTACATCAGGAGTGGGTGTTCTTTTTTCCTATAAACTTTTTCGATCCACAGTAGAAGTGGGCTGTGAGGCTAACGTTTCTGACAATAGGAAAATATTATACAGACGATATAATGTTAACGTGATTTCGCTTCCTTCATTCAGCTGTCTGTACCTGTAAAAAAGTGAAGTGGCTGAGACAGTCAGCCCACAGTGTCCCAACATGACAACTTTAATGCATTGCCATCAGGCCAAAAATACCAAAAGGAGCACAAATGCCAGTAATCCCAGTTACAGGGATCACCGCTCCCATTACAGTGGTTTGTAGATGTCACCTGCCCCCTTAAAGTGGACAGCTTTTCATTGTTACAGTACAAGAGGAAGTCTTCACAATACAGCTAACCAAATATAGCCATCTCATCGAAGAAACTGATGATGCAATAATTGAGCCGTCTGCGTGGCCTAAAGGGGACTGGTGCACTCACACAGTGTTGCAGTACATCTGTACAGCAGTGTTTGGCCTCTAACAGGAAGCTTTCGACCTTTAGCTGCTTGTACCTGGGGCCTCATTTGTAGCCTAAGTGGATGATCTAAGCAGAATAC